>NC_135623.1:12700522-13003999 GCF_053574225.1 Canis aureus | reverse complement strand
ATAATGGAATATTATTCAGTATTAAAAGCAATGGAGTGGTGGGGGCGCCTGGATGGCTCAGTCAGTTAAGCATCCAGCTCTTGATCTCAGCTCAGGTCTTGAGTTCAAGCCCTCTGTTGGGCTCCATGCTGGGCATGGAATCTACTTTAAAAAAGAAAAAAAAAAGCAATGAAGTATTGATGCATGCTACACAGATACACCTTGAAAACACTGTGGTAAGAAAAGAAACTAGATCCAAAAGAGGGACACCTGGGTGGCTCAGTGGTTGAGCGTCTACCTTCAGCTCAGGTCATGATCCTGGAGACCCGGGATCGAGTGCCACGTCAGGCTCCCTGCATGGAGCCTGCTTCTCCCTCTGCCTGTGTCTCTGCCTCTCTCTCTCTTTTTCTCTGTCTCTCATGAATAAATAAAATCTTTAAAAAAAAACATGCTGGAATTGGATAATAGTGATGATTGCACAGCCTTGCGAATGCACTAAAAACCACTGAAATTTTACACATTAAAATGGTGAATTTTATCATCTGTGAATTTTATCTCAATTAAAAAATGCAAAAGAGCAGGGCTGCCAGTAGAGGAGGAGCAGGTGGGCAGAAATCCCATTAGGATGCCAGGTGGTGTCTCTTGGCAAGGTAGTCTGGTTCGATAGTGTCCAAAGCAGGTCCGTGTCCTCCTCGGCCAGGTGGCTCCATTTCAGCTCCCACTTAAGGTTTCTGTCTGAATGAGGGGTTCCCCAGCTAAAAAAGAGTGAAAACCCTTTGCCCAACCGATCAACTGCCAAGAAGCTCCTCCCCAACTTCTAAGCTCCAGACTTGTGTGAGGCAGTGTGAGGAGAGGTTGGGGAGTCAAAACATCAACAGAGGCCAGGGGCCCAGACAAGGGCTGGAGCGTCGCAGACAGTGCTGGTGGCTGGAGCCCGGCCTCCTGGCAGCGTGTCCGCTAGCGAGGCTCCCTCTGGCTTGGTCTGGTCTCAGGGGAGCATTGACACATTTGAGAGGTTTAGTTTCATTCATAAACCTTGACTGAGCATGTCCTGGCTCTCCCCCCGGGTGGTGAGCCAAGTCCCTGTCCTCAGGTGGCTCAGGCACAGGATGTGTAAACATGCTCAGTCCCTGATGGTTCTGCTCCCCCTCCTGGACTGAGCTGAGATTATGGGTTCGCTGTCTTTCAAAAAAGTAAGACAGTGGCAGGGGAGCAGCTTTTAGCCCGGGGAAAGAAGGAGGAAAATTAGTGCCTATTGGGCCAGATACTGGAGCTTGCACATATGTGATTTAGCTTCCTCCTTACTGACTCCTTCAGCAGTCGGTGAAGGGACTTGTCCCGGGTGATTGGAGCTAGTGTGCTGTAGAACGGAGACTGGAACCCAGGATCGTGGGATTTGCAAGTCTGTGCTCTGGAGAAGCTGGAAGTTTGCCAGAGGTTTTCACCTTGGCCCCTCCATTGCACCATTTCTGTCTCCCACTATTCACACATTACTTGCTCATTCATTCATTCATTCCTTCATCCCAGAAATTTCCCTGAGGAGTCATTTGGTGCCACATGTGTTAGGCAACAGACACGCAAACCTGGATACCCGAATAAATCCATTCAAGGATTTATAATGTATTGGGAGCTAAGCCTGGGCTGAGACATAAGACCAGGGGCTGAGTTAATTATACCACCAAGGGAGGCCCTCTGGTGGTTTGGCCAGGTGGCAGGTGATTTTATTTATTTTTATTTTTTAGATTTTATTTATTTGTTCATGAGAGACACACAGAGAGGCAGAGACACAGGCGGAGGGAGAAGCAGGCTCCCTGCAGGGAGCCCGAAGAGGGACTCGATCCCGGGACCCTGGGGTCACACCCTGGGCCGAAGGCAGACGCTCAACTGCTGAGCCCCCCAGGTGCCCCCAGCAAGTGGTTTTAATATGAGAGCGAGAACTCAAGGTTTGGGGCAATGGGGGCAACTCTATTGCTAATTCTCTAGCCAACACCCCCTGTCCCGTGGCTGTGCAGGGTTTGGAAGGGTGAGCTGCCATCGTTGGGGAGAGCTGGGGGGGAAGTGGTAATAGGGCCAGGGCTACTTCTCAGCCACAGCAGGAAGTGGGGGGGGGGGTTGCTGAAAGGGCTTCGGAGAGTTTCCTTACTATAGGGCTTTGGTTTGGGAGGGCTCAGTCAGAAGGGTCATTGGGAGGGGGGCGGGGGGCGCCAGAGTGAGCTTGGGAAGGAGAATGTAGAGGATCAGAGCATCCAGAATGAGAGTGAGAGATGGGGCCTGAGGCTTTGCAGTCCTGTCCCAAGCTACAGGGTAAATACACTTCACATTCCGGTTTCTGAGGCTAGTTTTGGTGCAGGAAACAAGCTATCATCTTTGCTCAGGGTACCAAATAGAACATGGGGGAAATTTGTTAGGAAGTGCAAGAGGGAACGTCAGCCTCCACTCAGGCTGGAGGCCACGGGCACTGCTTACACTACGGAAGGGACTTGGCCTGGGGTAGAGAAGGAGGCAGGCGGCTACTAGGTTTAACTCAAGGCCTGACCTCGAGTTGGTTTTTCTTATCCTCTTAGGTGCACACCAGTCTGCTCATCTAGTGGCTACTTCCTCCTCTCCGAGCTAGCTGTGCCCTCCTGCTGTTCCTAGTTAACAGCTGCCTTAGCAGAGAAGTGGCTGCGGAGAGCACTCGGAATGCAGCATCTGTCCCTATAAGTCCCACTTCCATAGGCAGTTGGGGATGGAAGCAGCCAGAACTGGGATGCAGGATTTAGAACTCCAGTTCTTTCCATCCTTCACTGCAGTATCATAAGACACACACAGCCTGACTTCCTTAGCTTCCCTGAGCTTCAGTTGCCTTAAAAAATATCTACGTTGGGGCACCCGGAGGGCTCAGTGGTTGAGCGTCTTGTCTTCAACTCAGGCCTGCTTTTCCCTCTGCCTGCGTCTCTGCCTCTCTCTGTGTCTCTCATGAATAAATCAATAAAATCCTTTTCATAAACACACCTTTTAGTAGTTGTGAGGATTAAATGACATGTGAAGCCTCGAATACAACGCCTGGCCATGGTGGGCCCCTAATATTTGTCATCCGGACGTGCAAAACTGACCTGGCTCTCTGGCTGTGCATGGTAGGTAGATGCTCAAATGAGTATCTTATTATACATGTTACGTGCTGAACATACGAAATTCGGGTGTTGCAACCCTTACCCCCACTATCTCAGAATGTGACTGTACTTGGACACGGAGTCTCTAAAGGGGCGATCAAATTAAAATGACGTCTGTAAATTGGGCCCTCATCCAGCATGACTGGTGTCATGATAGGAAGAGAACATTTTGGCACAGATGTGGACAGAGGGACGATCACGTGAAGACACAGCGAGAAGACAGCCATGGATGAGCAAAAAAAGAGAGATCTCGGAAGAAGCCAATCCTTGATCTTAGACGTCTAACTTCCAGAACTTCCAGAAAATTAATTTTTGTTGTTCAGTCCGTCAGTGTGTGGTACTTTGTGATGGCCCCGCCGGCCAACTACAACAACACGTACACATTGTGCCTTTTTTTTTTTTTCACATTGTGCCTTTTTAACCCGTGGGTGGGTGGAAGGCTCCCTGGGTAGCTGATTAGAAACTGCTTCTCCGGGCAGCCCGGGGGGCTCAGTGGTTTAGCGCTGCCTTCGGCCCAGGGCATGATCCTGGAGACCGGGGATTGAGTCCTGCATGGAGCCTGCTTCTCTCTCTGCCTCTCTCTCTCTCTCTCTATCTCTGTCTCTGATAAATAAAATCTTAAAAAAAAGAAAAGAAAAGAAAAAAGAAAAGAAAAGAAAAGAAAAGAAAGAAAGAAAGAAAGAAAGAAAGAAAGAAAGAAAGAAAGAAAGAAAGAAAGAAAGAAACTGCTTCTCCTGGGTAGCCCGGGTGACTGGGGATCGAGTCCCACATCCGGCTCCCTGCATGGAGCCTGCTTCTCTCTCTGCCTGTGTCTCTGTCTGTCTCTCTGTATGTCTTTGTCTCTAATAAAAAATCTAGAAAAAAAAAGAAAGAAAGAAAGAAAGAAAAAAAGAAAGAAAGAAAGAAAAGAAAGGAAGGAAAGAAAAGAAAGGAAAGAAAAGAAAGAAAGAGAAAAGAGAAAGAGAGAGAAAGAAAAGAAAGAAAAAGAAAGAAAGAGAGAGATAAAGAAAGAAGAAAAGAAAAGAAAAGAAAGAAAAGAAAAGAAAATAATGGAAGAAAGATGGGCAGCCCGGGTGACTCAGGATCGAGTCCCACATCGGGCTCCCCGCATGGAGCCTGCTTCTCCCTCTGCCTGTGTCTCTGCCTCTGTGTCTGTGTCTATGAATAAATAAATAAATAAAATCTTTAAAAATAAATAAAAGCTCTTAAAAAGAAAAAGAAACTGCTTCTCCGCCTGCAGAGCTGGGCTCTCCAACTGCACGTCGGGCTTAGAGCCCCAGGCGCGGGCCCCGCCGCCTCGCACCGGGCGCTGCTCCCTGGCCTCTGCGCTGCAAGCAGGTGTCCGGGGCCAAAGCAAGCCTCGGCCTTCCCAGGTGGCCGGTCGCCTGCCGAGCCCAGGGACTCCCGCGGCACGGGGCGCGCTCCCGGGGCGGGCAGGGCTGCTGGGTGAGCCTTGCGGTGACCCCGGCGGCCCCGGTCCCGGGACGGCAGACACGCGGGAGAAGGCAGGGGCGCCGGGCGGGAGGGAGGGCGGGGAGGCCCGGGGCCCCGCGCGCCCGGCCACCGGCCAGTGCCACCCGCGCGCGCCCCCGACGCGTCCCCGGGGCCCGGCCCCCCGCCCCGCCCCGCCCCGCCCCGCCCCCCGGGGCCGCGCACGCCCCCTCCGCGAGCCGAGACCCCGGGCCGCGCGCGCCCTGCGCCCCTCCCCGCCCGGCGGGTGCGCGCTCTCCCCGCCCCCGCCCCCGCCCCCGCCCCCGCCCCCGCCCCCGCCCCCGCCCCCGCTGGCGGCGGCGGCCGGGATTGTTTTTGTTGTCGCGGAGGCCGGAAGAGCCGCGGGAGCCGGGCCCCGCCGCCCCGCCCCGCCCCGCCCGGCCCGCGTCCCCGCGGCGCCCGCCCAGCGCCACTATTCCGGAGAGCAAGCGTTACGCGGCGGCGGCGGCGGGGCCCGGGGCGGGGGGCGCCGGGCAGCGGGGCGAGGCGGCCCCCGCCGCCGCCATGGACGCGCTGGGACCCGGTGAGGAGCGCGCGCGGTGGGGAGGCCCGGGCGGGGCGGGGCGGGGCGCGGGCCCGGGTGGTGCCCGCCGCGGCGGCGTCGCGGAGCCGCGGGGCGCCCAGGCCGAGGCGGGCGGGGCGGGGCGGGGCGGGGCCGGGGGGGCGCCAGGTGCGCGGCCTGGCCCTGCCCGCGAGGGTCCCCTCCCGCCGCCGCGCTGCTCGGGCGCCCTCACCCCACCCCCCCGTGGCTTCCTTGGCGCCGGTGCACGGTCCCGAGCCCTCCGACAAGGAAGCGGAACTTGCCCCCAAACACTTCTCGTGCCCGCCCAAAGGCCAAGGGGCAGAGAACCCCCCGCCTCGAAGGCCCCGGAGCCTCGGGAGCCCGCGTCCTGCGCCCCTGCAGCCTGCGCGGCAGCCCCCGAGGGAGCCGGGCGGTGGGCGCGGGCCCGGCGGGCTCCAGGGCTCCCAAGTGCCCTAACTGGGTTAGAGACGTGGCCGTGAGGATTAGAGGAAGGAGAAAGTGCTTTGGCACCGTGATTCCCCATCTTCAGGAAGCACCTCTGTGCACCTTCTCCAGGCCGCCCAGTTGCAGGCTGCAAGAAATGCCCTGCGGATGGGGAACCTGGGGCCCCCTCCTCAAACCCCAACAAGGTTTCTAATGCCTCGGCTAAGCGGGGCAGGCTTTAGAGGCTACGATGCAATTAGCTTTAGTATCAAACCTTATCTACATAGCGGATTTAGTGGTAGGGCGTTTAATTTTTTTTTTTTTTTGAGTGCATAGAAAATTCAGTTTACCATTTGAGTTTGGAGACCTTGCAGGTCTGTTTTTACTTAGAACTTGCTTACATAACTGAATGATGGAAGCCCACCTTAATTTGCTGCTTAAAGTATTTTTTAAAGGCCCCCACCATCAAATTTCATATGCCTTTTTTTTTTAAAAAAGATTTTATTTATTTATTCATGAGAGACACACAGAGAGAGAGAGGCAGAGACACAGGCAGAGGGAGAAGCAGCCCGATGTGGGACTCGATCCCGGGACTCCAGGATCACGCCCTGGGCTGAAGGCAGGCGCTAAACCACTGAGCCACCGGGGCTGCCCTCGTATGCCTTTTTAAAAAATAAATTGGTTTTGTGACATTGGTAATAGTTGATAAACCTCAATCCCAGTATTAGGCTGGGTTACTTCTGCGGTGTCCCCCAGCCAAAGGCATGATCCTGACTTTTCTGTTCAATCTAGTAATTTAATAGTTGTATAACCTTGGGCAAGTTACTTAGTTCCTTTGAACTTTCATTTCCTCATCTATAAAATGAGGGTAATAATAATTATGTGCTGCAAGATTGTTGTGAGAATGAAATGAGATAATGTATGTGAGGAGTCTTAATGTGGACACTAATGCATTGTAGATATTCAACAAATGTTTCTTTTTCCCTCCGGGTTAGTAATTCATAATTGAAGCAACTGTTGCACTTACGAGCTGATGCTGGAAGACACTCTGTAACTGTGTACACAAACTGTATTTCGTGGAAAAGATCAACCTGGTAGAGTTAGAACCATCCTAGAGACTTCTTTTTTTTTTTTTTAATTTTTTATTTATGATAGTCACAGAGAGAGAGAGAGAGAGGCAGAGACACAGGCAGAGGGAGAAGCAGGCTCCATGCACCGGTAGCCCGACGTGGGATTCAATCCTGGGTCTCCAGGATCGCGCCCTGGGCCAAAGGCAGGCGCTAAACCGCTGCGCCACCCAGGGATCCCTCTTTTTTCTTTTTTGGTTTGATTTTAGCATTTGGAGATTTGAACTTAGCTCGCTCAGGATTGTGGAAAATTAATTCTCACTAACCACAGTGGTTTTTTTTTTTTTTTTTTATGATAGTCACACACAGAGAGAGAGAGAGAGAGAGAGAGGCAGAGACACAGGCAGAGGGAGAAGCAGACTCCATACACCGGGAGCCCGACGTGGGATTTGATCCCGGGTCTTCAGGATCGCGCGCTGGGCCAAAGGCAGGCGCCAAACCGCTGTGCCACCCAGGGATCCCCTAACCACAGTGTTAAGACACAAGTGTATAAATCAAAATGTCACATAAATCTTTTCTGTTGACCGGAACATTTTCTTGTTTGCTGTCAGTAAGCCCCTTTTCAGGTGTCACACTACCTCGGAAACCCAATTAATAATAAGCTTCTTGATGAACATAGAATTGGAGCAAAGGGAGTCGGTAGTCTTGTGGGATATTTTATCCAGGCTGTTTTAGAACTTAGAGAAGGATTCCAGCTTTGTTGAAGCACACACAGCTCTGGTGCTTTGTGCCCTCCTCACTTGAATAATCACTGAAATATTCTTAGTCTCCATGTGCGTTCTCTATTTTGGTTTCTGACAATAATAACTTAGAAATACATTTAGTCAGATTATCATTTATTCTGGCTATATTAATGATAACTTTTTTTTTTTTACGGCACTTTCATAGCTCTTAGCTCATTTGATCTTCTGTGAGATAAGCAAGGCAGCGCCAGCCCCAGCTTCCAGATGAGTAAGAGATTCCCAGAGCTTTAGTGACTTTGTCAAGGTCTCAAGGTTGAGTGGTGAGATGCAGATGAGTCTGGGTCATCTGACCCCTAGTCTTGCCCTCCTCTTCATTTAAGGCTGACTTCATCCAGCCTGTTGAGTAATATTTGTTTCCTTTGTGGAAGATGTAATTTTCTGACTTTCTCACCAAATTTTGGAGAAAGGCCCAGGGACCTTTGAGCACTGACTCTAACATTTATGCAATCGTGAGAGCTGACGTTTATTCAGCACGTACTATTATGAGGCACTGTGTTAAGCTTAATGGATGCTCACAGTATCTCATGGGATCCTCACAATTGTTTTAGGAAATAGCTGCTGTTCTTACCACACCTCCCATATTTTATAGATGAGGAACATTTTAGATGAAGGTTTTTCTAAATAAATCTCCTAATTCATTAATTTATTACTCAAAGAAATAACCACTCACCTTCTAACTTTTCTCTCTTACCAAACCACTCACCTTTGATACCACTTCTTTCATTTCCTCTGCTTCTGTCCCCTTGGTGTCAAGTACCAAAGGATTATGAAGTACATTGGGGGAAAAAAGCGCACTGGGCTGGGAATCAGGAAACCTAAATTCTAGTCACAATTTAAAATCAAAGCCCTATGTCCTTGGGCAAGTCATCTGCTCCAAATTTCTGTTTCTGAATTTCTATCATAAAGCTGGATTTATGATACAATGATTGCCTAAATGTACCCAAGACCATGCAGGGCTGACTTGTTTAGATGATTTAATTGGGGTTAATTTGGTATGACTGTCGCCTCTGATATTATTTATGATTTACCTCTTACCTTGTTTTGAAATGTCTTACCACACCTACAGCAGATCCCTTCTACACCAGAAGTGGAGCTCAACCCCAAGCAATCATATTTCTAGTGTAAATTACGTGCCTTTTGCTTTAGTGAAAAATGATAGTCAATTCTTGGGTTTTAAGAATGACTGGGTTTCTGTTTAGTTTCTATCTGGGGCTGCTAAAAAGATGATGGTACAGGCATACTGGGAGATATTGTGGGTTTGGTTCCAGATCACCACAATAAAGCAAGTCCAATGAATTTTTCGGTTTCTCAGTGCATGTAAAAGTTATCTTTACAATATGCTGTAGTCTCAGTGTACAATAGTATTATGTCTAAAAAATGTACATCCCTTAATTAAAAAATGATTTATTGCAAAAGAGTGCTAGCTGTCATCTGAGCTTTCAGTAAATTATAATCTCTTTGTTGATGGGGGCTCTTGCTTTGGTGTTGATGGCTGCTGACAGATGAGGCTGATGTTGCTAAGTTTGAGGTGGCTATGGCAACTCTTAAAATGAGATCGCAATGAAGGTTGCCACATCAATCGACTCTTCCTTTCATGAATGATTTCCTTGCAGCATGCGGTGATGTTTGATAGCATTTTACCCACAATAGAACTTCTTTCACAATCGGAGTCAATCCTCTCAAACCCTGCCACCGCTTTGTCAACTAAGTTTGTGCGGTCTAGGTATTTTGTTATCACTTCAACAATCTTCATAGCATCTTCACCAGGAATAGACTCCATCTCAAGAAACCACATTCTTTGCTCATCCACAGAAGCAGCTCTTCATCCCTTAAGGTTTTATCATGAGATTGCAGCAATTTAGTCATATCTTCAGGCTCTACTTCTAATTCCAGTTCTCTGGGTGTTTGCACCACATCTGCAGTTACTTCCTCCCCTGAAGTCTTGAACCCCTCTCAGTCATCCAGGAGCCTTAGAATTGACTTCTTCCAAACTCCTGTTGGTGTAGGTATTTTGACCACTTCCCATGAATCATGAACGTTTTTCATAGTATCTAGAATAGTGAATCCTTTCCAAAAGGTTTTCTTTTTCTTTTTCTTTTTTTAAAGGTTTTATTTATTTAGTCATGAGAGACACACAGAGAGAGGCAGAGACCAGGCAGAGGGAGAAGCAGGCTCCCTGCGAGGAGCCGGATGTGGGACCCGATCCCAGGACCCTGGGATTATGCCCTGAGCCAAAGGCAGACGCTCAACCACAGAGCCACCCAGATGTCCCTCCAGAAGGTTTTCAATTCACTTTGACCAGATCCATCAGAGGAATCACTATCTATGACAGCTATAGCTTTTCAAAATGTGTTTCTCAAAGTCTTAAAAGTCGAAATTACTCCTTGATTTATGGGCTGCAGAATGGACATTGTATTAGCAGGCATGAAAACCACACTAATCTTGTTGTTCACCTCTGTCAGAGCTCCTGGGTCATCAGGTGCATTGTTCATGAGCAGTAATATTTTGGAAGGAATCTTTTTTTTTTTTTTCTGAGCAGTAAATCTCAACAGTGGGCTTAAAGCATTTAATAAACCATGTTATATGGGATGCCTGGGTGGCTCAGTGGTTGAGCGTCTGTCTTCGGCTCAGGGCATGACCCCGGGGTCCCAGGATCGAATCCTACATCAGGCTACCGCATGGAGCCTGCTTCTCCCTCTGCCTGTGTCTCTGCCTCTCTCCTCTCTCTCTCTCTCTCTCTCTCTCTGTCTCTCATTAATAAATAAATAAAATATTTAAAAAATAGTCATAAACAGATATGCTGTCATCCAGGCTTTGTTGTTTCATTTGTAGAGGCCAGACAGTAGATTTAGCATAATTCTTAAGGACCCTAGGATTTTCAGAATGACGATTGGCTTGAACTTAAATTCACCAGCTACATTAGCCATTCACAAGAACTGATCTGTTCTTTGAAGATTTGAAGCCAAGCATTGACTTCTTCTCTCCAGCTATGAAAGTCCTAGATGGTCTCTTCTTTCAATATAAGGCTGTTTCAACCACATTGAAAGTCTGTAGCCACCTTCATTAATTTATCTTAACTAGACCTTTTAGATAACTTGCTGTAGATTCTGTATCAGCACCTGCTGCTCCACCTTGCACTTTTATGTTCTAGAGATGGCTTCTTTCCTTAAACTTCATGATCTAACCTCTTCTAGCTTCAATTTTTTTTTTCTTTTCAAAAAATATTTTGAGGGCAGCCCAGGTGGCTCAGAAGTTTAGTGCTGCCTTCAGCCCAGGGTATGACCCTGGAGACCCTGTATTGAGTCCCACATCGGGCTCCCTGCATGGAGACTGCTTTTCCCTCTGCCTGTGTCTCTGCCCCCCTCTCTCTCTCTCTCTCTCTTTCTATCTGTGTCTCTCATGAATAAATAAATAAAATCTTTAAAAAAATATTTTGAGAGTGTGTGTGTGCTGGAGCAGAGAGAAAGGGAGAGAGAGAATCTCAAGCAGGCCCCACACAGCATGGAGCTTAATGGGGAGTGGGGCATGGGAGGAATGGATGGGGGCTCAACCTCACAACCCCGAGATCATGACCTGAGCCGAAATCAAGTCAGACACCCAACCGACTAAGCCACCCAGGTGCCCCTAGCTTCAAACTTTTCTTCTGCAGCTTCCTCACCTCTCTCAGCCTTCATAGAATTGAAGAGAGTTAGAGTTTTGCTCTGGGTTATGCTTTGACTTAAGGGAATTTTGTGGCTTCTTTGATCTCTCCAGACCACTGAGACTTTCTCCTTATCAGCAATAAGATTGTTTTGCTTTCTTATCATTAATGTGTTCGCTGTAATAGCATTCTTAACTTCCTTCAGGAACTTTTCCATTACGTTCACAGCTTGGCTGACTGGCGCAGGAGGCCTACTTTTGGTCCATCATGGCTTTAACGTGCCTTCCTCACTAAGCTTAATCATTTCTAGCTTTCGATTGAAAGTGAGAGACATGTGACTCTTCCTTTCACTTGAACACTTAAAGGCCATTGCAGGGTTATCAGTTGGCCTAATTTCAGTATTGTGGTGTCTCAGAGACTAGGGAATCTCATGCTCAAGGAGAGGAAGAGAGACGGGAATGGCCAGGCACTGGAGCGGTCAGAACATACATTTGTGGATTAAGTTTGCTGTCTTATACGAGTACAGTTTGTGGCACCCCAAAACAATTACAATGGCAACTCAAAGACCACTGATCTCAGATCACCATAACAAGTATAATGGAAAAGTTTCAAGTATTGTGAGAATTACCAGAATGTGGTACAGAGACATGACGTGAACAAATGCTGTATGAAAATAGCAGCAGTGGTCCTGCTCAATGCAGGGTTGCCACAAACCTTCAATTTGTAAAAAAAAAAAAAAAAAAAAAAAAAGAAAGCAATATCTGCAAAGCCCAATAAAGCAAAGTGCAATTAAATGAACTATGCTTGTATTGCTTAGTTCAACATTTATTGAATTCCTACAATGTGCTAGTTATTGAATGAGGTATTGAGGAGATAATGATGAACTGGAGATCCATTTCTTCTAAGAATATACAGTCTAGTGGATGAGACAATAATTAAAATGTTGTTTCCGTGTACTTGTGCAAAGTGCTCCCTTATACAGAGGGTCTTGGGTACACCAAGGATGCACCTTCCAGTCTGGGGAATTCCAGAAATGCTTTCCAAAGGAAGTCACACCTAACCTGAGTTTTGAAGGATGAGTAGAATTTAGGGGGAAGAATGAACAATGAATTTAGTATGTGAGATTTTCAATAACTTTAAGACTTAGTACATGGAGATCTGTCAACACACATTTCATTAAAGTGTTTGCTTTGATTTTCTTAAGTGATGTTGGACCAGAATAGCTTCTTGCTTCAAAGTTTTCTCTCCTTAGTGAATTGTCTTTGTTCTTGGTGAAATGCCATAGCAATAAGAACCTGCTATAACTTTCTTTTGTAATCACAGCCCGTTTTACTCAACACCTATTTGTAGCAGAAAAGATGTTTATTTTTTAGGTCCGTGTCTACTTCATAAGAAAGATGAAGTAAGGTTTTTCTATAGTTAAGTATTTCCCAGTCTGTGTTTCCTCAAATTCCTTATCTGCTGAATATTGGTAGATACTTGATTTGAGAAAGAGAGTGTATGTGTGTTTAGGGGAAAAAATAAGTTGGGTAAATGATTAGTTAAACAGATTTATGTATTATAAAGCTCATTAGAGAATTTAATATAACGTACATTGGAATTTTGAGAAGGAGAGATAATACACAGTTTCTTTGGCTTGTGAAATCCTGTCTTTTTGTAGAATATTTTATGAACCATCAATGGAATAATTTGGAATTGCTGCTGTATCTAGATCAGGGTTTCTTACGTTCAACACTATTGATACTTTGGATGGCTACTTCTTTGTAGGGAGCTGTCCTGTTCATTGTAGGATGGTTAGCTGTAGCCCTGGCCCCTACCCATTATATGTCAATAGCACCCTCTGGTGACAGCCAAAAATGTCTCCAGACATTTGTCAGATGTTTCCTGGGGGACGGTATGTCCCCCAGGTTAAGAACCACTGGTGTAGACTGTAAGTTCTTTGAGGGCAAAAGCTCTTCAGAGGTTCCTGAATCTACAGCACAGGCTAGGCATATAATAAGTGAATAAATGTTGAGTAAGTAAACTAGACATTATGATCAAGAAATGTCACATTGTCCAGATTCTAAAAACATTAGATCATAAACAATAAAGCCTGACATTATTGGCATTGTTTCACTATCTAAATTAGCAAGTAAATTAATAAATATAGCTGCTGTTAATCTCCTCCTGCCTGTACAAATTATAATATAGGCTAGTTTGTAAAGGATTAATAGATCTTCTCAAGCCTGAGCATGGCGATTGTCCCTAGAGCTTAGAGATGGTTCTATTTTATTTTATTTTATTTTATTTTATTTATTTATTTTTTGAGATGGTTCTATTTTAAAATGCATGTAATTTGGTGGTGCCCAGCTGGCCCAGTCGGTATAGCATGCAACTCTTGATCTCAGAGTTGTAAGTTTGAGCCCCACATTGAGTGTACATATTACTTAAAAATAAAATCTTTTTAAAAATACATATTATTTTGTAAGCCTAGCTAGAGATCTACTGATGCTCGTAAGAGGTTTTCTACAGGACCGTACATCTGAGAGGAGTTCATCATATTGTATATATAATTTTGATGTCCCCCAGATTCAAAATGATATCTGTATGGCAAAAATATTTGGAAATCCAGAACACCTTAGGTTAAGAGATATCACAAACTTTTTATATCAGGGTATGTTCAGTGAATAATCAGATCTCAATAATTGTATCTATTATTGTTATCATCATCATGATCATGAGGGAATATTATCCTTTATGGCCAAATAGCACATCAAATGTCTTTCAATCTCTTCAGGACCTCCAACCAGCCTGTTTCAGCCACCTCGTCGTCCTGGCCTTGGAACTGTTGGAAAACCAATTCGACTGTTAGCCAACCATTTTCAGGTTCAGATTCCTAAAATAGATGTATATCACTATGATGTGGATATTAAACCAGAAAAAAGGCCTCGGAGAGTCAACAGGTAAGGATTAGAAACAGTAGACTTTTATACATTTAAATGCATATATAACTTATTTATCATGTATATTCTCTAAATTTTTTCAACACGTAGGTTTTGTTTTGTCTCTAAGATGGTAAGTTTCTTGATAGCAGCTTTGTTGTATAATACTTGGTTATCCTCCACAGATTTTAGCAGGGTGCTGGATACATCATTGTTCAATGTGAATAAAAAAGGCAAAAGTTTCTATCCTTGAGGAGCTTATATTCTAGTAGGGGAGAAGACCGAAAATAAATGAATAAGCACCCAAAACATATTACGTGTTAGTTGGGGATAAGTGCTATGAAGAAAAATAAATCAGGGAAAGAAGATAGAGAATGAGGGTAGGGTGAGCCACTGAGGTACTTTTAATAATTTTTGGAGGTAGTTCAACAAGATGTGCTGATGGATGGAACATAGGGTATGAGGGAAGAAATGAGTCAAGATGGATCCCAGGTTTTTGTCCTATGTAAGTGGAAAAATGGAGTTGACATTTATTGGGATGGGGAAAACTCTGGGAGAAGTCAACAAGGCTGGCAGATCAGGAGACCTGTTTTGGACACGTTAGGGCTAAGATATCTATTAGACATCCTAGTGGAGATGTTGAGTGGGAAGTTGAATAGATGAGGTTGGATTCAGGGGAGAGGTCTAGGCTAGAGACAAATATTTGAGAGTCATCACCATGTTGGTGGTAAAGCCATGAGCTGGGTAAGATTGTATGTGGTTAGGAAAAAAAAGACTCCCAAGACTGAGTCCTGGGGCACTGCAGTATTTTAAAATTGGGGCAATGAGGAAGTATTAGCCAGGAGACTGGCATGGGGAGGCCATTGGGATAGGGGAGACCAAGACAGAGCAAGGAGGCAAGGAAAGATGTTTTAAGTTGGAAGAATTTATCATCTAGTATTCAAGGAGCACTGAATTTAGTATTGTGGAGCTTGCTGGAGACCTTGGGAAGAGTAGTTTTGGTGGAGGGAAGGTGGAGAAGGTTTAAGAGAGACAGGAAAAGAGCAGTTAGAGACAACTCCTTTAAAGGGATTTTGACACAAAAGGGGAACAATGAGGAAGAAGTCAGGTTAGGGAAGTTTAATTATTTTGAAGGTGAGAGAAATTATAACACATCCGTATGCTGAAGGAAATAATCCAGTAAAGAGGAAAAATTTGATATAATTCAGGAAAGAGGAAAATTCTGGAGTCATATCCATGAGCACACCAGAGTCAGTAGGTTTATTGTATGACACGCACTGTTCTAAATATTCTGTGTCATTATTCACTTAACGCAACAAACTTTTTGTGGTAGGTGTTAGGATTATTATAATTTTACAAATGAAAAGAAACAGATACGTGGAAGATTCAGTACCTTGTCGAAGGTCATGTAGCTCTAGCACTTTAATCGCTGTGTGAAAAGGGGAAGATGACTTGCCTATTCTGAATTTTTTTTTCCCCTTTTAATATGAAGGCACTTACCATCAGCCCGTTGGTCTCACAAAGATTAACTGAGAATAGAGGTGAAAATATCTCTTCACTATAAACTTACTTATGGTTATAATTTAAGAATGTAAGATGAAAAAAAAAGAATGTAATATGAGAAATTACTCTTCCAATATGAAACTGTATTGTCTTCAGTTAGCTTTTTAAAAATTGGTAATATATGATACTACATTTCTCCATTAGTTTTTTTCAGTTGCATGATTTATTTTATGAATGTGTATCATTTCCGCAGATCTTATCTGCAGAACATTAATGTCTTAGCTAGTGGTGATAGATTTTGGCTTTTAAGATACAGTTCCCACAATGTAGACATTGGTAAGATGCAGAGTTTTCGTTGACTCTAGCGTTCCAAAATCTCACAGACTCAGATCTGTGCACCTTGAACCGTATACTCTAGTTACCCTACAACTGCCTTTAGTTCAGAGCCTGCTTATGGTGTGGTCTGATGTAGTTACAAGAACACTTAGGTAATGCTATGCATGCTTGATTGAATGAAAAATTCTAAAAAGGAAGGAACTACATTGGCAATCCTTATGGAATGAAGATATTTTACATTTTCTTCTCTACACTGCTCAGGAGCACTTTGGAATAAAACAAGTCCATATAAAGAATAATAAACTGCCAGCATTAGGGCAAAGGGGGTTGACTTATTCCTTTGAATATATCTTAGATTCATTGGCCCTCACCATTTCTGAATTTCTGCCTACTTTTTTTTCCTGAAACCCTGATATTTGAGTGAGGATGTTTATTCGCTAACAAATTTATCGTGGTTCAATTGTGAATATTCATGCTAAAGTTAGATACCTAAGATAGATTATTCTCATAAGGCTACATTTGTCATAGGAGAGGATTATGAAAGGCAAGAGTTTGAGAAGATGCCATACATTTTATGCTCTCTTTTTATTCCCTGCTTTTCTTACCATCGCGTAGCTGCTTTTGTTCAGGGGTTGCTATCTTTCTTTAGTTGACCACTGTTGACTGTTTTTTCAATTACTGAAGCCAAGTGTGACTTTTGCTTTTCCTGAGTAGTTTTGAACTCCGTGTAGGTGATTGAGGGGATCATGATAGTTTCCTTACTGCTCACCATTTCCCAAAGCTAACTGCCACTCTCTCCATTACTGTTAAGAGAGGTAGTAGATACAATGGTGCGGCACTTCAAGATGCAGATATTTGGTGATCGGCAGCCTGGCTATGATGGCAAAAGAAACATGTACACAGCACACCCACTGCCAATTGGACGGGACAGGGTAAGTGTTAATAGCCAGGAACCCTTATTAGACTTAGGTCATTTGCATAGGACAGAATGTTTCCCTTTCTAAAGACAACTTAATTCTTAGAGTTGTTTCACACAGTGATGATAGATTTGTTATTGCATCCATATGCCCCTGTCCCCTTAGTGAATCCATAATTGAAGATGAGATGAGCATTAGTGGGAATCCCTGGGTGGCTCAGCGGTTTAGCATCTGCCTTCAGCCCAGGGCGTGATCCTGGAGTCCCGGGATCGAGTCCTGCATCAGGCTCCCTGCATGGAGCCTGCTTCTCCCTCTGCAGTGTCTCTGCCTCTCTCTCTCTCTCTGTCTTTCATGAATAAATAAATAAATAAATAAATAAATAAATAAATAAAAAAAATCTTAAAAAAAGAGATAAGCATTAGAATTTAAGTTGACTCTGATTATTAGGATTAGATTAGGTTGATTACAGATATTTCAGGCTTGTCACATTGCTAATCTATGTGCTATGTGAATCTCAACAATGGAGCAAAAAAATAAATAAAAATAAACAATGGAGCTTTTATAAATTATAGAAAATTATCTAACACCCACTTATGAAAATATTCATAATGTCACAATAACTTATTTTTACAAATTTAGTTTTTAAATTAAAAAATAAATATGTAAATATATACTCATTATAAACTTACTTAGACATCTAAAAATACTGTGATTTCCTGCCTCCCTACCTGCCCCCCCCATCCCATTTTCCTTTTTTAGAGGAAACTAATCATTTGGTATGAATCCTTCAGATATTTTTATGTGCATCAGCTATTTATACATATGCTTATGTATATTTTTATTTGCTTGCATATCATTCTATGATTTGCTTTCTCATTTAACAATATGTCTGGGAAATCTTTCCATTTCTCTACATTTCAATGTACCTTATTCAAATTCTTTTTTATTGTGGTTAAGTATGTACAACATAAAATTTACTGTTTTAACCATTTTGAAGTTTAAATGTACAATTTGGGGGTGCCTGGGTGGCTCAATGATTGAGCATCTGCCTTCGGCTCAGGTCGTAATCCTTGGGTCCCGGGATCAAGTCCCGCGTTAGGCTCCCTGCGGGGAGCCTGCTTCTGCCTCTGACTATATCTCTGCTTCTCTTTCTGTCTCTCATGAATAAATAAATTTTTAAAATCTTTAAAAAAATAATGGGGCACCTGGGTGGTTCAGTGGTTGAATGTCTGCCTTTGGCTCAAGGTGTGATCCTTGGGTGCTGGGATCGAGTCCTGCATCAGGGTCCCCACAGGGAGCCTGCTTCTCTCTCTGCTATGTCTCTACCTCTCTCTGTATCTCTCATGAATAAATAAATAAAATATTTTAAATGTACAATTCAGTGGCATTTAGCGTATTCACACTGTTGTGCAATTGTAACCACTATAGTTCTCCAAAACATTTTTATCATCCCAGACTGAAAGTAGATATCCATTAGGCAATATGTTCTCCTCTTGCCTTCCCCCATGTCCTGGTATCCACTATTCTACCTTAGGTCTTGGGGCATCTGTGAGGCTCAGTGGGTTTAGCGTCTATCTCTTGTTTTGGGCTTAGGTCATGATCTCAGGGTTGTGAGATCGAGCCCCATGTCGGGCTCCCACTGAGCATGGAGGCTGATTAAGATTCTCTCCCTCTCCCTTTGCCTCTGCCCTTTCTGTCCCTATAAATTTGACTATTCTAAGTACTTCTTATAAGTGGAATCATACAATATTTGTCCCTCTGTGTCTGGCTTTTTTCACTTAGCATAATATTTTCAAAGGTTCATCCATGTTGTAGCATTCATCTTATATCCAAACTATTATGTAATAGTTCATATTAAATTATTCTTCTATTGATGGACACTTATGTTGTTTCCAATGTTTTTCAATTACAGAAAGTGCTAAGATAAATATCCTTATGAATATACAATGTTGAATACTCCTGGGAGCTTTCTTTCATTCTCTGTAAATATGTGTATGTAAATACAATTTTTTTCCCCTTAGGTTGATATGGAAGTGACCCTTCCAGGTGAGGGTAAAGACCAAACCTTTAAAGTGTCTGTTCAGTGGGTATCAGTTGTAAGCCTTCAGTTGCTTTTAGAAGCTTTGGCTGGGCACTTGAATGAAGTCCCAGATGACTCAGTACAAGCACTTGATGTTATCACAAGACACCTTCCCTCCATGAGGTTAGTACCTAAGTTTGAGTTCATTCCCACAAATGTCAGATTGATTAATTTATTTGGTAGGTTGCATTGGTGCCATTGAGAAGTTTCTGCATAAATCACAGTTCAAACTTAGTTTCAGGTTTGTTTAGAAAATTGAGAGTAAAATGAAAGACCTTTCGACTTTTTGATTATGAAACATGCCAACTCATTCCTTCAGGTACACTCCGGTGGGTCGTTCTTTTTTCTCACCTCCCGAAGGTTATTACCACCCTCTGGGAGGGGGCAGAGAGGTCTGGTTTGGCTTTCATCAGTCTGTGAGACCTGCTATGTGGAATATGATGCTCAATATTGACGGTACAATAGAATTATCTTTTTACTCTTTTTCCTTTTGGCTAGTTTTTGTGGTGCTTTCCCTTTCTCTGAACTGAAGCTAAGTACCCTTCCTCTCTGTTTGTTAGTGTCTGCAACTGCTTTCTACCGGGCTCAGCCTATCATTGAGTTCATGTGTGAGGTTTTAGACATTCAGAACATCAATGAACAGACCAAACCGCTAACAGATTCCCAGCGTGTCAAGTTTACCAAAGAAATCAGAGGTAGGTATTTACATTACAGCAGCCTCAGAAAGGCAGCTCAGCATGGTGCAAGGAGCAGGGTTTTGGAGTCTGACACACCTGGGTTTCCGTCCCATCCCAACCAGTTCTATCAGTGGGACCTCGGGTTAGTCCCTTAACCATCATGAGTCTTAATTTATTCATCTCTAAGGCAAAGATAATAATATGTATCTTTAAGTTTGTTGTGAGACTTAAATGCAGTGAGATATACAAGGCTTCTTGCCCAGTAGCTGGCACACATCAGGCACTCTTACCCCTACCCACTTAAAAACTTCCATTTTATTTTATTTATTTATTTTATTATATTCTTTTGAACTTCCATCTTAATAAAATAACACAAGTTCATTCTCCTTTGAAATTTATTTTCTTATTATTAGGTACCTTCTCTTACTACAACATGAGCTTCATTAGGGCTGTCTCTAGACCCAATACTAAATACTAGAATAGTTGGTGTTTAGTAGATATTTATTGAACGAATTAATAATGTAGGTTGCACATCCTAAGTCCTCTGGGTTCTAAGATTTTCTTCTTAGCTGAGACTTTGCCTCTACATGATGAAATTGTTCCCATATCCTTGAAACTTTCATCCTGTGACAATGCCATGCCTTTCCGAAAACAACGTTCGAGCCTGTTTTCATCACTATGATTTTAATTAATACCTGATGTTTTGACTTTTATTTTTTAATTTCAGGTCTTAAAGTTGAGGTGACCCACTGTGGACAAATGAAACGAAAATATCGAGTTTGTAATGTGACTAGACGGCCAGCCAGTCATCAAACGTATGTTAACCACATCTAAAATGGTACCGTTATATTTTTGGTAACAGAGGAAGTAGCTCTAATCATTAGAGAAAATGGTAGCCCGTATTGCAAGTTTCAAAATCACTGAGGTCATCACTTTTAAGTACCCAAGCTTTAAAAAACGTTTTAAATATTTTTGATAGGGACATTTAAAAAACCTATTTCTTGCCTTTGATTCATTTCACTTCTTAAATGGAGGATGCCAACCACAGATCAACTTTTATATAACAATGTAGAGTCATCATTATGCATGTCCCAAGGGATATGTTAAGTCCTATAAGTCATATAAGGCTGTCATGAGAAGATATTGCTTTGTGTTTTGTTTGGATTTTTCTCTTTTTTTGTAGCTAGCTGCCACTTCTTCCAGCTGCCAGTATGTATGGCATGCCTCCAGCAGCTACTCATTTCCATTTTCCAGTCTTATTTCTCTAGCCACCTAACTTCTGATCCACTGTGAACTATGCATAATGAGAAAATATATATGAAAATGCTTTTAATTTACTGTATATGTAAGTTTTGTTCTTGTAAACAAGGTCTTTAAACTGATTTCTGACATAAATAAATATTGGCCCCTCCAAGTAAAGAGCATGAACTTAAATATATAAACTTAATATTATTTTGCTTAGTCAGAAGCTTTTTATTTGTTTGTTTATATTCTAGTTTTTGCTTTAGATCCGTGGTTCTCAATTTTTAAACTTAGTGTACATCAAAATCACTGGGAGGGCTTTGTTCTAGATAGAAGTTTTTGGGTGACTTCTGGATAAATGTGGCATATTAATTCAGTATGATTTGAATAAATTCTTTTGTATGAACCCATATGTACCTGATATGAATTTCTTAAGAGTTATAAAGTGATAGTCCATGTATTTTTCATATCATAATATTGCCTTCGTTCTCTAGGGGGAAAAAAGTTACTGAAACCTTATGAAGTCACTATTGAGAAGTTTAGTTTTTGTTTCAAGAACTGTATCTTTTTCATTAATTACTTCACGTAGCCTTGTAAGAATAATTACAGATTTATATAATCTTTACATGAAAATTAAAAGCACATATATTGGGCAGTCCGGGTGGCTCAGCGGTTTAGTGCTGCCTTCAGCCCAGGGTGTGATCCTGGAGACCCAGGATCGAGTCCCACGTTGGGCTCCCTGCGTGGAGCCTGCTTCTGCCTCTGCCTGTGTGTCTGCCTCTCTCTGTGTGTGTCTCTCATGAATAAATAAACAAAATCTTAAAAAAAAAAAACCTCTGTATTTAAATATTACATAGATGATCCTTGCTGCATTGTTATATTGTGGGACTGTAACAGTTAAGAAAGCAGATTAAAGTTATTATTATACCAAGTATCTGAGATAATTACCCACCTGAAAGAGCCAAAGACAGAGAATCTCTTAAATCATGCTCCCCAATTTATATCAAATATCCTGGCACGGACTCAGTTTCATGTATTTGGCCTTTTTGCCGCCAAATCCACATATATTTGTCCTGGTTTGGAATCTGGAAATGCAGTCCCAATAACTGTGTTACACTCATTTTACAAAAAGTTCTCTTAAGCAAATAAAACTCCTGTGTGGATGATCCCAAGTCATTATTTGATTTTAATCATTTAATAAGCCAGCAAGAGATCATATATGTATCTGTAGGTGTTCACTGGCCTCTAGTGAGTTTGTATTTTCTGGTTCTCCTTTTAACTTTTTAAGTTTTAATATAATATTTTTCTCGGGATCCCTGGGTGGCGCAGTGGTTTAGCGCCTGCCTTCGACCAAGGGCACGATCCTGGAGACCCGGGATCGAATCCCACGTCGGGCTCCCGGTGCATGGACCCTGCTTCTCCCTCTGCTCTGCCTGTGTCTCTGCCTCTCTCTCTGTTGTCTATCATGAATAAATAAATAAAATCTTTAAAAAAAAATAATATTTTTCTCATCCTAGCGTCCACAAAGATGGAAATTCCAAGAATCACTGTTCTCGTTAAATACTAAAATGACTTAAGTGAAACTGGTCAAATAAAGATTGACCTTTGTTTTTTAATGATCAAGGTAGAAAATGTTAGGCGTCTGTTTGCTTATTTAAGAAAAAAGGAACCTTAAAAAAAAAAAAAAAAAAAAAAAGAACCTGAAGACATTTCTTTTTTCTTTTTTTTTTCTGAAGACATTTCTAAAAAGATATTCTCTCCCATAGTTTTCCCTTACAGTTGGAAAATGGTCAAGCTATGGAATGTACAGTAGCTCAATATTTTAAGCAGAAGTATAGTCTGCAGCTGAAATACCCGCATCTTCCCTGTCTCCAAGTGGGACAAGAACAAAAACATACATATTTGCCACTTGAGGTAAGCTAAACTAAACTTTGTTTTGGGAGATCTGCCAATCTCTTGAATGAGTTAAAAAAAAAAATCCAAAAACATAAAAAAAAATCCTGTTCTAACTAGTGGTAGGAATTTAGTATGAATTTCTAAAATATTTTGGGCAGGAGCACCTGGGTGGCTCAGTCCATTGAGTATCTGACCTGGTTTCAGATGAGGTCATGATCTTGGGTTTGTGGGATTGAGCCTGCCCTGGGCTCTTGGCTCAGCAGGGAGTCTGCTTCTCTCCCTCTCCCTCTCCCTCTCCCTCTGCTACTACCTCCCACTTGCATGTTTGCGTGTGTGTGCACACTCTCCCCCTCTCTCTCTCTAATGAATAAATAAATCTTCAAAAAAATAAATAAGATATTTTAGGCAGATAGCTCCATTAGGTAATACCATTTTCGTGTTTTGGGGGAATGGAAGGTACAGTTCAGCCAAGGCTTACAGTATTGAAACTCATCGCACAAATAAATTTCCCTTTGCTTCTCTGCAGGTCTGTAATATCGTGGCAGGACAGCGATGCATCAAGAAACTCACAGACAATCAGACTTCCACGATGATCAAAGCTACAGCCAGATCTGCTCCTGACAGACAGGAAGAAATCAGCAGACTGGTCAGTAAGGCCTGGTCTTCACAATCAGCTCACTTTCAGATGAGAAAACGAGACAGTGGAAAACTCCTGGTGGGACACAGTTACTCTTTGGTTTTTATATACGCAGGCTTTCCTGTTCTTTAGGTGAAGAGTAACAGCATGGTGGGTGGACCGGATCCATACCTTAAAGAATTTGGTATTGTTGTCCACAATGAAATGACAGAGCTGACAGGCAGGGTACTCCCAGCACCAATGCTGCAGTACGGAGGCCGGGTAAGCGTCTTACTCTGTTCAGCACGCTCCTTACAGTCGAAAAGACAATCATCCAGGGTTTCTCCTTTACACCACACCGAATTTACCCATAGTTTGGCTCATTATTGCTTTTTGTCTTTTGGCTAATACCAAATAGAGTTTTGTTTATCCCCTCCTCAACAGTAAAATGGCCTTAGATTGTAATGTCTTTTCTCTTTTCTTTTGTTTCTTTTCTTTTTTTCTTTTTCTTTTTTTTTTTTTTAAAGAATAAAACGGTAGCCACACCCAACCAGGGTGTCTGGGACATGCGAGGAAAGCAGTTTTATGCTGGCATTGAAATTAAAGTTTGGGCAGTTGCTTGTTTTGCGCCTCAGAAACAATGTAGGGAAGATTTACTAAAGTGAGTATCTTCATGTTTTCAGCTTAGTAATATCCCTTCCAGATATGAAAATACCATCTTTACGTGAATGTGCTGTGTGCACTGGCACTAAATCCCTGACTCCTATACTGATGCCATCTGGCTATAGGGAAAAAGACCTTGTATTACAGTAAATTGCAAACTTGGGAATGACATTCAGAATCTGACTCAATGTCCTTATATTTAGAGCAGAAATTTGTGATTAACAAGGCGGAAGCAGTGACTGTTGACAAACTCTTGAGTTCTTAGTGAAGCTTCCTTTGGTATTAATTGTATCTCTTCAGCTAAGATAAAAACTAGTCCATTTTTTTAATCATTATAATTTGCTAGTGAGCTTGTTTTACTGCAGGGTCACTGACTGAGATCATTGGTTCGTGTCTTAAAGATGCAGCTATCTATAGAAAGGAAGTTAGTGAGAAGGGTGGAAAAAAATCAAGGCAGGAGAAGGGAACTGGATGAAAGAAAGGAATCTTACAAAATTTTGGCAAATACATGAAAGAAATTATTCTGAAAGCTTTATGCATAGATTAAAGTAACTTTTCAAACCCAAAACGTGAAACTTCACAATGAATTGTTTTTTTTAAAGTGATGATTTCTTTTGATATTGTTATTGAATCAAATCTGTTGCAAGTTTGAATGTAATCCTAAATATACCAATTTTGTATTTCCATATTCTCAGAACACAAGCTTACCCAGCCATTCTTGTGCCTGGCTTACCAAAGTACACATTACCTGAGATTTTGACTTTGCTTTTCTTTAGTTCAGAAGTACTGACTTGAATGTTTAAAAAAAAAAGAAAAAAATATTTGAACAGAAATGCTATCCTAGTTCCTGGGGCCCAGTTGAGGCATAATTATTTAAAGTTTCAAAATGATGATATGATCGCTTGCTAATACAGATTCTGGTGCATTATAATTACAGTGATGTAATTGCCAGCCCATCTTTGGCAACCAGTTAAAGATTTTTTATTTGTTTATTTTTAATTTTGGCTAAGAATGTACAGAACTGAAAGAAGTATCTTAGTGGAAAATATATGCTAGGCACATACTCTGAAATGAAAGCACTGTGCCATTGGTTCTATTTTAACAGGAGTTTCACTGACCAGCTCCGTAAAATCTCTAAGGATGCAGGGATGCCCATCCAGGGTCAGCCGTGTTTCTGCAAGTATGCACAAGGTGCAGACAGCGTGGAGCCCATGTTCAAACATCTGAAAATGACCTATGTGGGCCTACAGCTAATCGTGGTTATCTTGCCTGGGAAGACACCGGTGTATGGTATGGACCCCTTTAATGTTGTATGAGGGATGATTTCAAGGAGTAGAAAAGGATAAGCTAGGTCATGCTGTAGTCACAAACAACTCCAAACTCTCAGTGGCTCAAAGCATCAAAGATTTTTTTTTTCTTCTACTGTGTGTCCTTTGAGGTGGACTGTGGCCTCTGTTTGATGCTATCGTGTCATTTTCACTCTGAGACCCAGGTTGGTAGAGCCATCGCTATTTGGAATGTTGCTGGCCCCATGGCAGAGAGAAAAGAGAGCTCTGGAAGGCTCTTAACATTTGCAGCTTCTTGACCACAACCAGCCACCTGGCTCCTTCCCAACCTTTGTGCAGGAATCACGAATGGGGGCCTAGAAATGCAGTGGGAATGAGCATGGGGCAAGCGGTGTGATGCTACCGTAGCCCTCAAAGGCAGGAAGACTCAGAATGTTTGGTGAAAAGCACTTAGGAATATCAGGGCGGGGAAGAGTGGGTGAGCCTACCCCTTCCAGAAATGAAGCTATTTAGTTTGTATGTAGTAGAACAAGAGTGATAGGAAGGTCTTCTGGCTATCACCTAAATAAAGGATTCGGGAACTACAGACCAGCTGTTTGATCTTTATAAGATGTCTTTGCTGCCCTCTGTAGTAATTTCTCTTGTTATTGTCTGTTTACCTCTTGCATTTAGAGGAAAAAGAGGAGGCGGGTGGGAGAGAAATACTTAGAAGTCAAAGAGCTGATGTGTTACACTGAGAGAGAAGGCCAGGGAGATGGATTCCTTTGCCAGACCAGTCCTGTGGAAAAAGTAACCTCAAGGGATTGAGTTAGTGGTGGCAGGTAGCATCCAAGAGCAAAGGAAGTCAGCTACCTTCAGTGCCTGCAGGAGGGAAGAAAAGGGGAAATTGCCCTGGGGGCTTAGCAGGTGACACAACCACACCTAGCACAGTGTACAGTATGTATAGGCATTCTGTAAATGTTTATGTGGGGATTTTTTTTCCCCACATTTTTTAGATGATAGATTTTTTTCCTCTACTCTTAGTAATTAGGAGAATATTTCAACATTTTTAAATTAATGAATGAATTTATCCTTGTAGCGGAGGTGAAACGTGTTGGAGATACCCTCCTGGGTATGGCCACACAATGTGTCCAAGTAAAAAATGTGGTGAAGACCTCGCCCCAAACTCTTTCCAACCTTTGCCTGAAGATAAATGCAAAGCTCGGAGGAATTAACAACGTGCTTGTACCTCATCAAAGGTAAGATTCTGAACTCTGTTTTTCTCTACTTTGTTTTAAGATCAAATGTAGTGTAACCTATAGTAAAGCACACAAATCTCAAACATGGATCTCAACTACTTTTTTCTTATGTGTATATAAGCATTCATGTAGCCACTACTTAGGTGAAGATCTAGAACGTTTCCAGCACTGTGTCAGGCTTCCCTGTGGCCCCTCCCAATAGGTAACCCCCAAAGGTAACCACTATCACCATAGATTCGTTTTGCCTATTTTTTTTTAATTTTTATTTATTTATGATAGTCACACACACAGAGAGAGAGAGAGAGAGAGAGAGAGGCAGAGACACAGGCAGAGGGAGAAGCAGGCTCCATGCACTGGGAGCCCGACGTGGGATTCGATCCCGGGTCTCCAGGATCGTGCCCCGGGCCAAAGGCAGGCGCTAAACCGCTGCGCCACCCAGGGTTCCCCGTTTTGCCTATTTTTGAACTTCATATAAATGGAACCAAACAACATGTAATATTTTGTGTCCATCTTCTTTCGCCCATCATTATGTGTCTGGAATTCATTCGTGTTACTGTATTTAAGTATAGTGTATTCTTTTTCATCATTGTGTATTATTTCATTATATGAATATACCACTGAATTTTAAACTATTGTACCATTGATGGATATTTTCGTACATTTATTATACAGCTTTTCTATGTTTTTTGGTGGACTTAAGTATTCTTTCTCCTGAGTATATATCCAAGAGTAGAATTGCTAAATTAGAGAGAGTACATACATACAGTCAGAAAGTTTTCCAGAGTGATTGCACCAGTTTACGCTCCCATGGAGAGTTCTAGTTGCTTCATATTCTTGCTTCATATTCTTACCAACACTTGGTAGTATCAATCCTTTTAACTTTAGCCATTTTGTTTGGGGGCAGTAGTATCTCCTTGTAGTTTTAATTTGCATTCCCCCGATAATGCATCATATTGAATACAATTTCACATGTTTATTGGCTATTCAGATATCCTCTTTTTTGACAGGCTTGTTCAGTTCTTGGCCATTTCTTAGTTTGTGTTGTCTTTTCATTCATTTGTATTTCTCTTATCTATTGAGATAATATCTGACTTGTTAACTCTAAAGTGTTTTCTTTTTTTTTTCTTTTTTCTTTTCTTTCTAAAGTGTATTCATGGGATCCCTGGGTGGCGCAGCGGTTTGGCGCCTGCCTTTGGCCCAGGGCGCGATCCTGGAGACCCGGGATCGAATCCCACATCAGGCTCCCGGTGCATGGAGCCTGCTTCTCCCTCTGCCTATGTCTGTGCCTCTCTCTCTCTCTCCCTGTGTGACTATCATAAATAAATAAAAATTTAAAAAATAAAAAAAATAAAGTGTATTCATGTGAAATTCTATATGTGAAAGTGATTTGAGAAATTTAGCTTAGGGCTGTGGTGTTCATCATTGCTATTCTGGACAAGAATATGAAACTGAGTGCCTTGCTCTTATACATATTCCAGTACTTTTGAATTAAATTATTTATTTTGAATAAAATTTATAGGTGACAAAATCCTTCCTACAAGATTGCTAGATGAGGTATACAGACCATAGGGGAAGTTGACCTAAATTCTGAAATCATTTCATTTGACTCCAAACATTTGAAACATAGCATAGTAGTTTAGAGTACATACCTTGGTGTCTGACTTCCTAGGTTTGGATTCCAGCTTTACTGCTTCCTAGTTTTGGGGGTATTTTTATTTTTTATTTTTTTATTTTTATTTATTTATTTATTTATTTTTAATTTTTAAAAATTTTAAATTTTTATTTATTTATTTTACTGCTTCCTAGTTATTGTAAGCTTGGGCAAGCTTCTTAATCTCTTCTGTCTCATTTTTTCCTATCTGAAAAATTGAAATAATAATTGTACCACCCTCATAGGATTGTTTTGATGACTAAATGAGTTACTACAAAGAAAGTGCTTAGCACAGTGGCTGGTACATAGTATATGTAAGCTGTTATTCTGTTTATGTGTATGTATGTTACAGATTTATGTTTGCTGCTGTACTGCTGTGTGCCAGGCCCATGTTGCCTCATGATACATACAGAGAAATATAACACAGCCTCTGCCCTCATGGAGGTGTCTATTTTTGAGTACCCATCATATGAGGTTTTCAGATTTAGGATGTCTCCTATATTATGTTTTAAGAGTCAGTACTCAGTTCTAAATCCTACTGTTAAGAATTTACCAGAGAAGCATACATGATATTTTTCTCCTTGATTCCTAGACAAATCAGTGCCAAATAAATGAATTCATTCTTTCAATAAATATTTGTTTGTTTATTTATATAAAATATTTTTATAGAGAGAGAGAGAGAGAGAGAGCAAGCACAAGCAGGGAGAGAGGCAGAGGGAGAAGCAAACTCCCCCCCTGAGCAGGGAGTCCAGTGCAGAGCTTGATCCCGGGACCCTGGGATCATGACCTGAGGTGAAGGCAGACACTTAACTAACCGAGCCACACAGGTGCCCCTCAACAAATATTTACTGAGTGTCCACTGTGAGCTAGTCAGTGTTCCAGGCACTTGGGATACTGCAGTGAATAAGACAAAACAAAATTCCTGCCCTTGTGGAACTTATATTCTTGTGTGTGTGCGTGTGTGCGTGTGTAGAAATAAATACGAGCTAAATTAAATGGAGTGTCTAGCTGGCTCAGTCAGTGGAGTATATGACTCTTGATCTTGGGCTTGTGAGTTTGGGCCCCACATTGGGTGTAGAGATTACTAAAAATAAAATCTTTAACAAGGGGCAGTGGAAAGGGAGGTGGGCGGGGGGTTGGGGTGACTGGGTGATGGGCACGGGGCGGGGGGCACTTGGTGGGATGAGCACTGGGTGTTTTGTTATATGTTGCAAATTGAACTCCAATAAATAAAAAATAACTAACTAACTAACTAACTAAATAAATAAATAAATATATATCTTTAAAAAATAATTGAGTAGGGGCAGCCCCGGTGGTGCAGCGGTTTAGCTCTGCCTGCAGCCCAGGGTGTGATCCTGGGGACCCGGGATCGAGTCCCACATCGGGCTCCCCACAGGGAGCCTGCTTCTCCCTCTGTCTGTGTCTCTGCCTCTCTCTCTCCGTGTCTCTATGAATAAATAAATGAAATCTTTAAAAAAAAATAATAATTGAGTAAAATATGTGGTATAAGGGATGAATGCTACTGGTAAAAGTAAAATAGGAAAGTGGACAGACTCAATTCTCTTCTCTAGGCCTCACATCTTGAAGAGCATTGGGGGTTTTGACCCCGTTCCATGTAAATTCTGTAATACTGTATCCATTGTAGCAATCCTAGGATCCCAAGAGAGTTTGTTCTAGGGAAGTCTTCCCTTTACACATAGAGATTTTGTTGAATTTGGCTCAGGTCCTCTTTTTAAATTCTTCCCTTTCTGAGGTGGCTCAGTGGTTGAACATCTGCCTTTGGTGCAGGGTGTGATCCTGGGGTCCTGGGATCGAGTCCCACATCGGGCTCCCTGCATGGAGCCTGCTTCTCCTTCTGCCTGTGTCTCTGCCTCTCTGTGTGTGTGTCTCTCATGAACAAATCAATAAAATCTTTAAGAAAATAAAAATAAAAATAAAATAAATTCTTCCCTTCCTATTATAGAAGAACCATGTTGACTTGTTTTTTTTTTGTGTGTGTTTTTTTTTTTTTTTTAATAGTTCATTTATTTGAAAGAGAAAGAGAGGCAGCAGGGGAAGGAGCAGTAGGAGAGGGAAAGAGAGACTCTCCAGCAGACTCCATGCTGAGCACAAAGCCCAACACAGGCCTTGATCCCAGTCCCTTGAGCCAAAACCAAGAGTTGGGCACTCCACCAACTGAGCCATCCAGCGCCCCACCCATGTGGACTTCTTAAGTGAATTCCGATTCATTGCAGGAGGGGCACAGACACTCAATGGGCCTCAGAGTTCTCACCCAATGTGAACAAGACCTTATTCTGTGGTGTAAAATTATACCTGATGAGCTTGAAAATACAGATTTTCACCTACATGTGTCAGTGTCAGTGTCTCCTTCCATCTGAGCAGGCCCTCGGTGTTCCAGCAGCCTGTCATCTTCCTGGGAGCGGATGTCACACACCCCCCAGCCGGGGACGGAAAGAAGCCTTCCATTGCTGCTGTCGTTGGCAGTATGGATGGCCACCCCAGCCGGTACTGTGCCACCGTCCGGGTGCAGACCTCCCGCCAGGAGATCTCCCAGGAGCTCCTCTATAGCCAGGAGGTAATTCAGGACCTTACTAACATGGTTCGAGAGCTGCTGATCCAGTTCTACAAATCCACACGCTTCAAACCCACTCGGATCATCTACTACCGAGGAGGGGTATCGGAGGGACAAATGAAGCAGGTACTCGGATTACCCGCAGTTGCCTGGGGGGTTTCTGGGTGTCTGATGGAGCTGCCACTCCAGGTAAACCAGATCTGGGAGATGCCAGGTGAGTTCGCAATTAAATGTCATTCTCTTTCTGACTCCTAGGTAGCCTGGCCAGAGCTCATAGCCATCCGGAAGGCATGTATTAGCTTGGAGGAAGACTACCGGCCAGGAATAACCTACATCGTGGTGCAGAAGAGACACCACACACGACTCTTCTGTGCAGATAAAACAGAAAGGGTAAGAAACCTGTAGGACCCTCACTGTCTGGTGCAAGTGAATATGTTTTCAAATGAGCTTACCTACAATTTGTCCCTAAAACCAGAAGTGTAATAATAATAATAATAATTTAATAAATATACTCACTCCAGTTGAGCATAGATGATCACTTCTGAATGGTACAGGTTTTGAGAGTTAGTATATCTCTTGCAGGACAGAGTGCTGGCTTCTAGAGTTTTAAGGGGGAGGGGTCCCACAAACATGCCAAGATTATACTATACAGGCAGACTCCAAACGGGTGGTTTATCTATTTGAACTTTATTTATCATTTGCTGCTTTTTTGCCACCAGTGCCTACGGCATGGTTCTATAATATATAGAAGAATTTCTCTTCCAAATGGTTTTATACTGGTACATAGATCAGTGCAGGGGATTCTTGGGGTACACTGAATACTTTTAATGTCATACTTACTAACCATTAAGCAAGTTAACTTCTCTAAGCTGTAATGTTCTCATCTGTAAAATGTAGTCAGAAGAATACCTATCTCACAGGGTTGTTAGAAGGATTAAAGTAATAAATGAATATTAATTTGGAGTTCAACTCCCAGCATTTGACTAAGAAGCATTTTGTATAATTGATTTATAGTCTGTGATTTATGTGTAACCTTGCTAAATTATAAATACATAATATTGGATGACTTTGCTTCGATGATATTTTCTATAACGTTATTTCATCTTTTCCAAGCCCTCCCTGATCCACCCTCAAGAGACCAGTTCTTTCTGTTGTTTAATCTTGTCATCTTGTGGGTCCCTCCCATTATTTTCTAGTCCGCCCTTAGTTTTTGTCTCCAATCCAAGGCTGAGCTGTTTCTCTTTGAAACATCGGAACACTAAGGTTTTCTCCTTGGGCTCCGGTTCCACCAGTCAGCTCAGGTTCCAAGTGTTGTCTTCTGAATTGCTCAAATCCCGACTCAGTAGTACTTCTGAGACCTCCACTATTACAAATTCTCCAAACTCTTGCCCGAGCTCTGGTCACAGAACACCCTGCCACCTCTCCATCCCTCCATCAAATTGCTGTCTGTGTAGCTCTCGGAACTGGATTATCTTCCTAAAGCCCAGGCTACCTCATCATTTTGTCCTTTACCATTCTCTGTCACTCCTAACCTTCCAGAGGCTGATAATCCCAGTCCTTGGTCTCCCCCACTCCCTTGACACTTACCAACATCTCCAGTTCTCTACTCATGCCTCTTGCCAATCTCAACTCGGGATCAGTCCACTTACCCATTTCCTTTGCTTCAACTCTTAGGCCAATGGACACTATTGTGGAAGAAAGTCATTGAATGATGAATTGATATTGCAGACTCATGATGACAGATCTCAGGCAGCCTTTGATGCTGCAGTTTCTCCATTTGTCCAGTTCCCCGTAGCATGTATTCCAAACCTTCACTCCTGAACTCCTCAGCCTGATAAAGCAACACTTTATCTTGCCAGCAATAGAACAACCTTCTATTTCCCCAGAAAACAACATCTAGAAGCCATGAGGTTTTTTTTTTTTTAAGATTTTATTTGTTTATTCATAAGAGACAGAGAGATGCAGAGGGAGAAGCAGGCTCCATGCAGGGAGCCCGATGTGGGACTTGATCCTGGGGCCCCAGGATCACGCCCTGGGCTGAAGGCAGGAGCTAAACCACTGAGCCACCCAGGCTGCCCTAGAAGCTATGAGTTTTATCAGCTTCTTCTCTTCTACATTTTTTTTAAAGATTTATTTAGGGATCCCTGGGTGGCGCAGCGGTTTGGCGCCTGCCTTTGGCCCAGGGCGTGATCCTGGAGACCTGGGATCGAATCCCACGTCGGGCTCCCGGTGCATGGAGCCTGCTTCTCTCTCTGCCTCTCTCTCTCTCCATGTCTATCATAAATAAATAAATCTTTAAAAAAATAAAAATAAAAAAAATAAAGATTTATTTAGCTATTTTAGTGTGAGAGAGAGTGCGAGCTGCAGGAAGGGCAGAGGGGGAGAGAGAGGGAAGCTGACTTCCCGCTGAACGTGGGGCTTGATGCCAGACTTGATCTCAGGACCCTGAGATCATGACCTGAGCCGAAATCAAGAGTCGAATGCATAACCAACTGAGCCACCCAGGTGCCCCTATCTCCTCTGCTTTCCAGTGTAGTAAAATGTGTTTTCTCCTCTCCTTCCTCTCACATCTCAGAGCCTAATCTTTCCCCCTATGCTCTTGCTCCTAAAGGAACACTTCAGTAATTACCATTGGTTTTCAAAACTCCAGTTCCTTCTCCTTACCCTCTAAAGTCCCTCAACTCCTCCTAGATCTACTCCCCCCAGTAAGCTTCCCTTTACCCTGTTTCTCCCTCAGTCTGCCTGCCACCTTCTCTTTCTTTTCTTTCGTGACCGAACTTTTAGAAGAAAAATGACTTGACTTTCCATTGGCATCAATTCTCTGTAGCCTGACTTCAGTTCCAAAGATTCTGCTGAAGTTGCTCGGACAGTGACCTCATTTTGAATCTAGTGATACCTTGTCAGGTCCTTAAACTGACCTCTTCACCTGAGCAATAATATGACTTGCCCAATTCACTACCCTCCTTTATAATCAGACTCTCTGACTCTTCCTCCTCCTCTGTCCATTAAATGCTGACATTTCCAGGCATTTCGTACTTTACTCTTCCTCTTCTGAATTTCTCAAACTCTCTAGTTTCTTTTCTTTTTTTTTTTTTCAAACTCTCTAGTTTCACCTACTTTTCTGCATTCACTGATCTGCTTATAGAGTCCTAAATTTGTGTTCCCAACTGCAAACATTTCTGTGCAGTCCCTGAGCTGCACCCCTGATCGTCTACCAGACGTATTTACTCAGATGCTCTGTAGACATTATATCAGCGAGATAGGCTAGGCCCTCCAAAGTCTTAGGGGCTCACAAAGATACATTTCTTGCTCATATTACACGTTCTCTGTGGCTCTGCTGCAGCTGTGACCCTGCTGTCCTCCTTTTGGAACCTAGGCTGACAGAGAAGAGTCTATCTGGAACATCACCAGTCATTCATTATAGCAGAGGGAAAGAAGGATCCACACAAGCCCTATGTTGGCTCTTAAAGCTTGTGCCCAGGAGTTACACATTTCAGGCCACACTTGATCAGCCAAAGTGAGTTACATGGCCACTCCTGAGTTAATTGGGTGGGGATGTATAATCCTCCCCCAGGGAGGGGCACAGTAATATTTGGCACTAGTCCTACAATCTACCACAGGCATTTCAAGCAAAACACGTCTAAACCTTCTCCTTTTTGTTTCATCCTCATCCAAAGTCTATTCTTCCCTCAGTTTTCCTTTTTTTTTTTTTTTTTTTTTTTAGATTTTATTTATTTATTCATGAGAGACACAGAGAGAGAGGCAGAGACACAGGCAGAGGCAGAAGCAGGCTCCCTGTGGGGAGCCCGATGCAGGACTTGATCCTGGGACCCCAGGGCCACGACCTGAGCCCAAGGCAGACGCTCACCTGCTGAGCCACCCAGGCGCCCCCAGTTTTCCTTTTTTTTTTTTTCATGACTTGGCATCATCGACCATTAAGTCAACCAAGCTAGAAACTTCAGGGTTGTCTTTAATTCTGCCCCTTTCCTGTGGTCGAAGAGTCTTCTGAGCTCTGCCCTGAAATGTCTTGTCTCAGTTCTTCCTCTTGTGTGTTCCCTCTGTCCTGGGTAGAGCCTCCTGTATTGCTGGAGACCCCTGATGGTCTCCCCATTGGCATCACAGGTGTGCCCTTCACAGATGTGCCCTCCACTTGCTGTCAGGGCTACATTAAAAAAATACAGATTTCAGGGCGCCTGGCTGGCTCAGTCAATAGAGCATGTCACCCTTGATCTCAGGGTTGTGAGTTCAAGCCCCACTTTGGGTGTAGAGCTTACTTAAAAAAAAAAAAAAATACACATCTGGGCAGCCTGGGTGGCTCAGGGGTTTAGCGCCGCCTTTGGCCCAGGGCGTGATTCTGGGGTCCCAGGATCGAGTCCCACGTTGGGCTCCCGGCATGGAGCCTGCTTCTCCCTCTGCCTGTGTCTCTGCCTCTCTCTCTGTGTCTCTCATGAATAAATAAATAAAATCTTAAAAAAAAAATTACACACCTTACCTTGCCACTCCATTATTAAGAAACCTACACATATCCCCCATTGCCTACCAAATACTTCCCTTTGGTGTTCAGTGTTTTCCTAAGGTACCCGAAACATAACATATAGTTTCAGCCTTCTACAATGCCCTCATACACACTTTCCATTTCCCATGTATATTGTGGATTTGAATCCCTGGGATGACCACATCCATCCTACTCTTTCTGACCCCCCTCCTGTTCTTATTAAGGTGTAATATAGAGAACAGTAAAATACAACCTTTTTAGTGTATTGTTCTGCAAGTTGTGACAAATGGATGTGGTTGTGTAGCCACCATGTCTGTGAAGACATGGACAATCCCATCATGCACACACATTCTGCTGAGCCCTCTGCAGTCAACCCTTTCCCTCACCTGTACAGCCCCTAGCAACCACTGACAGTTGCTCTGTCCTTACAGTTTTGTTTTTTCCAGAATGACATATATGTGGGAGACCATAGCCTTTGGTCTGGCTTCTTCTACTTAGCATAATGCATTTGAGGTTCGTCCAAGTTTATTGTGCATATCTCCAGTTTATTCCTTTTCGTTCCTTAGTATTTCATCATATGGATAAACCACAACTAGTTTATCTATTCCTGACTTTAGGGGATTTGAGGAGTGTTTCTGGTTTTCATCCCATCCCCCTCTTGCAACTCCTGCTTATCCTATAAAGGATGGTTCAACTATTTCCTCCCACCAGCTTGTTCGAGTGCCTTCCATAATGCCCTTATCACAGTGCATTGCAATTCATTGTAGATGGTGTTCATGAAGGACAGGAGTGCAAGTTCATTAGTTCTCTCCATGCCTCTGTCTCTCATCCCCAACATCTGCCGCAGAGCCCTCCACATGGGCGTTCAAGCAGTAATTGTTGAAATGAACGTGCCTGGATCCCTTTTTCCTCAAGGCATCACCTCCATCCATTCTCACCTATAGATTCTAAGAGATTTGTTTTAAAAAGGATTCCAGGGGATCCCCCGGTGGCTCAGTGGTTTAGCGCCTGCCTTCGGCCCAGAGCGCGATCCTGGAGTCCTGGGATTGAGTCCCGCGTCGGGCTCCCAGCCTGGAGCCTGCTTCTCCCTCTGCCTGTGTCTCTGCCTCTTTCTCTCTCCCTCTCTCTCTCTCTCTCTCTCTCTCTCTGTGTCTATCATAAATAAATAAATAAATCTTAAAAAAAATAAAAAATAAAATAAAAAGGATTCCATGGGGCAGCCCTGGTGGCTCAGTGGTTTAGTGCCGCCTTCAGCCCAGAGCGTGATCCTGGAGACCCGGGATCGAGTCCCACGTCGGGCTCCCTGCATGGGGCCTGCTTCTCCTTCTGCCTGTGTCTCTCATGAATAAATGAAATCTTAAAAAAATAAATAAATAAAAATAAAAAGGATTCCATACTGGGACATGGGGCTGGCTCAGTTGGTAACTCTTGATTCTCTGGGTTATGAGCTCAAGCCCCACACTGGGCATAGCAATTACTTAAAAATAAAAATAAAATTGCCTAGTGGCTCAGTTGGTTAAGCATCCAACTCTTGATCTCAGCTCCAGTTTTTATTTCGAGCTTGTGAGTTCAAGCCCTACGTTGGGCACCACACTGAGCATAAAGCCTACTTTAAAAATTAATTAATTAATTAATTAGTATATTTTAAAAAAGGATTCTATGGTCAAATAAGTTTGGAAAATACTATATACTCCATCTCCCTCTTAAAGATTATACATGATCAAATAAAGGTTCTGAGAAGTCATACAGTAGAAAAACTTTTTTTTTTTCAATGAAAAACCTTTTTAACTTAGGTTCAACTCGGTATTTCTCAAATCTCTTTGACCATAAAATATCTAAACTTATCCTGCGGAACTCATATTACTAAAGAACACACTTTGGGAAATAATGTCAGAACTATTATAACTCAGTTACATTTCCTCTTGTCCAGCTAGGTCCCCTAGTCCACATTTGAATTTGATGGAATGAGACTTTTCTGTACTCATAGAGGTTCCTGTAGCCTTGGCTACAAGTCAGCCGAGCATAATGGTAGTTAGAATGGATCCAAATAAACTCCCATCAAATTCCTGTCTCTATACAAAATAAACTTCCTCATATGGAACCCTGCTGTATAGCACAAGAAGGAGAAAGTGAACCAAATAGCCAGGTGTAGTTCCTTTCCTTGTAAATGCATTTCTGAAGTTCCCTTCTCTGCTTTTCTAGAAGTTTGATTGTAGCATTTTGGCTGCAAGTGAACCTTACAATTTAGAATTTTAAAAGTGTAAATGAGGGGCGCCTGAGTGGTTCAGTGGGTTAAGCGTCCACCTTCAGCTCAGGTCATGATCTCAGGGTCCTGGGATCAAACCCCACATTGGGCAACCTGCTCAGTGGGGAGTCTGCTTCTTCCTCTGCCTCGCCCCCCATCTCTCTCTCTCTCTCTCTCTCTTTCCCTCTCTCTCATGTTCTCTCTCTGTCAAATAAATAAATAAAATCTTTAAAAAATAAAGTGTAAATGATCATCACCTAGTTTTATAGCTGATTAGATTAAGAACTGAAGATATTATGCTTTGTTAAGGTTAACATCAGGGGCAGCTGGGTGGCTCAGTTGTTGAGCGTCTGCCTTTGGCTCAGGGCGTGATCCTGGGGTCCTGGGATCAAGTCCAGCATCGGGCTCCCTGCATGGAGCCTGCTTCTCCCTCTGCCTGTGTCTCTGCCTTTCTCTCTGTGTCTTTCATGAATAAATAAATAAAATCTTTAAGAAAAAAAAGAAAAAGAATAAGGTGATTGGGCTAAGAAACATTACAGAAAAATTCAACATGTTGAATTAAACTAATTTTCAAAACTTCACTTAAGAGCAGTTTGCTAACCTGTTAACAATTAATAAATAAAAGAAAAATATGGCCTGGCCTGAACCCCGTCTGACATTTTGGTGACTAATTATGCCTCGTCCCCTTTTTTTTTTTTTTGGTAGGTGGGGAAAAGTGGCAACGTACCAGCAGGCACTACAGTGGACAGTACCATCACACATCCTTCAGAGTTTGACTTTTACCTCTGTAGTCATGCAGGAATTCAGGTAATTTAGAAGCTGGTTCAGATCTTTGACTTGATAAGGAGATGTTTGCAAATTCAGCAACTGGCTTGACTAGACTTGTTATTCAACACTCTGCATCACTTTGTTAATTTAATGCTTGTATTCTAGAACTGTTATCTTTCGGTCTGCTTGTAGGTGTGCTAGGCAGGAATATTTCTGAATTGAAGGAGTAGATTTCAACGTTTCTCTCCTTTCACAGAGTGAACCCATGTCAGAAACATATTAATCATAAAAGTCTCTCTCTAGGGAACCAGCCGTCCTTCACATTACCAGGTCTTGTGGGATGACAACTGCTTCACCGCAGATGAACTCCAGCTACTAACTTACCAGCTATGTCACACGTATGTGAGGTGCACACGCTCGGTCTCCATTCCAGCCCCTGCATATTATGCCCGGCTTGTAGCATTCAGGGCAAGGTATCATCTGGTGGATAAAGATCATGACAGGTAAGTTTCTCAGCCGCAATGAAATCTCTTTTTGCCTGGATTACCAATGTGTTAAAAAAAAATGAGCTACTATAGAGAAGTTTTTGGAGGAGCTAAACTTCCTTTTAGGGTTTAAATTTCAAGAAGTGAATAAAATTGAATGTGCCTTTGAGAGCTTATTATGTGACTTCTGGTTCTAGAAATGCTCAGGCCTGCTCATACTTGCATGGTGTGCCTATCTATATAGTCTGCCCAAGGGAAAAACGTCTAATTTGGAGTTGCCTGTGGTTTTCCCAAAGAGCCAAATGCATTCAGTTCTGCGCAGGTCGTGAGCAGCCCCAAAGGTGGCCCCCACAGTGCCCTGGCTCTGGTCTGTGCAGTCACAGGCCTGTGGATTCCACTTCATGCAAGGGGAAGTCCTGCACAGTTCACTTGGCTTTCAGTACACTTTGGAGGAATGCACTGGAGTGAATCTGGGCATCTGTGTGGGAGAGGAGGAGTGCCAGACAATTGTCACCCCCAAATAGGGATCTCAGAAGCATGAGACATTTTGACCTGTTACCGAGCACTATTAAATAGCTGAACAAGCTCTCTGCATTAATTTTCTTTTCCAAATGACAATCTGTGAAGTGTAGCGGTTTCTGGGCTCTTCCCCAAGTCTGAATTCAGCTGCTAAATAGTAGACATTCCATCGCAAGTCTATTTCTGTAAGGGATGAAAATGGAAAATGCCCAGCTGTGGCTTTATACTTTCCATTCTGTAATATACCTTCATCCATTCAACACATTTATTAGGAATTGACTGTGTGCCCAGCACTGTGCTCAGTTCTAAAAATATGAAGATGAGAAAGAACTATTTCCCGGGATTTTCTGTTTCAGAATGGCAGATGATATGGGCAAACAGCACTGACAATTAGGCCAAGGCCGTATAGGTGAAGGTGCAGTGGGACGTTAGAAGAAAGGTTGTTAGAGAAGATTTCATAGCTGGATGGGTGGGATTTGGCTCTAGAAAGAAGAGAAAAGGATTTTCTAGGCAGAGGGTACAATGGACATAAAGAGAAAGCAAGCAACATGTTTAGACAATAGCAAGGTTTCTTTGGCTGGAGCACACGAAAGGGGAAGAGCGGGCCTAAAGCTGGAAAAAGTATGTTAGAGCAAGGTTGTTCTTTGTTAAATGTAAAAAGCTGCTTTGGAGATAAAGCAGACAGTCCTTAGCCATTAACTGGGCATGAGTGGGAGAGAAGAGGATGAAGTAAAAGATGACTAAGCTTGTGAGCTTAGATGGTAAGAGCAATAATAATTTAAGTAGTAAAATAATTAAGCAGCAAAAGTAACCACTGAAGTCAGAAGAGGGATGGTGACTTACAGTTTGCCAAGCCCTTTATATCATAGTAGCCTGAGGACATATGTTCAGAAGTTATTACCATTATCTTAAAAGACCAAAGTTCAAGGAGATGTACCCTCTCCGAGGTCATGTCACCAGTGAGGAGTAGATGAGGGGAGACTCACAGCGTAGTAACATTGCACAGCCAACGTAGAACGTTCCAGCACTATGCCAGGCACGGAAATTCATTCAACCAATGGTTACTGAGACTACACTATGTGCTGGGTGCTAAGGGCTCAGGGGTAAGACCGACAGTCACTGCTTTCTTGGAGTTTACACTTCCTGGGGGGAAATACATAACCATCCAATTAATAGCTTAATTTCACACGCGTTGAGTACCATGCAAGAAAAGTGGAGGATTCTGTGAAAGTATGTCTCAGGTGGCTGTGACCTGAACTTGGGAAGCAGGGAAGATTTCTTTGGGGAAAATGCCATTTGACTGTAGCCTAAAGGACAAGTAGGCATTAGCCACACATAAAAGTAGAACTCCTAACGTAAGCACTGTTAAGGATTTGGGTCTTTGTAGACATCATTTGATTTATTTACTGCAACAGCCCATCCAATAAGTCTAATGCATTTTTCAGTTGAGCAAACTCATGTTTAGAGAGACACAACAAATTTTTTTAAAGAGCCTGAGATTTTGAATCCAGTAGTTTGTGCTATGTGAAATATGTGAAATTTGAAGTGGTCTCTTGTTTGTTACGCTTGGGGTTTTTTGTTTTCTTTTTTTGTTTTTGTTTTTTTGCATTCTTCTCTTTACAGCGCGGAAGGCAGTCATGTGTCAGGACAGAGCAACGGCCGGGATCCTCAGGCCTTGGCCAAGGCTGTGCAGATCCACCATGATACCCAGCACACGATGTATTTTGCCTGAGAGTCTCAGAAAAAGAACTCAACCAATCTGGCACCCCACGCAGCCTCGAAATGTTTCAAATGCCTACCGCCTCTGAGAGAGCCAAGTTGACTTCAGGTGGTCCTCTACCAGCAGCTTGGAATAGTTGCACTGAATCTATACTTTGCAGCACTGTCTGATGCATCAACAAAATTGAGCCATTTTTTAAAAAGTAATAGATACTCCTAGATTGTCTTTTCTGATGCACTGGACTGAATTTTTACCTCATCTTGCAAAGGCTGATCGGCCTGAACTTCCTTAAGGACTTTATGAGAAAGGTTTCTATGGAATATTTTGCTAGCTGTGGTGTTCACCGCATCCCTCTAGTCTTAGAAGATTATTCCTTGTTTTCTGTATCCATTGAGTGGGGTGTATGCATAAGTGGGAAAGAAAAACCAATCTACTTCAGTTCAGCGTAACTTTCTAATTCTGTGGGTCCATAGACTTTTTAATGGAGATTTCTGACTTCACCACTGTAAATGCCTTTAATGAGCATTAATTTTTGAAAGTTTTACAGTTTTATTAGTTTTCCTACTTCATCTTCATGATATCTACAGACTTGTGCTGGTGCAAGAACAGGCTGCCAGGCAATTGCACTATATTTGGCTGCAAATCCAGACAGGCAGTTCTCTTATTTGGTTGACTTTTGTGAATGTGTAGCACAAAGAGATGTAATGCATGTCACGGTGACAAAATAACACTGCCATGGTAAGAGTATTCATGTTTCCCACCTCTCTGAAAAAAAAAAAAAAAAACTTTTAGTATTTTTCAAAGTTTTCAAAAGTGCCCATTTTATGCTGCTGTGTGGTTTGTTAGATCTAAATGATTTTTAAGCTTTTCTCATAGAAAATTAACTTTGGCAATAAACATTTTTTAAGGTCCCTTCTCTTCCTCCCCCAACAATGTAGTTTTTTAGATGAGATTTCAGTATGATTTTATCAGCTACTTCTTATAGATCATAATCTGGCAATTTCTGAAACTGGTCAGAAAAGACATATATTTCCATGACTTTTTAAAGAATTATTTTTATCTGTTTTATAGTCACAGTTGGTGTCCTGTCACTTTGTTTTAAAATAAGCTAGAACCAGGATGCTTCCTTATCGGATAGGCTTTGCCAATCCTCAAAGTACATTTAGTGATGCTGCAACCTGCACAAATGTACCAGCATTTAAAACTTTTTTTTCCCGGGAATCAAGGTTACTCACACAATTATGTGCAGTGCAATTTTTTTTTTCTTCTCTTTCAACCTGAGATGTACTTGGTGGGGTTTCCTTCCTTTCCCTAAACTAAAATTGCTTAGAAGAGGTTGATTTTTCTGAATAGATTCTAGATTCCGCTCGCAAGGAGACGGGTTCCTTTCTTGTCCAAACAAAGGGAGCTGATCTAAAGCAAGCATCAGTTGAAAATGTAGGGAAAAATGTATTTTGTATTTAGTGTAGATACCACTTTGTGAATGGACAGCAGTTACATAGAGTCTTGGTAGTTCCAGCCAGTGTTTCCCAGCCCCAATTGTACTGACTTGTGATTCTCTAATCCTGGAACCTCAGAAGTGAGAGCTGGAGAAGGGGATCAAAGCCCCAGAGCCGCCTTCCGTGTGACTGAGGAAGGTGCTGGGGGAAGAGACAGACACAATGTGGGAAAACCACTTTGCCCCCCTGTCTGGAGACTGCTGGTGGGGAAACACTGGATCTGATGGTGAAAGGTGTTTGAACTCTGTAGCCGGTCCAGATCGCTCGAACTAGCCTTCTCAAAATCCCAGCAATACAAAGCACTGTTTTTCTTCGGTCTTTTAAAGAAGCTTGTAAATACGTTGAAGTTTACATTTCCACGTGCCGTAGGTCAGCGGCGGCCCCCCACCCCCCCCACCCCCCCCACCCCCCGTGTTTGCTGAAACTTTAGAAGGTCGGCGGAGTCCCGTAGCTCATTCCGAGGACTGCAGCGGCGCGTGCAGCGGGGCCCCAAGCAAGGTCTGTAACCGAGGCACATCCGAGGCAGGAGTGAAGGGACGGAAGGTGTTCATTGCTTAAGATTTTCCTTTTCTGCAAATACCTCACGTGGATACTACGAATCAGGACCTGTTGGTGAGGGGCTGGCTGCTGCTTTTGCTCACACTTGTTCAGGGAGAGCTCAGAAAATACCCTTCAGCTTGGCCCCCTTGGGCCCAGGAGGAGGAAGCTTCTTTCGGAGAAGCAGGACTTGCCGGGGTTCAGGATGTGCAGAGCCCTTGGCCAGCGGGCACCCCACCTGTACTCGAGGGCCTCAGGCCTGCTTGTTAACGCACAGAAGTGTCACTTCTCACCCTGTCCTGTCCTGCGTGCAGCAGGGAGCGATGCGGAGGGCCACGGAGCCCGGATTGGCTTGCCGGGCCATGGCCTGAATGCTTGACCTTGAACTCTACAGCTTGTACAACCTCAGTCAGTCCTGTACACTGGGCCGAATCAGTGTGGTGGTGGAGGAAAAGCCGGGAGGCCTATTTTTATAGGAAACAGTACTTTTAAGGGGGCAGATGCTCTCATTTTGGATGAAAGGAAAGAAATATGGAAGAACTAGGATTATTGGGGAAAAAAACAAAACAAAACCTGCTAAGGGGGTGAATCTTTAAGAGGTAATCACTATAGAGTCGGAGCTGCAGCAATACTGTTGCAAGCAAGTCTAAATGCATAGTTGCAATTTGGCTTGACAGCTGCAATACCCTAACCCCTCGGGGCCGACTGAATTGTCATGCATGTGTCAATCAATGGGAGGTGTGCATTCTCTAGAAGTAGGTTTAGGCTGTTTGTCTGTTGGTTTCCTTTGGGTTTTTTTTTTTTTTTTTTTTTTTTTAATGCAGCCTGGTTAGGCCCTGTCATGTGGTGTGAAAGATTGAAACGTAGCAATGCTAAAGAGTAACCGTTAAGGAATAAGGTGCGGGGACATTAAGAGAGTGGTGACGATCCAAACGAACCGATTACGTGGTGTGGTGGTGGTTGTTGAAGCTGCTGAACCCTCGGGGTTTCTAAAGTGAACTAGCTGACTTAAAGCACTCAAAGCCTGGGCACGCAGAACATGTTCATTCTTACTGTAAATTCTGTTTGCTGCTTCCAAAGGTGATGATTTACAAGCAGACACGTTCTGTATGGCCTGTACTTTAGGATCCGGTGCCCAGCCTGTGTCGGAGCTCACCACCTGGTTCCCCTACCTACCCTTGCTGTGGGAAAAGGCAACCCACTGCCTAAGGAGGCCCGCTCTCTCTGCTCTGCCCCAGTGACCCTTTGTGGATGTGCTGTAAGATTTTCTTGCTCAATAGCAAGGTGTTGGGAGCTCTGCTTTCATTTTAAGAAAGTGGAGGCTGAGGGCATTGTATGAATACTGCTTCAACTCCGAGGATTTTTCCTTATAAAATTAAAGGGAAGATCTTGTTATCGCTTAACCATTTTCTTATCCCTTGCTATTGACATTCATGCTCTATGTCTAGTGGCTGAAAATGTTTGCATTTGTTCATTTGACTAATGGTGTAATTTTGGTTTCTATATTGTTAGACCTGTAATGTTTTAAAATGTATTTTATTAACTTTGGACTGGATGTATGTCTCTAGCAATACGAGGTACTTTCTAAACTATTAAGGGAGGGGTGATATCCTCATGTTGAGATAAAATGATGGTTGTTTAAATTTTGCAATTTTTTTTTGGCCTGCAGGGATATTTTGTGTTCATGTGTCCAAAAGAGAATAAATTGGCATTCTTGTGCCAAAAGTTGTTTTTCTTGTTAATTGTCTAATACATACAGAGTATACTGTACTGGTAAAACACATGGTCGCTTTTCAAAAAGTACCCTCAATTTAAGAAATTTGAGAAAGAACAGAGAGGAAACTTTGTGTTTTTAACTCCTGGGTCTCCCTAGCTTTAGAAATTGATATTTGGGGATTTTGGAAGAGCTTCTCAGCAAAATGTCATATATGAAAACTTTTACAAGATTCATCAGGGTTCTGGGTATAGCTCTCAATGGGAAAATCTATTTAAGTGAAGTTTTGAGAAAAACCTGCAGTCTCCAGAGGGCAGTATGGCCACATACTTTCAACACTGACTTCTCCAGAGGAGGCTATGCCTCAATTCACCCAACCTGGGGCTATCCAGTGTCAGGTCTTTAAAAAATTCTCACCACGTGAGGGTGAGTCACAGCAGGGATAATACAGAGGTTTGCACGATATGGCACTTATCCTCAGGGAATTCATGGTTGACCAGGGGAGCACATTCTGCCTACAACTAACTTTACTACAGGTAGTTGTTTTTTCCATCAGCACAATATTTCTCCCTCTGTATTTTTTTTTAAGATTTATTTATTTATTCATGATAGAGAGAGAGAGAGAGGCAGAGACACAGGAGGAGAGAGAAGCAGGCTTCATGCAGGGAGCCCGATGTGGGACTCGATCCCGGGACTCCAGGATCGCACCCTGGGCCAAAGGCAGGCGCTAAACTGCTGAGCCACCCAGGGATCCCCTCTCCCTCTGTATTTATCCATTGTCAAACATTTATCACAAACCCAATACATGCCAAGTTCTGCCTAGGTGCTGGGAACATAGAAGAGTAAAATCTAGGGGTGCCTGGGTGACCCAGTCACTTAGGCATCTGCCTTCAGCTTGGGTCATGATCCCAGGGCCCTGGGATCATGCCCCACATCCAGGCTCCTGCTCATGCTCCTGCTACATAGGGAGCCTGCTTCTCCTTCTCTCTCTGCCTGCCCCTCTGCCTGCTTGTGCTCTCTCTGTCAAATAATTAAATAAAATCTAAAAAAAAAAGAATTGGGACACCTGAGTGGCTCAGCAGTTGAGTGTCTGCCTTTGACTCAGGGGGTGATCCTGGGGTCCTGGGATCGAGTCCCATATCGGGCTCCTGTGGAGAGCCTGCTTCTCCCTCTGCCTGTGTCTCTGTCTCTCTGTCTCTCATAAATAAATAAATAAATAAATAAATAAATGAAATATTTTTTAAAAAAGTAAAATCTTGATCCTTCAAAGAGTTCATTCTAATGTGGCATGGAGTGGAGAGGCAGTGAGATTTACATTATCTGAGTGCCTAGTATAACCAGTCAATTTATATTGATATCTTTAATCCCAGCCACAGTTCCTTTGAGGTTGACAATGGTGTCCCCTTTTTAAAGATGAGGAGTCTGCTTCAAAGAAGTTAAACAACACGGTTTCTGGATGACATAGCTAGAACTGAGCCCAGGCCCATCTATTATTCCTGCGGTTGAGCACAAAATAATGGGAACTTGGAAGGGGAAACAACTTCTGCCGTGGGGAGTCAGGAAAGACTTTACAGTGGTGGGGAGTTTAGGGGTAGGTGAGCAGGAGTTGGCAAGGTGAAGGAGGAGAGGATGAGGGGATGCTAAACACACTATTCCCAGATAGTTGATTGTGGTAGCTACAATTTTTGTCTATCCAAATGCTTCCCCTTATTCTTCCTTTGGGTGATGGAATATCTCTTATGGGAATCACATTATTTTGTGTGTTTCAGGTGAGTCCAAATGACCTTCCCATCTTGTCCCCCACCATGTGTGTCATGGTCATGTCTATCCTTGAATCAGTCACTAGGGGAAGTGCACCAGCTAGAAATACTCACATGTCCACTCCTGTGAGTCTGTGTGTCTGTGTGTGTGCGGCCAGCAAGTAGGGAAGGCACAGACTGGTCAACACTGTTGTAAGCCATATGCCTCTCTCTCCACCTCTTGGCTCTGGTTTCTTCTAAACTGCCTTTATTCTCCAGAGGCTCGTGGCAAATATTTAAGGAGAAAAGGGACACAAGCAGATGAGGAAAGGAGCAACTATATTACAAATTGGAGAAGAGAAAATAAGTGAGTCTAACAAACATTTCTGGAACTCCTATTATGGAGGAGGAACTATAAAGATAAAAGACACAAGTTCTGACCATGGAAAGTTTCTTTTGTAAACTTGGGGCCACACATGCGACAAGGTGGCTTTGAGAGTTAAGTGCCATGAGAAATATATACACAGAACCATGGGATCACTTGGAGAGTTTCCTAACAGAGATGGGAGATGAAGGAAGGCTTCTTAGAGGAAGTGATGACTGGACTGTCCTATAAAGAATAAATAGGAGGGACGCCTGGGTGGCTCAGTGGTTTGGGCGTCTGCCTTCTGCTCAGATCATGATCCTGGGATCTGGGATCAAGTCCCGCATTGGGCTCCCTGCATGGAGCCTGCTTCTCCCTCTGCCTGTGCCTCTGTGTCTCTCATGAATGAATAAATAAAATATTTTTTTAAAAAAGAATAAATATGAAATGTTATCAATGAACAAGGTGGAAGAAGGCATTCTGAGAATTCTCATCATGGGCAAAGTCACAGAAAAAAAAGAGACCGTGACTTATCTCGATGAATCACAAGTGATTTCAGTACTCTTAGATTATAAGGGGTGAGGGAGGAAGAGGAGATGATGAGGCTGGATGACGGACTCAAACATTAGTTCCTGACAGGACAGAACTTGGATGGCATGCCAAGAGGGCTAGAGGGTCCCTAGGTGCAGGCATGTAGCACAGTCTGACCCGTGTCAGCTAAGCCAGCAGTAGTGTTGTGGGGTAGGTTGAAGCTGAAGGGAGGTTAGAGTTTTATTGTAACAGCCCAAGCAAAAGATGAGGAGGCTTGTACTTGAGCAGTGATAGTGCAGTTGGAGAGAAGGAATGGACGCAAGAGATATTCAGAAAATAGAAGCAGAAATTCTTGAAGGTGGATATGGAGAACGAGGGGAAGGAAGCAGATTCATTAGGGTTCCCAGGTTTCTGGCTGGGGTAGCTGGAATGACAATGATACCCCTCGGAGAATGAATGCAGAAGAAGAAGAAGAAGCAAATTTGTGCTTTGTGGAAAGGAGGAAGGTGGTAAGTTTGGTTTTGGGCAAATTGGATTTGAAGATGGTGCATATGGACTGGAGAAAGAGTGTGGGAGCCATCAGCATATAGGTGGTGCGTAAGACCATTCACGTGTGTGTTCAGGGAGATTATTCAGGGCAAGAAGAAATGGAAAAATATGGATTCCCAAGAAAGGCAAATATTTACAGGGTAGACATAGGAAGAGGCATGCCTGAGGGAGAATAAGAAATGCACAAAGAAACAGAAGAGAACCAGTTGTCCTAGAAACCAAAGGAAAACATTTCACTAAGTATACGTAGGATAGGGAGTTGCTGTGTGACACTGGACAAGTGACTTAACTTTTTCTAACCTCAGTTTTCTCATTCACAAAGCAGGGGTGGTACTAGAACTTACCTCTTGGGGTTTTAAGTATTAAATGAGATAATATAGGTAAAGTCTTGGAGCCATTTAGATACAAGCTACAAAGAAGGAAGTGGTTCAACCATCCAATATCGTATAGCAAGACAAAATCTGAAAAGTGCCCATCAGAATTTGTAGCACAGAGGTCATGGGTGACTGTGGTGGGTGCACCATCTGAGGGCGGAGGGGGCTGTTTGTTGGAGGGAGAACTGGAAGCAATTGGGGGGAATGAGATTTAATATACAAGTTGGAAAAAACTGGGAAAGGGGGGAAGCCTTACTGTATGGTCTTCTGTAACTATTTTGAAATATAATAAATATCCAGCTCAAATTTTCACCACAAAGCAAACACATTCATGTAACTCCTACCCATATTTAAAAACAGAAGTTTCCTGGTGCCCCAGAAGGCCCACAGGACACCTTCCTAGTCATTACCTGAGCCCATTCTCCCCAAAGATAATCATTATCTTGACTTAGGTAGTTCTGCTTGTTTTGGAATTCATAAAAATGGAATCATTCGGGTTGTATTCTTTTGTTTCTGGCTTCTTTTGTTCAGTTATGCGTTTGTGATATTTGTCCACGTTCCTGCACATAACAGAAATGTGTTTCATTTTTTATTGCTGTATAATAGTCCATTGTCTGGATATATTACCATCCGTTAGCCAGGTTGGAGACAGTTGGGTTGCTTCTCCTTTCTGGTTATTGTGAATAATGTTGCTGTGAACATGGATGTAAAAATATCTCTTCGAGACCCTGCTTTCAACTATTTTAGGTATATACTCAGAAGTGAAGTAGCTGGATCATATAATTCTATGTAATTTCTTGCAGAACTACTATACTGTTTTCCACAGCACATGGACCATTCAACATGCCCACCAGCAGTGTGCACATGGGGCCCGATTTCTCTACTTCATTTCTCTATTTCTCACTCCACTTCCTCCATTTCATCCTTACTGGACACTTGTTATTTTCTGTTGTTGTTTTGTTTTTATTTTTATTTTTTTTAAAATTTTCTCCCACTCTTTTTTTTTTAATTTTTATTTATTTATGATAGTCATACAGAGAGAGAGAGAGAGAGACAGACACACAGGCAGAGGGAGAAGCAGGCTCCATGCACCGGGAGCCCGATGTGGGATTCGATCCCATTGCGCCCTGGGCCAAAGGCAGGCGCTAAACCGCTTCGCCACCCAGGGATCCCTGTTGTTTTGTTTTTAAATAATAGCCATCCTAATGAGTGTGAAATGGCTTCTCATTGTGGTTTTGACTTGTATTTCCTTAATGATTAGTGATTGTTGAGCATTTTATGTGCTTATTGGCCATTTGTCTATCTTCTTTGGAGAAATGTATATTCTAGTATTTTGCCCATTTTTTAATTGTACCCTTAAATTTTTGAAGGACAACTGTCATAGGTAATATGTAGTTTGATGTTTTTTTTAATTTGTGAAGATGTTATTCTATTGTCTTTTAGCTTCCATTGTTTTTGGTGTCTTTAAAGATTTATTTATTTATTCATGAGAGACAGAGAGAGAGGCAGAGACATAGGCAAGAGGGAGAAGCAGACTCCCTGCAGGGAGCCCCATGTGGGGACTTGATCCTAGATCCTGCCCGGGATTAGGCCCTAAGCCTAAGGCAGATGCTCAACTGCTGAGCCACCCAGGCTTCCCACTTCCATTGTTCTGCTGGGAATTCACCTAAAAGCTCCTTTGAGGCAGTGATGGTTAATTTTATATGTCAAGTTGATTAAACTAAGGGATGCCAAGGTAGCTGGTAAAACATTATTTCGAGGTGTGTCTTGAGGGTGTTTCTGGAAGAGATTAGCATTTGAATCAGTAGACTGAGTAAAGAGATCTGTACTAGTCAATGTGGGCAGGCATCATCCAATGAATTCAGACTCCAAATAGGACAAAAAAGGCAAAAAACAGCAAAATTTCCTCTCTTTCTTCTTGAGCTAAGGCATTCTTGGATATCGGAGCTCTTGATTCTGGGGACTTACACCAATAGACTCTGGTTCTCAGGCAAATTTTAAGCTGAGACTGGTTCTTCAGCTTGCACAGGGCAGATTGTGGGACTTTGGGGTTATAACTGTATGAGTGCTATATTCCTATTTCATACATGTAGTTCCTATTATATATGTAATTCCTATCATATATATAGTTCATATATATATAATGTGTGTGTGTGTGTGTATATATATATATATATATATATATATATATATGATCTGTAGCTCTCTCTCTATATCTTCCATTAGTTCTATTTCTCTGGAGATTCCTAATATAGAAGGTAACTGCCCTTTTTCCTCTGACTACTTTTATATCTTCTCTTACTTTTTTATTTTCAACACATTTACTATAAAAGGCCTAGGTACCTTTATATTTAACCTGCTTGGTACTTTATCTTATTCATTTTGCGAATGCAGCACAGTGTCTGGCATACAGTATGCTCTTTAATGTATGCTACACACATGAAATCCACAGATTACCACAGATATTTAAGGAAATAATACTTGAACACCCCTCCACCCTAAATTTTGCTCTCCCCATGATCCTGTCTTATCTAGTTCTGAACTCTAGTCTCTGTGGTCTCTTTCCTTGACCCTGCTCCTGGCCCCTAAACTTGGTTGTCATTTGAACTTGGTTTCTCTTATGTTTAATCTCGCTTTCTCCAACTGCCTTCACTTGGCTGCCCTCAGTCTCAGTGTCCTTTGTGACATTAATCCTCCACCCCCAACCCTGTGTGTGTGTGTGTGTGTGTCACAATTCTGACATTAGGAATGATAAAGAGTTTTAAATTCATGTTAAAAACGATACCATATGGGATCCCTGGGTGGCGCAGCGGTTTAGCGCCTGCCTTTGGCCCAGGGCGCGATCCTGGAGACCCGGGATCGAGTCCCACGTCGGGCTCCCGGTGCATGGAGCCTGCTTCTCCCTCTGCCTGTGTCTCTGCGCCTCTGTCTCTCTCTCTCTGTGTGTAACTATCATAAATAAATAAAAATTTAAAAAAAAAAAAAAAGATACCATACACAATGGCAATTTATTTCAAATATTATCTTTCAAAACACATTTCTATACAGTTGTAATCTTAATGCATATAGGATTTTGTATTCTGTTATTTCACTATTACATAATGTATGGCTTTCATTTTTCAAGACCAAAGTCCCGTCATTTTGCAGTCATAATAGTTCATTTGGCAAACATTTATTGAATACTTACTGCTTGCCTGACATTGTGTTAGGCACTGGGGGCTGCAAAGATAAAGTTTGTTTTTTCTTTATGCTTTTGTGAGGGTTTTTTAAAATTATTTTTTAATAGGCTTAGAGGAAGAAGGGGAGGAGGAAGAGGAGGAGGAGAAGGAAAGGGAAGGCTATGTCAAAAAAGGAGAGCAGCTAAGTGTTGCCACATGTACCACAGGAAGTGCAACCAGGGACACATAGGAGGGAATATCAGAAGTTGTCATGAAGGCAGGAAGCCTTGGGCTGAGTTTTGAAATATAAGTAGATTTCGCCAGTCAGATGGAGAAGATGTTGAGGTTTCAGGGGGTTAATAAATCATATCCTCTCCTCCACACCCGTTCAGAACCAACTGAAAAATGGATGTAATATCACATATTTGGACAAAAAGCAAAATGTCAGCTTTATTGCTGGTAAGACTTAGATAAGAGGTCTTGCTTAGAAGGGAGGACAAATGGGAGTGCTAACATTGCCCTTTGTTTAACATGCTTACCTTCACAGCAAAAGCGAAACAACCTTGGTTTTCCCCTCAAGGAAAGAGTCCACTTTTCCAGATTTCGTGATTAAAAACTTTAGAATAAAATTGAAATGTAAAAAAAAAAAATCCCAGTTAAACAGCTTCAAAAATATAAAATACTTAGGGATAAATTTTTAAAAAGTTGAAAAAGATATGTAAGATCTGAACATTGCAAACTAGAAAATATTGCTGATGGAAATTAAAAGAGGCCTTCATAAATGAAGAGATATACTATGATCATGGATCAGAAGACTTAAAGACATTAAGGTGTTGTTTGTACCCAAATTGATCTGTAGCAGGCTTTTGGTAGAAATCTGCAGCAGATTTTAAAATTTATATTGAAATGCAGGAGACTTAAAATAGCCAAAAACAACTTTGAAAAGAAAAACATTGTTGGAGAATTTAAACTACCTGTGGAGGATGAATTCTAAGATGGCCCCATGATCCCTACCTCCTCGTTCAGATCTTTGTATAATCCCTACTCTTTGACGGTAGATAAGACCTATGGCTTGCTTCAAATCAATAAAATGTGGCAAAGGTGATGGGGTGTCATTTTGTGATTATATTAAGTTATACAAGACTCTGTCTTGCTAGCAGACTCGCTCTAAAGTGCCTCTTTCTATCTGTCCCCCCTTACCACTGCTTTTAACCATGTTGGGGAAGCTTAGTGGCAAGGAATTATGAGGGGCCTCTAGGAGCCAATATAGTGGCCTCCAGCTGCTAGCCAACAAAAAATGGAAGTTCTTGATTATACAGCTGCAATGAACTGAATGCTGCTAACAAGCACGCAAGCTGAAAAGTAGATTTTTTTCCTTGTCAAGCCTCTAGATGAGAACCCAGCCCTGGCCTACACTTTGACTACATCCTATGAGATACTAAGCAAAAGATGTAGCCAAGCTATGCCTGGACTCCTGACCCACAGAGAATGCAAGATAATAAATGTGTGTTATAAAAATAAATAAATAAATAAATAAATAAATAAATAAATAAATAAATGTGTGTTATTTTAAGCCTCCAAATTTGTGACGTTTTATGTAAAAGTAGATAACTACAACAATACCTGATCTTGAGACTTTTTATAAAGTGTTGTATTGGCATAAAGATAGACAGATAGGGTCCCCCGCGGTGGCTCAGTGGTTGGGCGTCTGCCTTCGACTCAGGTCGTGATCCCCGGGTCCTGTGATCGAGTCCCACATCAGGATCCCCCCAGGGAGCCTGCTTCTCCCTCTGCCTGTGCCTCTGCCTCCCTCTCTCTCTCTCTCTCTCTGTGTCTCTTAGGAGTAAATAAATAAAATCCTTAAAAAATAAAGATACACGGATGGATATGTGAAAAAACCAGAGTCCAGAAATAGGCCCATATATGTATATGGCCAATTAATTTTCAACACAAATGTCAGGACAATTTAATGGGGGCAATCTTTTCAACAATTGTACAGGCTGTGGGAAAAGAAAAAAGAAGAACCTTGACCTTTATTTCTCCATATACACAAAAATAGCTCTACATGGATCATAGACCTAAATGTAAAAGCTAAAAACTTCTAAAACTATAAAACTTCGAGAAGAAAACATGGAAGAAAACCTTAGTGACCTTGCATTTGGCAAAGATTTTATTTTTAAGCAATCTCTACACCCAACATGAGACTCAAATCTACAACCCCAACATCAAGAATTGCATGCTCCACCAACTGAGCCAGCCAGGCAGCCCTTGGCAAAGATTTTTAAAACATAACACAAGAAGCATCAACTATAACAGAAAAAAATCTCGATAAACTGGATTCTATGGTAATTAAAAATTTTTGTTTTTCAAAAGACATTCCCGTGAAAACCAAGAGGCAAGCTATAACCTAAAGAAAATATTTGCAAAGCATATATCTGGTAAAAGACTTGTATCTAGGATATATGAGGAATTCTTACAGTTTAACAGGACAGATAACCCAATTTAAAAATGCCTAAAAGATTTGAACACTTCACCTAAGAAAATATACAAGTGGCAAATAAGCACTTGAAAAGATGCTAAACATAATTTGTCATTAGGAAAGCGTAAACTGAAACCACAAAGAGATACCACCACACTCCCACTGGAATACTAAAATTAGAAAGACTGAGCATACCAAGTGTTTGGGAAAATGTGGAGCACCTAAAATCCTCACACACTTCTGGTGAGAATGTAAAATAATGCAATCATTTGGAAAACAGTTTGGCTGTTTCTTTAAAAGTTCTTTAAGATCTTCTTTAAAAGTGGGGCACCCGGGTTGCTCAGTCTGTTAAGAATCTGACTCTTGATTTTTGGCTCAGGTCACTGATCTCAGGTCCTGGAATTCAGCCCGCATCAGGCCCTGCACTCAGCAGGGAGTCTACTTGTCCCTCTCCCCCTGCTCCTTCCCCTGCTTTCTCTCTCTCTCTCTTTTTCAAATAAGTAAATAGTAACATTAAAAAATATATCTTGGGGATGCCTGGGTGGCTCAGCAGTTTAGCGCCTGCGTTCAGCCCAGGGGGTGATCCTGGAGACCAGGGATCAAGTCCCACGTCGGGCTCCCTGCATGAGGCCCGCTTCTCCTTCTGCCTATGTCTCTGCCTCTCTCTCTGTGTGTCTCATGAAAAAATAAATAAAATCTTTTTTTAAAAAGTAAAAATAAAAATAAAAAAATATCTTTAAAAGTTATGCACCTGCATTAAGATCCAGCCATTCCATTTATAGGTGTTTACTTAAGCAAATATCCAAAAGACTTGTAGGCAAATATTCACAGGTTTTTGTTTGTTTGCTATTGCTTTTAATTCCAGTAAAATTAACACACAGTGTCATATTAGTTTCAGGTATAAATACAGTGATTCGACAATTCTGTACATTACTGGTGCTCATCAAGATAAGTGTACTCCTAATCTCCCTCATCTATTTCACCCATTCCCCATCCCCCACCTGGCAACCACCAGTTTGTTCTCTGTATTTAGGAGTATGGGGATTTTTTTTAAGATTTTATTTTTAAGTATTCTCTACACCCAACATAGGTCTTGACTCACAACCTCGAGATCAAGAGTTGCATGCCCTACTAACTTGAGCCAGCCAGGCATCCAAGAACCACAGATTTAGACATCAGGGCAACTATTTTTTTTTATTGGAGTTCAATTTGCCAACATATAGCATAACACCCAGGGCTCATCCCAAGTGCCCCCCTCAGTGCCCATCACCCAGTCACCCCAACCCACTGCCCACCTCCCCTTCCACCACCCCTTACTCATTTCCCAGAGTTAGGTGTCTCTCATGTTTTGTCACCCCCACTGATAGTCTCACTCATTTTCTCTCCTTTCAGTATGGGGATTTTCGTTTGTTTATCTCCTTTTTCTTGGTTTTGCTTCTTAAATTCCATGTATGAGTGAAATCCTATGGTTCTTGTCTTTCTCTGACTTATTTCACTTAGCACTATATCCTCCAGATCCGTCTATGTTGTTGCAAATGGCAAGATGTCATTCTTTTTTTTTTTATGGCTAATATTCCATCATATATATGGCTAATATTCCATTATATATATAGCTAATATTCATATATATATATACCACATCCTCTTTATCCATTCATCTATGGATGAACACTTGGGTTGCTTCCATAATTTGGCTGCCATAAACATAGGGATGCACTTCTATTTTTGAATTAGTCTTTTTCTATCATAGCTGTTTTATTTCCAAAGACCTATAACTGAGAACAACCCGAATGCCCATCAACATGTGAATAAATACACAAAGGCTCATATACCCATGTAATGCAATACAGTTCAGCATTAAAAGTAAGGACTATTGATACAAGATGGGTATATGACCCATCTTGCAAAATAATCGCAAAATAATCAGTTAAGTGAAGGAAGCAGCCAAAAAACGAATCTAGTCTGGTTATATAAAATACAGGAAAGTGAAAATGAAAAACCTAAACACAAAGCAGGTCAGTGGGCAGCCCGGGTGGCGCAGCGGTTTAGCACCACCTTCGGCCCAGGGTGTGATCCTGGGGACCCGGGATCGAGTCCCACGTCGGGCTCCCTGCATGGAGCCTGCTTCTCCCTGTTTCTCTGCCTGTGTCTCTATGAATAAATGAATAAAATCTTAAAAAAAAAAAAAGAAAGAAAGCAGGTCGGTGTTGGGGTGGCAGGGAAGCAGCATTACAGAGCGGCCCAAGGAGACTTTTGAGGGTAACAGATACGCACGTTGTGTTGATTGTGGTGACAGATTCACGTGTGTTTGCATGTGTCCACACTCATGATATCGCACACTTCAAATCCGTGCAGCTCATCGAACATCAAAGGCACCTCGATAGAAGCCACGCGGGAGCAGCGCTGCAAACAGCGTGCTCTCAGCACACGCGGGAGGCGGGAAGGCAGGATGGGGCGGAGCCAGGCCACGCATGCTCAGTCCTCCGTTCCACGCTCACCAATCAGGACCCGGTCGGGCTTCCGGGCGCAGCTGTGCCTGCGCCTGCGCCTGCACCTGCGCCTGCAGACGTAGGAAGGCGCCGTGGCGCGTGGGAGGTTGGCGAAGCGCGCGGTGAAGGGCTGCTCGAGGCTTCCGGAGCTCGGTGCCGCTTTTACCGTGAGGGCCCAGGGGAGCCTTTGAAGGACTCCAGCCAGGCAAGTGGTGTAACCCATGCTCGGTTGGAAGTGGTATTTTGAATTCGTGTGGGGAGTGGGCTTGGGAGTGGGGACCGACGGGTGGTTGGGACGCGGCGGCGGCGGCCATTTTCTTTTCTTCTTCTTTTTTTTTTTTTTTAATTAAATTTATTTATTTATTTATGATAGTCACAGAGAGAGAGAGAGAGAGGCAGAGACACAGGCAGAGGGAGAAGCAGGCTCCATGCACCGGGAGCCCGATGTGGGATTCGATCCCGGGTCTCCAGGGTCGTGCCCTGGGCCAAAGGCAGGCGCCAAACCGCTGCGCCATCCAGGGATCCCCGCTTTTCTTCTTCTTTTTTTTTACTTTCCCTGCTGGGCTCCTCCTCGTCCACGAACTCAAGGGAGAGACGACCGTTTTGCACTCATGGCCGAAGTGGTCCCAGTCCCGTGGCTGGTGATGGGTGGACGTCAGTGGAGGGCCATGGCGGGGGGTGGGGGGGCAGTGAAGAGCCTTAGCTCGTGAAGGAGGAGCCAGGATTCACACGTCCTGCTTTTCTGGCTCGGGACCCCAAGGCCTTTCCTTCTTCTTCTCCCCCCCCCCCTTTTTTTTAAAAGGTTTTATTTATTTATTCATGAGAGAGACAGAGAGAGAGGCAGAGACACGCAGGCAGAGGGAGAAGCAGGCTCCATGCAGGGAGCCCGAGGTGGGACTCGATCCTGGGTCTCCAGGGGTCACGCCCTGGGCCGAAGGCAGCGCTAAACCGCTGAGCCACCCGGGCTGCCCGAGGCCTTTCCTTCTAAGGGTGATGAGAAATCGAGACGGTGTTTGGGACTCATTTGGGGCTTCATCTGTCTGGCCAGTGCGGCGACTCGGCCGGCCCTGAAACACCCGCCGTCAATCACGACCACGAGGGGTTTCCCAGGCCGTGCGGAGGGGGCTGCTGTCCTTGGAAGATGCCACGAGGTAGAGTGCGCTGTGGGTGGGGCCGCTCCTCGTTTTCCAGGCTCGGTGTTTGTCGCTGAACGTGTCCACGAGGAGGGTGGACGTTGTCCCCACCCTCCTAGAAAACAGAGTGACAAATAACAGAAAAGGTGTGCTAAGTGCTCAGAGAGCAAGTTCCAAGCTCCCTTTTTTACTTTCCTGAAAATTTGAAGTTCCTGCTCTGATGCGTTGTGGTGGTGGTGGTGTTTTGTTGTTTTTTGTTTTTAATGGTGCCCGTGTGCTGACTACACTCGTGCCCTTTAGTTCTGAGAAAGTTTTTTGTATTAGAACTCTGATGATTTCTTCTCCTTTTTTTTTTTTTTCCTTTCTCCCCCTTTTCCTCCTCCTTCCTCAACTGGATTTTTTATTGTTCAGATGTGGAACCTAATGAATGGCTCTTCTGATTTTATTTCATTTTCATTTCTGTCGTCCATCTCTGTTTTTTGTTGTTGTTTGACTTTCTGGGATGTTTTTTTTTTTTTTTTCTTTCCTTTCATGCATGAATTTTTGCTGTTTTTTTGTTTTTTTTAATTTTTTTATTGGTTTATTCATGAGAGACACACAGAGAGAGGCAGAGACACAGGCAGAGGGAGAAGCAGGCTCCATGCAGGGAGCCGGATGTGGGACTCGATCCTGGAACTCCAGGATCAGACCCTGGGCTGAAGGTAGCACCAAACCACTGAGCCACCGGGTCTGCCCATATTTTCTTTTCTTTTCTTTTCTTTTTTTTTTTTTTAAGATTGTATTTATTCATAAGAGACACACAGAGAGAGGCAGAGACATAGGCAGAGGGACAGCAGGCTCCCCACGAGGAGCCCAATGTGGGGCTCCATCCCATGACCCCAGGACCACCACCTGAATCAAAAGCAGATGCTCAACCACTGAGCCACCCCGTACTTTTATATTTTCCTTAAATCACTGCTATTAATAGTCTCCTCTTGTTTAGCGAATGTAATTATCTTTTATCTTTTGGAGAATATAAATTATAATTTGGGGGGTTAGTTTTCTTGCATTCCTTTTTTTTTTCCTTTTAAGATTTTTTTATTTATTCATGAGAGAAACAGAGAGAGAGGCAGAGACACAGGCAGAGGGAGAAGCAGGCTCCATGTAGGGAGCCTGACGTGGAACTCAATCCCAGGACCCCAGGATCATGCCCTGGGTTGAAGGCAGTGCTGAACCGCTGAGCCAGCCAGGCTGCCCACCTTTTTTTTTTTTGAATTGTGTTTACTGTTTGTTTTGTTCTCTGGCTTTCCGTGTTGGAGGATCCTCAAATAATAGTATTAGCCAACAGGGGCGCCTGGGTGACTTAGTCGATTGTGCCTGGCTTCTGGTCAGGTCATGATCCCGGAGGCCTGGCATCAAGTCCCCCATGGGGCTCCCTGCTCAGCGGGGAGCCTGCTTCTCCCTCTGTCCCTCCCCACCACTCATGCTCTCTCTTTTGCTTGCTCTCTCTTTCTTCCTCTCTCTCTCTCAAAATATTTAGAAAAATAGTAGTAGCTAATATTTATTGAGTACTTAACAGTGTTATGGACAAATTTCTAAGCTCTTACGAATATTAATTTACTCAATCTTCGTAACAACTAATGAAGTAGATGCCATTACCTTTGATTTGTAAATGCCGAAATGAAGGAAATGAGAGCTTTGAGTAGCTTTTTAAATAAAGTCACACAGCTTGAAAGTAGTAAAGACAATTATCAAGGCACTCTAGGGCTTATGTTCTTAAACCACTGTACCTTTTTTTTTTTTTTTTTTAAGATTTTTTATTTGAAAGAGCAGGAGCAGGAAGAGAGGCAGAAAGAAAAAGAGAAGGGAGAAGCAGATTCTCTGATGAGCAGGGAGCCCAACGTGGGGCTTGATCCCAGGTCTCTGTGATCGTGACCAGAGCTGAAGGAAGATGCTTAACCGACTGAGCCACCCAAGCAACCCTTAAACCACTATTCTATACTGCCTCATATTAAAGAGTGAGACCTGGCTTCTGGTTGAAGATTGTGGATTATACACACACATTTATTTACCTGTTTTCTCAACAAACCCCACGAAAACAATAATAAATGGATTTTTTTAAAAAAAAGATACAGATCCATAAGGACATAGAGTAAGGTAAGGAGGAAATAGAAACACATTTTTGTAAGCTAGAAATCCTATGGACCAGTGGTAACTGACTTTGCTTACCTAGAAAGCTAAATCCTAAAGTGATGTGAGAGAATGTCAGTGGGCAAACCAATTTAACTTGTATACCACTTTTTTTTTTTTTAAATCTCTGAAGCTCTTTCTCACACAGACACACACAGGTTAGGAATTGGAGGCACCAGGAACCTCTGGACATGGGGATGAAAGTGGGGCTTAAAAAAGGAAGATGTGTTGAAAGAATGTTAAAAGTCTGCCCACATCTCCTTTACCTTTACACCAGTCAGCTGACTGCCCATCTGGGCTATATCCAACCTGATAGAAGATCGAAGGTTTTTTCTCTGGGGAGGATAAGACAAAATCTTAGTCTGGAAGACATTAAGTATAATTGAGGTTAGAAGTACTGCATTGGAGAAAAAAAAAAAGAGTACCGTACTGAAAATAGGCACTGACTGAATGTGTACACATTAAGTTGAGCCATTGCTCTGAGCATTTTATGTGTATTAAACTATTTCATTCTCCCAAATCTGTACAGAAGTGGGTATTATTTTTCTGAGATTTATAGATGAAGCAAGATGAGACTAAATTGGTTGTGTAAGATCACACAAAGCTTATTGTGTGATAAGGATATTTATAATGTATGTATGACATAAAGAAAAATGCTATAATGAACACCTAATTACCATTTAGTTATCAAAAAAAAAAAGAGGAAGGGAGGGATCCGTGGGTAGCTCGGAGGTTTGGCACCTGCCTTTGGCCTGGGATGTTATCCTGGAGTCCCAGGATCGAGTCCCACGTTGGGCTCCTTGCATGGAGCCTGCTTCTCCCTCTGCCGTGTCTCTGCCTCTCTCTCTCTCTTTCCCTCTCTCTCTCTCATGAGTAAATGAATAAAGAGAGGGAGACTATTACTTTTCCTTGGTTTTTTGTTCTGTTTTGAATTTAATCTTCCAAAATGCTATCCAATTTTTTCTCATAGATATAACTACCTTCTTGAAATTTGGATTTACTATTCCCTTGCTTTTATTTTTATTATTTTTTATTTTTTAAAAGACTTTATTTATTTATTCATGAGACACACAGAGAGAGAAAGAGAGACAGGCAGAGGGAAAAGCAGGCTCCCTGTAGGGAGTCGAGTGCAGGACTCGACCCAGGGACCTCAGGATCAGGACCTGAGCTAAAGGCACATGCTCAACCACTGAGCACCCAGGTGTCCCTCCCTTGCTTTTCTATATTGTTTAAAATATATAATTGTATTATTAAACCATATAGTTTACTTTTGTATATTTTAAATTTTTTGTAGACTTGTATGCATGCTTCTTTTTTTTTCTGCAGCTTGTTTTGTCACTAAGTATGTTTCTGAGATTTATATATCTCTTACATTATTCTACTATGGATGGAGTTAGTGTTTTCAATATTCTGCTGTTATAAGCAGTGCTTAGAACATTCTTCTGTATATTGCCTCTTGGTGAAAGCAGAAGTTTCTGTAGATCAAAATTGCTGGGTTGTAGGGTATGCACATTTTCAACTTTATAAAATAGTGTTGGTTGTACCAATTTACACTCACCAACAGGATCTGAAAGTTCCCATTTTTCTACATCCTTAGGTTTCACCACTTTAGTGGGTGAAATTGATGTCTCACTGTGCTCTAATTTTGTGTTTTCTCATAAATAATGTGACTGAACTTTTTATATGGTTTTTCGTTCTGCATGTTTCCTCTGAAAGGGCTGTTCATGAGATTTGCCTTTAAAATATACATAACTGTCTTTTTCTTACTGATTTTTAGGAATTTTTAACATTTTTAACAATTTGATGGTTATATGTATTGCAAGTACTTGTTTTTGCCTTGTCTTCCCTTTTTTAAATGTATTTTTAAAAAGATTTTATTTATTTATTCATGAGAGACACACACAGAGGCAGAGACACAGGTGGAGGGAGAAGCAGGCTCCATGCAGGGAGCCCAAAGTGGGACTCGATCCTGGGTCTCCAGGATTACACCCTGGACTGAAGGCAGCACTGAACTGTGGAGCCACCCGGGCTGCCCTATAATGTCTTTTGATCAAAGTTCTTAAATTTAATCTAGTTGAATTCATAGTCTTTTTTAAAAAATGGTTAGTATGTTTTTAGTTAGTATTTTATGCTTAAATCATCCTCTTCTCAGGTTACTTATATTTTTTCCTACACATTTTTCAAAACTTACCTTTCACAGTAGTTGATTGTTCTGTATGGAGTGAGGTAGGTCTCCAGTTTTTAATTTTCATATGTAGATAATTAATTGTCCAAGCTCCATTATTGATTAATTTGCCTTTTGCCTAGTGGTCTGAAATGCTACTTCCATCAGTACCGCAATATACATGCATGGGTATGTTTCCAGACTACAGTTATCTAATTCTAAGGTAATTTATCTAACCCTAAGCTACTACCTGTGTTTGATTACTATAGTTGTATAATAAAACTTGATATCTGATAGGACAAATACCTCTACCTTATTATTTTTCTTTTTTTAAAGATTCTATTTATTTATTGGAGAAACAGATAGAGAGGCAGAGACACAGGCAGAGGGAGAAGCAGGCTCCATGCAGGGAGCCGGACGTGGGACTCGATCCTGGGACTCCAGGATCACACCCTGGGCTGAAGGCGGCGCTAAAACCCTGAGCCACCTGGGCTGCCCTATTCTTCTTAAGTGTCTTTACTATTTATTCTTTGGGACTCTATTCATCTATATAGATTTTAAAATAAGCTTTTCAAGTTATTCTTTAAAAGATTTTATGTATTTATTCATGAGAGAGAGAGGGGCAGAGACATAGACAGGGGGACAAGCAGACTCCAGGCAGGGAGCCCAGTGTGGGACTCAATCATGGAACTCCAGGATCACGTCCTGAGCCGAAGGCAGACATTTAACCACTGAGCCACCCTGGTGTCTCTCATTATTATTTTCTTAAAAGATTTTATTTATTTATTCATGAGAGACAGAGAGAGGCAGAGACAAAGAGGGAGAAGCAGGCTCCTCACAGGGATCCTGATGCAGGACTTGATCTCCAGACCCAGGATCATGACCTGAGCCGAAGGCAGATGCCCAACCACTGAGCCACCCAGGTATCCCAGCTTTTCAAATTATAAAATACAAAGTCACAGAGACTTCATGGAACTTTTATTATGATTCTTCTGAATCTGTAGATGAGTTTGAGACTAAAATAATGAGACTTTCTATCTAGGGACAGTGTTTTTTCCTCCATTTTTTAGATCTTTTAAAATGTTTTTCAATAAAATTTTTGTAATTTTTTTCTGTACAGGTCTTTTTTTAAAAAATATTTTATTTATTTATTCATGAGAGACATGGAGAGAAAGAGGCAGAGACACAGGCAGAGGGAGAAGCAGGCTCCATGCAGGGAGCCCGATGTGGGACTCGATCCTGAAACTCCAGGATCACACCCTGAGCCAAAGGCAGACGCTCAACCACTGAGTCACCCAGGGATCCCTCTATACAGGTCTTGTACAGCTTTTGTAATATTTATTCCGTGGTACCTACTTATTTCTGTTGTAAGTTATCTTTTTCCTGCAATGGATTTTTAAGAATATTACTCTCATTCCTTGGTCTTGCAGAATTCTTCTTTTTCGTATACAACAATATGTCTGTAGATTATTTTGTTTTTTTTTTTTTGTAGACAATTGTTCCATTTTTGAGTAAGTTTTACTGTTTTCTTTCTAGTCTTGTAACTTTTCTTTTGTTTCCACTGCACTGGCTGGACCTCCAGTACAATGCTGAAATAAGTAAGGGCCTATTTGTCTTGGTCCTGATTTATTTTATTTTTTTAAGATTTTATTTATGTATTTGAGAGAGAGAGAGCGCATGTGGGGTAGACAGAGAGAGCGAATGCACAGGAGCAGGGGGGAGGAGCAGAAGCAGGCTCCTTGCTGAGCAGGGAGCCAGATACGGGGCTTGATCCCAGGACCCTGGGATCATGGCCTGAGCCAGAGGCAAACACTTAGCCAACTGAGCCACCCAGATGTCTCCTATTTATTTAACTTAGGGAGAGAGAGGATTTAAGTGGGAGAAGCAGAGGAAGAGGGAGAGAGAATCTCAAGCCGATTCCATGCCTAGTGTGCAGAGCCCAACTTGAGGTACATTCTTATGAGCCTGATGAGATCATGACCTGGGCTGAAGCTGAGAGTTGGCGGCTTGACTGACTGAGCCACCCACACACCCCTATAATATTAAACAATGTTTTCTATAGAGTTTTAGTAGATACCTTTTTATTTATTTATTTTTTTTTAAATATATTTTTTATTTATTTATGATAGTCATACAGAGAGAGAGAGAGAGGCAGAGACACAGGCAGAGGGAGAAGCAGGCTCCATGCACCGGGAGCCCGATGTGGGATTCGATCCCGGGTCTCCAGGATCGCGCCCTGGGCCAAGGGCAGGCGCCAAACCGCTGCGCCACCCAGGGATCCCAGTAGATACCTTTTTAAAAAAATTTTTCTCGGGGCAGCCCGGGTGTTGCAGCAGTTTAGCGCCGCCTGCAGCCCAGGGTGCGATCCTGGAGACCCGGGATCGAGTCCCACGTCGGGCTCCCTGCATGGAGCCTGCTTCTCCCTCTGCCTGTGTCTCTGCCTTTCTCTCTCTCTCTCTGTATGTCTCTCATGAATAAATAAATAAAATCTTAAAAAAATTTTTTTTTTCAAATAGGCTCCACACCCAGCATGGAGCCCAATACAGGGCTTGAACTCATGATCCTGAGATCAAGATCTGAGCTGAGATCAAGAGTTGGATACTTAACTGACTAAGCCACCCAGGTGCCCCTTAGTAGGTACTTTTTAACAGTTGAAGAAATACCCTTTTTTCTTTGCTGAGATTTAAAAAAATTTATCTATTAGAGAGAGAGAGAGAGCGTGCGTGCGCATAAGAGCGGGGGGAGGGGCAGAGGGAGAGAATCCACAAGCCGACTCCCTACCAATCTGATATATAAACTACTGACTCAATTTCCTTATTCATTGTAGAGATGTTTAGCTAACAGTTTGAAAGTTCTATTTCTATTCTATCCCATTTCTTTTTTTGATAGCTTTTTTTGAACACCTTACCATATGTCCTTACCAATGTCTAAAGTGAATCAACGCCTTTGTCTTTGTCCTAAACAGTAGGAATACTTTAGAATGCTTTAACTCTTATCACCGTGTCTCCCAAGTTACATGCCAGTGACCAATATTTTAGTTCTATCCTGTTAAATATCTCCATCTTTGTTGACAAGCAATACAAAATAGTCACCATCTCCTTTTATTGTCTCTTTCTTTCTTTCTTTCTTTCTTTCTTTCTTTCTTTCTTTCTTTCTTCTTTCTCTCGCTCTTTTTCTTTCTTTCTCTCTCTTTCTCTTTCTCTTTCTTTCTCTCTTTCTCTTTCTTTCTTTCTTTCTTTCTTTCTTTCTTTCTTTCTTTCTTTCTTTCTTTCTTTCTTTCTTTCTTTTCTTCCTTTCCTTTTCCTTTTGCTTTTCCTTTCCTTTTCCTTTCCTTTCCTTTTCCTTTCCTTTTCCTTTTCTTCTCCTTTTCTTTTCCTTTTCTTTTCTTTCTCCATTCATTCATCCACAAGAGACACGCACACAGAGAGGCAGAGACACAGGCAGAGGGAGAAACAGGCTCCATGCAGGGAGCCAGATGCGGGACTCAATCCTGGGACTCCCAAGATCATGACCTGATCCGAAGGGCTAAAGGCAGATGCTCAACCACTGAGCCACCCAGGTGTCCCTCTCATTTACTTTTATTATTATTATATTATTATGTCTTACAGAAACCTATTCTTTTTCTTTAGAGCACTTACTTTGAAATATAAATATATGTATATATAAAAAACTTGGTTTATTGTCTGTATCACTGTTATTATCTTCATGAGGGAGGGCAAGGAATATACATGTCTACTTTGTTCACTAGAACTGGTGAGCATTGAATAGATGTTAATTGAGTGAGTGAATTTATATTTGTATTTTGGAAAGATCGCCTTGGATGCAATTGAAGAATGAATCTTCGGGTGCAAGACCTGATGTAGGGGGTTAGGAAGCTGTTGCACTTAATCTAGGCAAGGGTTAAGTGGCAACCTGGACTTGGACAATAGTTGCAGATACAGAGAAAAGTAGAGAGGATTGACAGATACTAGGAAGTAGAATCCACAGGATTTTATTACCATTTCAATGTGAGGGCATGAATTAAGTGAGGTTTTTTTTTCCAGAATTTTATTTATTCATGAGAAACAGAGAGAGAGAGACTGAGACACAGGAAGAGGAAGGAGAAGCAGGCTCCATGCAGAGAGCCCAGTGTGGAACTCAATCCCAGGACCCTGGAATCACGGCTGAGCCAAAGGCAGACGCTCAACTGCTGAGCCACCCAGGCGTCCCTAAGAGGGTGTTTTTTTTTTAGGATTTTGTCTTTATTCTATCTCCAGGTAACATACTCTCTGAGAGTCTCATTGATGCCTGTGGCTTCAGTTACTATCTGTATGTTTCTAACTCAAATGTGGGTCTTTTAAGTGTGATTATCTTTTCTGGGTTCCACGCCACATATTCAGCCATGTATGGGACATCCATATTAGGCTATCTTGCAGATGCCCAAGCTCAGTATGTCAAAAACCACACTCATTTTCTTGCTAAACCTATTCCTCCTTTAATGTTTTCTATCTCAGGGTATGGTATCACCAACCTCCTACTAGCTCAAGCCAGAAACCTGTTACGGGTTCTTGGGAGTCCAGCCTAGGAGGGAATAGGGATAGAAGTATCTGCCCTTTAAAGATGTGGCTTAAGGACAGCTGGGTGGCTCAAGCGGTTGAGCATCTGCCTTTGGCTCAGGTCATGATCCTGGAGTTCTGGGATCAAGTCCTGCGTTGGGCTCCTACCCACTGGGCTCCTGCCCATTGGGTTCCTGCATGGAGCTTGCTTCTCCTCCCTCTGCCTATGTCTCTGCCTCTCTCTGTGTCACTCATGAATAAATAAATAAAATCTTTTAAAAAATAAAAGTGTGGCTTATTTCCTGTTCTTATTTACTTTCCTATTCATGTTATATTTTTATTTACTATTTTTAAAACGTTAAAGGAAAGTAAAACCACGAGAAAAGAAAACAAGGACCTGACCCAGGAATGGAGCAGAGGATCATAGGAATTATATATTCAGCACCTATAAGTACTAAGCTCTGTGCTTGGTGTTTGCCATTAATTAATTAATTTAGTCCTCCCACAACTCTATGAGATTTTTACAGATGAGGAAATTACAATTAATAATGGTAGTATGGTTTGCTCAGGGTTACACATCCACATGTGGTAGAGCTGAGATTTGACCCAGGTTTGTCTGATTCCAAATGTTTCAGTATGTAACTGGGTAGAATTAGAAGTCAAAGAGCAGAAACATCATTATGATAAATTTTTTTTTAAATTTATTTATGATAGTCACAGAGAGAGAGAGAGAGGCAGAGACACAGGCAGAGGGCGAAGCAGGCTCCATGCACCGGGAGCCCGATGTGGGATTCGATCCCGGGTCTCCAAGATCCTGCCCTGGGCCAAAGGCAAGCGCCAAACCACTGCGCCACCCAGGGGTCCCTCATTATGATAAATTTGATAAATATTGCCAGGTTGCTTTCCAAAGGATCATGTTGGTATAAAATGCCGCTGTACCAGTTCCATAACAATATCTTGATCATTAAGTATATAATAAGTTTTTTAAGTTAATGGGTATATAATTATTATTCTGTGTTGACTCTCTTGAATGAATGATAATTATATAGTCCTACTTGGGCCGACTGTCCTTTTCCTTGGCCCATTGATATATCGAGGCCATATTTATTGTAAATATTTTTCCATTGGGCACCCTTGTGGATTAATGGAGGTGAAGGAAGATAGTGGGAATTAATTCTGCCCCAGCCTTACCTCTAATGAACAGCTTGGTAACATCCACCCAGATAGACCTTGGGTTGAAATTCGAATTGTTAGTTTACATTTTTAAGGGATAAAGATAGAACACCACAGGCTCACTACCATCTTTAGGGATTATTTGTTATAGTAAATCTACATCTACTTTTACATCGTAGTAACACCTTTCTTGGTCATACCTGACTTCAGTATCCTATAATTCTTTTCCTAGACTTGGATGTTCTTAAGATTCTCCAGCCCACTTAGGGCTAGCCTGTCTAAAGGGATCTCCTGTTCTGCTAGGCCAAGTTTATGTTTTGGGGACTCCGTCTGAGTCCGTTCACCTCAAACCCAGTAGAACTGAAATATGAATCTGGGTGGAACTACATTGTGAGTCTGCCTTGGGTGTCAGAACCAGGGACAGCTCCTTCTGTCCCTCCCCCTGCTGCCCCTCCCCTGGCTTGGGCTGGGGAGAGAGTGGGCAGATTTGAGCATAGTGTACTTCTTTAGGCTCTTCTCACTGCTTTTGCTTCCATCTTTATGCTAGAGTATTACCACTGATAGTTCCTGGAGTATGTGCTATTTCTCACCTTTATGCCCTCTGCTAATGCCTTCCTCTCATCCTACCTTTTCCTGGCAAATTCCTGCTCACCCTCCCAGGCCTATTTAAGTAGCTATCTTTTCGAGGAAACCTACTCTGATTACCCCGATTGTATTAGGTATATATCTTCCTAATTCCCATGACACTTGTGTTGCCTCTGTCATTGCACTTAGAATTGCGTTGAAATGATCATCTGTGTTATCCAATATAGTAGCCACTAGCTACATGTGTCAAGCACTTGAAACATGGCTAGTCTGAATTGAGATGTGCTACAAATGTAAAATACACACCAGATTTCAAAGACTTCTATTTTAAAAAAAGAATGTAAAATTAAGAATTTTTATATTGATGTTGAAATATTTTTGGATTAAGTAAATTGTGTTTTTTTTTTTTTTTAAGTTTTATTTATGATAGTCACAGAGCGAGAGAGAGGCAGAGACATAGGCAGAGGGAGAAGCAGGCTCCATGCACCGGGAGCCCTGCACCGGGAGCCCTACGTGGGATTCAATTCCGGGTCTCCAGGATCGCGCCCTGGGCCAAAGGCAGGCGCTAAACCGCTGCGCCACCCAGGGATCCCAATAAATTGTGTTATTAAAATTAATTGCACCTGTTTACTTCTTCCTTTTTATAATGTGGCTACTAGAAAATCTAAACATGTACCTCCCATGATGTTTTTGCTGGATAGCGCTGATCTATGTATTTATCTCCTAGGGGTAGGGACTAGTGGAATCCATCCTTATCTCTTTGTGTTTCTGGAGTGCAGTACATGGGGATGGGAAGCGATACCTGATGCTAGTCCTCAGAACTTGGGACTGGACTAGCAAGGGTCCAACAGACATTACTACATTATTTGGTTTTTCCATTCAGAAGTTGGCCTCTTTACTTAGGCTTTTATATGTCTCTTCATTGATTCTTATAGATGAGAACAAGTATATCTTACCCAATTTATTTCTAAATATTTTGAGTTTTTAATTTTTTTTAATTTATTTGAGAAGAGAAAGTGCAAGCAGGGAGGAAGGGCAGAGGGAGAGGGAGAAGCAAGACTCTCCACTGAGCAGGGAGCCCAATGTGAAAATCAATCTTAGGGCCCTGGGATCATGACCTGAGCTGAAGGCAGATGCTTAACTTACTGAGTTACTCAGGCACCCTATTTCTAAGTATTTTGAATTGGATATTTTTTCATCATATTTTCTAATTAATTATTACTTATGCCAGCAGTGAATGCTATGGATTTTTGCTTATTTTCTGGAATCTTTCCATTTAGTTAGTCTTATCACTATATGTTTTAGTAAGACTGTATATTTTCTTGTTACATAATTGAATCAGCTACAATAAAGATGCATTCTTACACTTATCTTTCTCTGCTGCCCCCTGCCCCTCCTCTCTCTGTCCTGGCTAGAATATCTAAACCAATATTAGACATGGCTCAGTCAGTTAAACCTCCAACTTGACTTCGGCTCAGGTCATGATCTTAGGATTGTGAGATCCAGCCCTGCATTGGGCTCTGTGCTGGACATGGAACCAGCTTACGATTCTCTCCCTCTCCCCTACCTTCTAAATAAAAGAAATAAAATACTGTTAGTGGTATAGAGTGACCTTGTTTATTCTTGTTTTAAAGGGAAAATATCTACTGCTTCCTCACTAGCTAAAATTAATCTTGTTAAGGATAAGTGATTTTAATTATTTTATTAAGAATGGGTATTAAAATTTGTATTTTTATCTATTAGAGTTACAGTGTTTATTTTTTTATTAATCTATCTTCATGGTATATTAAGGTATTTATTTTTGAACCATTACTTTTATGTTTGTGGTATGGTTTTAATAATGTCATATAGTATTGTGGTTAAGACTGTTGGTCTTGGAACCCTCCAGCCTGAGTTAAAGTTCTGCCTCTGCTAGTTACAAATTGTGTGATCTTTTAGTCAAATTACTTATCTATGTTTCCATTTTTATTCATTTTTAAAGACTTTATTTAAAGAGAGCAACTGCACAACTAGGGGGAGGGGCAAATGGAGAGGGAGAGAGAGAGAATCTTAAGCAGACTCCCTGTCCAGTGTGGAGCATGGCATGGGGCTCTATCTCAGGACCCTGAGATCATGACCTGAGCTAAAATCAAGAGTTGGATGCTGGGGGGGATCCCTGGGTGGCGCAGTGGTTTGGCGCCCGCCTTTGGCCCAGGACGCGATTCTGGAGACCCGGGATCGAATCCCACATTGGGCTCCCAGTGCATGGAGCCTGCTTCTCCCTCTGCCTATGTCTCTGCCTCTCTCTCTCTCTCTCTCTCTGTGACTATCATAAATAAATTAAAAAAAATTAAAAAAAAAAAAAGAGTTGGATGCTTAATCAACTGAGCCATCCAGGTGCTGCCCCACTGTATCTCCATATTTAATAATAGTACCTGCCTGCGCCGGCTATTTACCTATTGCTTTTCAGCCCAAACCCACCTATCTCTTCTGTGATGCACCAGGATTTTTGTGAGGATTATGTGAATTAACATGTAAAGTGTTGAAATCTTACCTGGCACTTAACATTAAGTAAATACTTTATAATGTTAGTTATTGTTGGGGCACCTGACTGGCTCAGTTGGTAGAACATATGACTCTTGATCTCAGGGTTGTGAGTTCAAGCCCCACATTGGACATAGAGTTTACTTAAAAGTAAAATAAAAATAACAAAAAAAGTTAGCTGTTGTTATATTTTAATTAGTCTCTTAGGGAATTCTGTACGCTAGTATTTGACTTGTGAATTTTGCATCCTCCGTATTCTCGAAATCTCTTTATAATATCATCATCTGATAAGAGATGAAGATCTTTACCTACAACTATGAACAAATTAGGAAAAATCTTTTTGCTCCCATGTCCGAAAACTGTTCATATAACATGGAACAAAATTATTTCTTTCTGGAATGGTTGGAAGTATTTTTTTTAAGGTTTATTTTTAAGTAATTTAACATGGGGCTCAAATGCACAACCCTGAGATCAAGAGTTACATGCTTCACTGACTGAGCCAGGCAGGTACCCTAGAAATGGTTGGAAGTATTAAACAGTGAACCTGCTGGGCCAGATGTTCTTTGGGCATTTTTGATAACTTTCTCAATGGCTTTTGTATTTGTTGCTCAATTCTTGTTTTTGATCCTTGTTTTTTATTTTATTTTTTAAAAGATTTTATTTATTTGTTAATTAGAGACAGAGAGAGAGAGAGACAGAGACACAGGCAGAGGGTGAAGCAGGGCATGGAGCCTGCGTGGGACTCCATCACGGGTCTCCAGGATCAGGCCCTGGGCTGAAGGCGGCGCTAAACCACTAAGCCACCCACGCCGCCCTGTTTTTTATTTTTTAAAGAAAAAGTGTATATGTAATTTTAAATTTTACTTAGGGTTTCAAATTCATTCATTATAGTTATGTAAAAAATTACTTTTTATTTATTCTCTGTGATAAGTTTTAAAATTGGGGAGTTATATGTTCACTGCCTTGATTGTGGTGATAGTTTCACAGGTTGACACATAAGTTAGAATTGATTAAACTTTACACTTTATGTAGGTGCAATTTATTGTATGTCAATTATACACCGATTTAAAAAGCAATTTTGGGGGGGCCTTACGGGGGCTTGGTTAGGTGTTAGACTCTTGATTTCCACTTGGGTCATGATCTCAGGGTTGTGAGATTGAGCAGTGCCTCTGGTTCAGAGCTCTATGTGGAGTCAGCTTGAGATTCTCTCTCTCCCTCTGCCCCTCCCCCTGCTCATGTATGTGCACTCTCAACTAAATTTTCTTAAAAAGTAATTTTTAAAAGGTCTACTAACTTCATAAGTCTTTTCAAAGTACCAGTTGGTATTTATTAATCACTGTTCATTTCTGATTTTTAAAATTATTTTCTGAAATAAATATATTTTATTTTTTTATTATTTTTTGATAGGAAATATATTTTATTATAGATAAAAAGAGATGGTGCATGCCTGAGTTGTTGGTGATTCATTTCCTGATAGTAGGGTATATGATTTGTTTCTTGTCTGTTATGTACCTTGATATCATTGTTCTCAGACTGTATTTTAAACGTAAAAGAGGAAAATATAGATGGTCCTTGGTCCCATTGTTCCTAGATTGTATTTTAAATATAAAAAGAGGAGCACCTGGGTGGCTCAGCAGTTGAGCATCTGCCTTTTGGCTCAGGGCATGATCCCAGAATTCTGGGATCAAGTCCCACGTTGGGATCCCTGCGTGGAGCCTGCTTCTCCTCTGCCTGTGTCTCTGCCTTTCTCTCTGTATCTCTCATGAATGAGTAAATAAAATCTTTAAAAAAAATAAATATAAAAAGAGGAAAATAAAGATGGAGGTGCAATTTTTTCCCCAGGCCATTCTTGTTTTATGGCTAGGGAACTCTGGCTGTAGAGAAGGTGTATAGTTGGAAAGACCTGGGCTCTGGCCCCACATGACAGAGGCTTTTGAGTGTGAGTTAGTAGTGGACTGCGATGCAAGGATTGGACTTCAAATAGCCAAGGACCCACTAGCTTTTTGAGAAAAGTACATCAGGAGTTACTGGAAGAAATTTGCCTGCCTAAAAATACCAGAATGCTATGAGAATCTCCCTTAAACTCTACCTCTTTACTTAGCCTGGGGTGAAACCCCTGATGGTGGAGATGGTCTTCAGGAAGGCCAGAGCCAGGCTTGATTTCATTGGCCACTTTGGAGATGAGCCAGATAGTGGCCAATGCCTTTCTGCAAAGTTAAGTGAGAGACGGTAATTAGAACAGGGGATTCCAGCTCTTCTAATGGAATGCTGAGCTTCTAGCTTAGTTATACCAAGGCAAAGGTCTTGCTATTTCTGAGGATGTTTTGATGCCATCTATTTGATTCAGATCAGCCCATATTCACTGATAATCCTAGGCACAGCTTGTTCCAGGCACTAAAGGGGGACAAGATGCATCTGATTTGGTCCCTTTTCTTCAGGAACTTAGAATATAGTACAAGAGGCAGACAGTGATTACAGTATGGGCTAATACTTTGCATTCTTCTAGGTACTGTTCTAAGGTCTTTACATGCAGCCCAGTTGAGGTAGGTGCTATTTCCATCCCTGAAAATGGGGAAGGAGGAAATTGAGACACAGCGAAAGTAAGTAATTTGCTCTGTGTTATTACATAGCTAGTAAATGGCAGCACCAGGATTAAAGCCAAAACAGGCTGGCTCTAGAGCCTTTCTTCTTAACTTTATGCTGTAGAGCAGTTCATCCCTAGATCAGCAGCAGCAGCCTCATCTAGCAACTTACTAGAAATGCATCCTGAAAAAAAAAAAAGAAATGCCTACCCAAGACCTATTGAATCACAAACTCTGGAGGCGGGGCTCAGCAATGTTTTAACAAGCTCTCCAGATGATTTTGATGCTTGCTTATTTGAGAACCCCTGCTGCAGAGAAGCAAGGCACACTATGGTAAGTGTCAGAAATTAATCTCCTTCTGTGTAGGGACTGGGTATGATCTATTTAGTTCCTAGCCCTCTGCATAGCATCTAGTGTAAAGTAGGCATTAGAAAATACATATGGATGAATACATATGAATATATGGGAACGTGATGTTTGAAGTGGGTATCTTACCACCTCTCAACTGCCGCAAACTGAATGAGAGAAATGTTCCCAGAAACTGCAAGACTAGCAAGGAAGTGGCTATGTTACTTTTGGCAAGGTATGTACCAGCACCAAGGATCTGCAGTAGCACAAGGAGCCTGCAGAATGGTGAAGGGTCATGTGAGAGCAAGTCAGGAGGTAAACATGTCAGGACTTGGTGAACAGCTGAATGGGGGCAAGAAGCAAGGGAGAGAAACTATTATTTCTGGAAATCGTCTCCATTTGTAGAGAAGGGAGGTACAGAACAAGCACATTTGTGGGGGAAAGATAGAGTTTGATTTTGGACTTCGAATTAGCAGTGCTGGAGATCCAGGTGGAGCTGTCCAGCATACATTTGGAAATATGAGTCTAAGACATGGCTGGAGATCGAGATTTGGAGGGATAGTTGAGCCATAAGAAGGATCAAACCTGCAAGGGAAAAGCAGAGTGGAATGAGAAGAGAGCTGGATTTGAAACCACAGTGAACACTGTTATTTAATGGGGCAAAAAAGCAACATGGGGCCCTTCAAGAAGACTGACAAAGATTTGGGCAATAGGAGAGCTCAGAAAATTCTAAAGCCAAGTAAGGCTCAAAAAGGAAGGAGAGGCCAGTGCCAGATGCTGCGGAGAAATAAGAATCAAAAAATTTCCTTTGAATTTTGACACAAAAAGTATTTTAAATGACGTGGTGAGGACAGAAGCAGATTGAGTTGAGGGGTAAGCTCTCCCCTCATGAGAGGGATGAGAAAGGAGAGGCAGGTGCTTCCCAGGTCCCGAAGATAGAACTCTATGCCTTACTTAAGTTGAGACTGTGACATCTTCCAGGGTAGGCAGGGTCTCTTTCGTCTGTGGTCCCAGCGCCCAGCACTCGGCCTGGAAGAGGGGGTGGCGTCAGTGAGTTCAGTGACTAGGGACGGAGAAAGGCTTCGCGGAGGCGGTCGCTTTGCAGCCGAGGCTTGAAGGATGAGGGTGATTGGGAGGAGAGGTGGGAGGCAGGGCCCCTGGGTGATGGGGCGCTCCGAGTGCGAGAGGGGGGCCTGGGAATGAGGTGGGGCTCCCGTAATGTGCGGGTGGCTTGTGCAAAGGGGGAAGGCGGTGTGGTGTGTAGGCTTGGAGGGACCTGTTTGGGGAAGAGACACAGGACCAGAGGCCGCTGCGGGCGGGGGGACACCCCCCCGCCGCCCCACCCCGCTTACGCCGCGGCGCGGTTCCACGGCGCCTCTACCGGAGCCCTCCCGCCGGGCTGCATGGCGATGGGTGACCGCCAGGGGCCGCTGCCTCGGGTCCCCGGCGCTCCCGCCCCTCTCCATTGGCCTTTGTTGCCGTCGGAGCGCCCCGCTTGACTCGTTCCCGTCCGCCCCCTGGGCCTGGCGGTCGCGCCTGCGCACTGGCAGCTGGCCGGGCGCTCGCAGGGGGAGCTGCTGCAGGCTCCGCGGCGGCGGCGGCAACGGAGGCTGCGGGGGCAGCGGCGCGAGCGGCCGGGCTTGGGGGGGGTGCCGAGCCCGGCCCGGAAGCCCGAGCAGCCGGAGTGCGGGGTCCCTAGGCCCCTCACTCTGGGCTCCACAGTCTCCAGGCCGCCTGACCTCCGCACGGGTATATGGGATGGAAGCGGGACCCTCGGGAGCAGGTAAGGGCCCCTTTGAGTGGGGGCCGGTGCGTGCTCCGCGGACCGGGGGACTCCCTCGCGAAGAACAGGATTTCCGAGTGAGGAAAGGCTTCCTGAGTACGGAGAGGGGCTCTTATGGGATGGGGGGGGGCCCAGTTTGAAGGGGGCTGTATGCAGTTCCGGGGGAAACCTTGTGAAGGAAGCCCTAAGACGGGGGCTGTTTACCCACGGAGGCTGTATGCGCTCCTGGAGGTGGGAAGTAGTCTGGGAGGAGGGCCTGGACGCACGTAAGGACTGCCGGAGGTCCCGGGAGGCCTAGGGAGAGGCCCGGCAGGTGGCAGGGGGCGGGCTCCAGGTGTCCAGGAGAGGAGGGGGTCGGCACAGATGGGCCCGGGGCTGCTGCTTGCCGGGGGGCGGGGGCTGGGCTGGGCTGGTGTCTCCTGGGAGAAGGCGCCAGAGCTGGGCTGTGAGCTCCGCCCCGGCCGGGCCTGACGCGGGGGCGAGGGTCAGGGGGCGGTGGGTGGGGATCCAGCCCGGGATTCCCCCCCGTGAGTCGGGGGAGCTGGAGCGGAGGCGCCCGAGCATGCGCGGAGGTGGCGTTTGGAAGGGGCTGCCCGGGGTGGTGGGGGCGTGGCTGCCCGGATCCCCCAACCCCCCACCCCGCCCGGTTTGGCTCGGGAAAAGGAGCCCGCTGATGGGGCGCGTTCTAAGTTTCAGCTGGCAGAGTGCAAATAGAAATGGACCCCTTCCCCGTCTCTGGGTCTCTTCCTTGATCCTGGAAACCCTCAGTCACAGTTTGCCAAAACGGGTTGACGGAAGCTGCCGCCTTATGCCCCTGGGGTGAGGAAAGACTGGGTCCAAGGCAATGTATTGGGGGCAAGTCCCCCCTGAAAAGAGGACTCACAAAAGGTGTTGGTTACCGAGAGACCAAGGCGAGTACCAGGTGTACCTGGAAGGGGCTGTCTGCCTGGTTTCCTCGTTTCTGGTCCAATACTTCGTAGAGATGGGATCTTTTAATTCAAAGATAATGATTTTTCCATTGAAATGTTCCCCTCAAGTGACAGCCTAATCTCTTTCTGTACTTTAATATTTTTAGTGGCTTCTGTCCCCCACTGGGTATCTTTTCTTTTTTGTTTCTCTGCTCCCCAGAAACTGTTAGGGTCGTGTTACTAGACCCAAGGTTGCGGAGCTAGGCTTTTGTCACAAATAAGTCGTTTGGGAGAGGGGGGGTTTATAGCTTTTACCCTGGTGAGTCCCAGGTGTTAGCCTTAACTTCTCCTTATCCACAGGCAGTCTGGAGGAAGGGACATGGGAACTGAGGAGAGACTGGGGTAGGGCAGCTTCAAGAAGACCAGAGTCTCCAGGATGGGCTGTGGGATGGTGACACCTGCTTGTGTCCTAGGTCTTTTACCCTTTGATCAGAGGAGCATTCTGGACCTGGGAGTCCTTTAGGTCTTGTCTCACTATCTCTTTCCATTTGCTCCAGGGGTGGACATAGGATTTCTATTCAGGATGTGGATTTCATCTGGGACAAGAATTTCATTGGCATTGGTGGTGGAAGAGTCATCATCTATTTATGCCAGATCTTATCCCCCTCAGGGAAATAGCTCCTGCCAATTTATTTATTCAAGTCATCCATTTAGTGATCTATAAGTGACTACTTTCCCCCCCAAACAAAAACAATCTTGTAAAGGCTGTGTAGGTCTTCATGTAGAGTGCAAGGAGCAACTGACTTCAGAAAACTATTTCTCCTTCCCTTAGGATTCTTTCTCCATTCTAGGAACTCTCTTGGTTTTCTAAGGCTAGAGACTATTTACAGCAACCTGTGTACTAGAGTAGGAGTAAGTCACAGAGGTCCAGATGGATTGCTGGGAGCTGGCACCCATACCAGACTGCTAATGATTTCATTCTGATGAATTCCTAATGGACTCTGGAGTGATGAAAAAATTGACTTTCTTGCTTGTTATAGGAGATAAGCTTTTAGGAAGGGGACTAGAGCCTGGTATCTGGAGTTGGCCAGTGGGACATGCTTTGCCTCATCAAAAGGTGTAATTAAAATTCAGTCTGGAAGCTGTGAATGGAGGGACCCTGTAACTGCCTCCTTCCTAGGCCCAGACTATTCTCTTGGAAGTTGGAGGACACAGTACACAAAACTAAAGGTACTGCTGCTGGCTTCGCTGGGCTTGTGTCCTGATGCGCTTTCTGTGCTCAGATGTGTTCTAAGCACATACACTGGATTGGAAGCTCCAGGACGGTAGAGGTGATGTCTAATTTACCTGTGGAAACAGCAAATGCCTAGGTCCTGACACAAAGTACACATTTAGTAATTGAATTGAATCACATTCCAGTATGAACATAAGTGGTTAAGCACATACATGTGGGTATTTAGTAATTTGTGATACTCAGGTGTGGACAAGTTTTTTTTTAGAAGAGGTTGGCTTTTTAGTCTTACTGTACAGCTAACCCAGCCTTGAGTTTGTGTTTTGAATAGGCAGTCTGGCTCCTAAAGAGGTATGTGGGCCTCAAAACTGCAGGGAAGGAATCCCTGAGCCAGGCCTTTGAGCTCTGTTACTTTTCCTTCTCAGGGCTGGTTGGGGATGGGGGAGGGGGAGTGTCCTTTCCATGGCCCCTCCCTCCTTGCTTTTGTCTGCAAGGAAGGGCCCCGCCCCTTCCCCCAAGGCCCAAGCTTTGTCCTCTGTGCTGGGGCCCTCATCTGCATCACAAAGTGGCCGTCTGTCCCTGTCTGGGTTTGAAGGGAAGTGTCTCCCTTTCTCAGACTGAAAGCTGGGGGCAGGGTGGGGTAAGAGGTGGGGGGAACTTTGTACTGTCTAAGGCTTGCAGGGGGATGGGATGGGAGAGAGGTTCTCCCTTTCGCCTTCCCTAGTTTGGAGATGAAGAGGAAGGTGGGGGTTCTCCTGTTTTCCCAAAGCCTCCTTGGAGTGGAGGGTGCCTAAGGCTGAATTTGGTGTGTAGTTCTATTTCTGGGGAAGAGAAACCTTTGGAGGCTAGAGTGCCTGTCCCATCCCCCATCATTTCTACCCAGCCCCCAGCTCTAGGGGATGTCTTTTTCCCAAGACTCCAAAAGATTATTCAGCCTAGAAGGCTAAGGAGGTGAATGGAATGTAAAAGCTTGGGATGGGAAGAATATCTCTTATATCCGCCAGGATGTTTATCTTGTGCAAGGCTTATCATTGTTTTTGAGCAGTTTACAGGTGTTTGGGTGCTATGTATGTTAGTGTGTTCTTTGTGATGTGTCTGTGGATCTGTTTGTTCATTCATTTAATATCTTTATGTTGAACACCTCCTGTAGGCTAGGAGGCAAGATATAGCCCTTGCTCTTGAAGAACTCACGATCTAGAGTGGTGAGGGGTATGTGTATAAAGGTAAACCATCTAGGTCTAAGTGTGTGTTTGGGTATACATGACAGGAACGTGTCTCACTAGGTGTTTGCATCTATCTGTTGCTCGTGTGCAGTTTCTGTCCAGCTGTTTGTGGAGAAGGCACCCAGGTGCTAGTAGTTAGGCTTTCACTTCCCCCTGGAGCTGACTCCTTGAAGGCCTGTCCCCCCCAGGCTGAGCCTCCCTTTCTGTCTCCATTTCCCGGTCTGCAGATAGGGCTGGGCTTGACAGGTGGTTAGGAGACATAGCCGCTTAGCTCTGGGAAACATGCCCCTCCCATGAATGGTTCTGACCTCTTCCTGACCCCCCAGCTGAGGATATGCCCCATCCCCCAGCCAGACGGACTGTGAAAGCAGAGCTATGATGATGGGAGATTCTGGGCTGGTTTATCCCTCTCTCCTCCCACCTGGGCTGGTCCTCTACTGGCAAGGACAATAGTAGCTGTGGACAAAGGCTTCTCTTAGTGTCCCTTTTTCCGCCCTTTCCTCTCAAGCTAGAAGATAAAACTAGGGGCAGCAATCTAGCTGGTGGCAAGAGAGGAGAAAGTGGTGGAAGCTGGCCCTGCCCTAGCCCTTTCCCAGGGTCCTGCTCGATCTTGAAATTGATTCCTTCTGTTACTGTCTGGGCCCTCTGTGTGGAGGGAGCTGTGGCTGTGCAGAGCACCTCTTCTCCTCTTCAGAGCCAGTATCTCCGTCTTCTCTAGCATGCTAATGGCTGTCTCTCCTTCCCAAGTCCTCTACTCTAGCCTGTTCTTGACTCCTTCTCCTGTGTTCTGCCTGTCTTCATTCCCTAGCTTTTTCTCCTTTGAACCTTTTCTTGTTTCCCCAATTGCAGTCTTGCTTGCTCAAACTCCCAACTCTAACCTGTATGTTGCCTAGGCCTTAACTCCAGCCTTCCTTCCTTCCTAGATCAAGCCTCTTTCTGCTGTGACTTCCAGTTGTGGCCTCTTTGTCAGCTCCCTCTTTCAGCCTCTCTCCTTTCTTTTGTCTCCAAGCTCTATTTTTTTTTTTAGCCTTTTCTACTTTTCTGTCTCTCCAACCTCAGCCATTCAGTTGCATTCATCCTTTCTAAAACATTGTCTCCCTCACATCCCACTAGCCTGACCTTCTTTGGATTTTCCTCCTGCCTACATTGCAGAGAAGCATTAAGATGTTGTTACTTCATGTTCAGGATGGTGATGAGTGAAGTGAGCATCTGGCTGGCAGAGAAGAGAAGCTACTCGGTTTACCAGATACCTGGTGGAGGCAGATGTCTTAACCTGGTACAAGAAAAAAAGTTTTATTATTGGGAGCCAGATTTAGCTCTTCTACTTAACATTTAATAGAAACATATTAAGTATTCACTTGATGAATAGAGAGACAACAAAGATAATTTTTCTAACTGTAGAGAGGTTTAAAAAAAGTGAACATGGATTGTCTGAGCCAGTAGAACCCCTCAGTTGGTTTGGATAGGCAGGAAAGAGGCTGCCCCTATACTCTATTGTTCCTGTTCTGGAAGGCCTTGTGTCTTCTCTGATCAGAATGGTAAGGAATTAGGAGACTGTATCCTCATGAGCCTCTTTATCTTGTAGCTGCAGGTGCCTACCTGCCCCCCCTGCAGCAGGTGTTCCAGGCACCTCGCCGGCCTGGCATTGGCACTGTGGGGAAACCAATCAAGCTCCTGGCCAATTACTTTGAGGTGGACATCCCTAAGATTGATGTCTACCACTACGAGGTGGATATCAAGCCGGATAAGTGTCCTCGCAGAGTCAACCGGTAAGTGATGCATGTCTAAGTCCCAAGTCCAGGAGTCTTTACTGAGTTTTAGACTCTTGAAAGAATATCCAGAAAATCAGTAGAGGGTGGTATCATCAGATTCGAGGACTTTTTTGAGGAGGAAATTCCAGGTAAAGTAAACGTTGAAAAATACCACTGAATTTGGCTATCAGGAGATCATTGGTGCCTTTTGCAAAGCAGTTTCAGCAGAGTAGTTGGGCTAGTAATCTAACTACAGTCAGTTGAGGAATAAGTGGAAGGTAATGTGGTAGGGATAGTGAGAGCAGATAGCCTTTTCTAGATAGCTTGACAGTGAAGCATGGTTGGTTAGAGGGGATTTATTGGGGTCTAGTACAGTGCATTGTGCATTGCGGTATTTGTTAAAATGAATGAAAAGTTTTTAAGAATGAGACATGGATATGCTTATAAACAGAAGAAGCTAGTTAAAGGTATAGGACAGAGAGGAGAAGAATGTGTTCCTATTCATTGCTAAGACAGGAAGACATTACAGGACATAGAGTTGGAGAAATTAGCCTTGGAAGAAGCAGTATTTCTTTTTTTTTAAGATTTTATTTTTAAGTAATCTCTACACACAACATGGAGCTCAAATCCACAACCCTAAGGACAAGAGTCGCATGCTCTTCCAACTGAGCCATCTGGGTGCCCTGAGGCAATATTTCTTTTTAAAATTAACTTATTTTGTTATTACTTGAAAACTACATATGCACAATGTAAAAATAAATAAGTAAAATACTGCAAAAAGAACAGCAGCAAAAAATATCTGTTACCCTGGTCTCCAGTCCCTTAGTCTCTTTCTCTAGAGGGATTCATTGTTACCATTTTTAAGTATGTTTCCATATATTTTTGTATGCGTATGCAAGGATATGTGTATATAAAACGTTTTTTAAAACACACAAAATTTAGAATCCTATATGCCTTGTTCTGTACTTTGCTTTTTTCCAGTAAACAGTATTTATCAGTACAGGTATATCTGCCTCAGTCTTTTGCGTAGCTCCATAGATATTCCATTGAATGGTTGTATTATAACTTCTTTAATAAACCTATTGAGGAACGTTTAGGTTTAGCCTAAACATTTGCTACAAAAGTGAAACTGTTGAATATTATTAAATATAGATACATTTTTGCACTCAAATATGAGTGTAACTATAGGATACATTACTAGGAGTGGAATTGCTGGCATACTATGTTGAGAAATTTTGAAATATTACCAGTGGGTTTTTTTTAAGGTAAGTTGTACCAATTTATACTCTCATTATCAGAATATCACGTGCCTCTTCCCATATCTATACCAATACAGTATGTTGGATTTTTTGATCTTTGGATTCTGATAAGTAGAAAATTCTATCTTGGTCTAATTTTTTTCTTCCTTTTTTTTTTTTTTTAAAGATTTTATTTATTCATGAGAGTCACAGAGAGGCAGAGACACAGGCAGAGGGAGAGGCAGGCTCCCCATGGGAAGCCTGATGTGAAACTTGATCCCGTGACCCTGGGATCACGCCCTGAGCCAAAGGCAGATAGATGTTCAACCACTGAACCACCCAGGCGTCCCTAATTTTTTTTTTCGATTTTATTTTATTTTATTTATTTTTTAAAAATTTATTCATTCATGAGAGACACGGGAGAGAGGCAGAGACTTAGGCAGAGGGAGAAGCAGGCTCCATGTGGGGAGCCCGATGTGAGACCTGATCCCGGAACTCTAGGATCACTCCCTGAGCCAAAGGCAGCTGCTCAACCTCTGAGCCACCCAGGGATCCCACAGTTTTTTTCTTTCTTTTTTTTTTTTTTTTTTTTTTAAGTAAGCTCTGTGCCCCATGTGAGGCTTGAACTCACAACCCCGACCGAGATCAAGAGTTGCAGGCTCTATCAACTGAGTCACCTAGGCTCCCCAATCTTGGCTTAATCTTAATATAGTTCTCTAATGACTGAAGTTGAACAAATCTTCATATATTTAAAAATTATATATAGAAGGGACATTTCAAATGTGAGAGGGAAAAAAGGAAAAGAGGTATGCATATATAAATTTGTTTATACGTATGTCTGGGAACTTGAAGGTGGCCTTGCCTGTCTTTCACTACTCTTTTTAAAGTCAGTAGAGTTGCTTTTAATGTAGGAATGGGTTCTGGAGTTAGAGGGTAGAGGAGAAAGTTTGACACAATCTATGAGGGATGGAACCATCAGGGTCATAAAATTGCTTGATAGCACTAAAGCCTAATTGGGATCGAAACCATTTGTTTACAGTTGCTTACAATGTACAATTTGAGTCTTTTTATCCAGTAGTTTTCAAGAGCTTTGGTTTAGAAAGTGAAGAGGTTTAGAAAGTGAAGAGCTTTGCTTTAGAAAGTGAAGAGGTCCAGTAACATTCAAGAGCTTTTGTTTAGAAAGTGAAGAGGTCAGATAATTGGATGGGATGGTATTTTGAAGGTTAGATGGACACTCTGGGATCTTAGTGGCAGAGGACAGGAAGTAAAATCAAGAAAAAGATTATAATGGAGTGGTAATGGGGTGGCGGGACTAAGGGGTTCAGAGAGGTAAAAGAGATGGGGTTCTTCCACAGTTTATTCCTATTCCAATTCATATCTTTACCTCCTCTACCTTTTTTATGTCTCAGCTTGGGGATTGGAATAGCCTGGATTCTATTCCTGATTCTACATAGACCCTGGGAATAAGCATTTTTCCTCTCTGCCTCCCCCTCTGCTCAGAAGTCACTTGTACCTACTCTTTCAGATCCTTTAGAGCCTTGGTGATCTGAGAACCAGAAGCATCTCTTGGTAGCTTGTTAGAACTGTAGCATTTCAGGCTCTGCTCTAGACCTGAATTAGAATCTGCATTTTAATAAAATCTCCAGTTGATTCATATGAACGTTGATGTTTGAGAAATGCTACCATAGAGTAGATGAGATTAGAGTGGCTGCTAGGAGGGGATGGCCGTTATTTGAACACCGAGTTGCTTCCAAGAGCTCCGAGTAGTCTCTCAGTTTCCACAGGCTGCTCCTGTCCCTGCAGGGAAGTGGTGGAGTACATGGTCCAGCATTTCAAGCCTCAGATCTTTGGTGATCGCAAGCCTGTGTATGATGGAAAGAAGAACATTTACACTGTCACAGCCCTGCCCATTGGCAATGAACGGGTAAGCCGGGAGTCAGGCTAGACCTGTTAGTGGTCTGAGGTGGGTCAGAACTCATGTAGGCCTCTTTGGAGCTGGGCAGTCCAGAAATTCCTTCATCTTTTATGATGAGAAAGTGTGTTTTAGGGTGAGGGATGAGTAGATGCTGATGTTTATTTAGCCTACTGTATGTCTGTCCCTGTCCCAGATGGACTGAGATTAGACTTAAAAGAGACCTGAAGGACTTTCTGCTAGCCTGAGAGGGATAGCAGTACTCAACTAAGGTGGCTACAGCCTAAGGGGCTGGATTTCCTCTGAAATCTTCATTGTGAGAGCCCCTGTCAGTTTCAGGAGCAGATTCTTGGCAAATCCGTGTGGTGGAGGACAGCTAAGGCAGGGGGAAGGAATGTTGGACTGTGGGAACGCACTAGCAATCCTTTACTCCTTTCTTCTGAAGGTTGACTTTGAGGTGACAATCCCTGGGGAAGGGAAGGATCGAATCTTCAAGGTCTCCATCAAATGGCTAGCTATTGTTAGCTGGCGCATGCTGCATGAGGCCCTTGTCAGTGGCCAGATCCCTGTTCCCTTGGAGTCTGTGCAAGCCCTGGATGTCGCCATGAGGCATCTGGCATCCATGAGGTACTGGGTGTAGTTAGTATCTGGGCTACTAGTCTTGGCAAAACTGCTGTGTGGGGAGGAGGGGAAGAGCACATAATAAAGTCCCACAGTGTATGCCTTTCAAGTAAAACATTTGTTGAAGCCCTGGCATATGCCAAGCAGTATGCATTTACATTTAGGTGTTTAAAGCCTCGGCCCTGTCCCTTATAGATCTCTTTGGACCTCTACCCTATCTGTCCCTGCGGGACAGAGAAAGGATAGACTTGCACAAGGTCAGTCATAAAACCAGTAAAAGATCAGAGCTGGAATTAAAGCCCTGGTGTCCTGCCTTCCAGGCCAGGGCTCCTCCGTGCCCAGGATGCCTCACAGGGTGGGGGCCTGTGCCCGAGGGACCAGTTCTCTGCCTGTCCCTGCCAGGTACACCCCCGTGGGCCGCTCCTTCTTCTCACCGCCTGAGGGCTACTACCACCCGCTGGGGGGTGGGCGCGAGGTCTGGTTCGGCTTTCACCAGTCTGTGCGCCCTGCCATGTGGAAGATGATGCTCAACATTGATGGTGAGTGGGGAGAGCTATGGAGCCAGGGGCACCCTGAGTCCAGTGACCACACTCCCAGCCTCATCCCTCCCAGCTCTGCAACCACACTCCTAGTCTAATCCCTATAGCCCTGGGACCCCTCCCCCACCCCAATACCCTATAAGGAAGAGGGTGTAAAGAGCAGTGCCTCCATTTATTCTGGAAGACCGAACCTGAGCTGAGCTATACCCACCCTGTCCCCACAGTCTCAGCCACTGCCTTCTACAAGGCGCAGCCGGTGATTGAGTTCATGTGTGAGGTGCTGGACATCAGAAACATAGATGAGCAGCCTAAGCCCCTCACGGACTCTCAGCGTGTGCGTTTCACCAAGGAGATCAAAGGTGAGGACCCAACTAGGTGGGGAAGGGAATGGCACTACTTTCTCTTCAGTCCTAAAAGGAGATCCCCTTGGGATATGTTCAGGGGAGAGGCCAAGCCTGGGCACATGAGCAGCCTTTTCCAACCCTGACAAGCAGTGTGTGTGTCCCAGGCCTAAAGGTGGAAGTGACCCACTGTGGACAGATGAAGAGGAAATACCGAGTGTGTAATGTTACCCGCCGCCCTGCCAGCCACCAGACGTGAGTTGACAGGCTGCTGAGCCATACGCTGATATGCCAACATACTCCTTTCGCTCCTTTCCCTTCCCTGACCCCTACCATCCCTAAGGATGAGCCCTGTTTTTGAAGATAAGCTGTGAGAGTTTATCCCTCCTCCAAACTTCCCAGATCCTTGGTACTCTCCTTACCATTTTTACCGCCTTTCCTCTAGAACAAGAGTCTTACCCTGGCTGGTATGTCAGTTCTGTAAGTGTTAGGATCTCTCTCTCACAGCCTGTTACTCCTCCTGAAAAAGAAAGCAGGGCTCCTGGACTAGGCCTTTGGGAAGCTGTCATTGATTCCATCCACCTTCCTGACCTCAGACTACTGGGCTATGAGTGCCTGCTGTGTGTTAGACTTTATGCTTAGCACTAGAAATGCAGATGAGTCAGTTATGGTCTTCAGTGTTGTGGAACTTCTCACATCTTTAGCTTCACTCTGGGAGCCCTGTATTGCCTGTTTTCCCATGAGTGGAAGTGCTCAAAGAGGCTGGATAGGGATGAAGACAAGTCTGGGGCTTCCCATGGTTCTAAGTCTAAAGCGAGGGCATTAAATGCTGAGCTCTGACACTTCCTTCCCCTCCCCCAAACAGGTTTCCCTTGCAGCTGGAGAGTGGACAGACTGTGGAGTGCACGGTGGCACAGTATTTCAAGCAGAAATACAACCTTCAGCTCAAGTATCCCCACCTGCCCTGCCTGCAAGTTGGCCAGGAACAAAAGCATACCTACCTGCCCCTAGAGGTGAGGCTGCCAAGTAATGGCTGGGCTGGAGAACAAGTATTGTACCTGCACACAGATCATCAGAGGTCTCTTCTTCCATTCGTAATCTCTCATTCCCATTTTGAAGTTTGGAAAATTGACATTCTGAGAGGTATGAGGTCATTCAGTGAACTGCAGGCCTCATTCTTAACCTGTTAATTTCTTTTGTTAGATCCTATACTGCTCTCAAGTTCTTTTAGGACTGCCAGGCAGAGGTGAAAGCTGTATTTATGTTTAATAAATAATTAGTTTGTTCAGGACTGAGATTTCAGATATCTACATTCATTTTAATTTTTATTTATCGTACCCTGTCCTGATTTTTAATTTCTCTTAACCTTATCTGGAGCTGGGGATCCTAAATGACCTAGAAATACAAGTATACCTTATTTTCCAGAAAATGGAGATACATTTTAGCTATAATGTGAGTCCTATTCATGTTATCAATGTGATAATTAGTGTGTTTCCTGGAACACACTGTGTTTTTTTTTTAATTTAATTTTTTTTTTAAGATTTTATTTATTCATGAGAGACACAGAGAGAGAGGAAGAGAGAAAGGAGAAGCAGGCTCCATGCAGGAAGCCTGATGTGGGACTTAATCCTGGGACTCCAGGATCATGCCCTGGGCCAAAGGCAGGCGCCAAAACGCTGAGCCACCCAGGGATCCCCCATCAGTGTGTTTCTTTTGAAGAAGTTTTAGCCCCAAGATTTGCCACGTTTTTATGCTTTAGCAGACCTTTGAAATCCTGCAATTAAAGAATAATAATATTATTTAAGTCATAGAATACAAATGCAGAACCATTGGGCTGTATTTGATTTGGTATACACTAGCTAAGATGTCTAATGAGAAACCACTGCTGACTTCTTCATTGTTTAGACCAGTACTACTCAAAGTGTGTTCAGTAGACCAACAGCAACAGGCATTACCTAAGTGGAACTTGTTTGACATGTGGAATCTCAGGTTCCACCTAGAACTATTGAGTCAGTAGTTTTTAACAGAATCCAAAGAAGGATTCATGTGAACATTAAATTTGGAGACGCACTAGCCTAGAATAACATCTTACTCTTTGTTCTCATGGCAGGAGTCAGATAGCTGGGACTATAAAGTTCAAGCCTTATGTGAGCTTCTGGGATTTCAGAACTAACAGAAGGAAATTAGGCTGAGGGGAGATAAGATCCCAAAACCCAAGAACTCTGACTTTAGTTAATAGGTGTCGATGCATGGAAAGTGGGATGAAGACAGTATGTTCTCTTGAGGTGTAAACGGGAGTCCTTAGGGACAACCCCAGCTAAGTAGATGGGCGTTTAGTTAATATTACTGCAAGCTGAGATTTTTTTAGCAAATTAACATTACTTCTGTTGAAACATTAATTTCCAAGGTGAATAATTTACATAATGACATATTTTTATTCTTATTATCGTTTTTAGAAGGGGGGAGATAGACAATAAATAGATAAATAAGAGAGTGTCAGATAGTTTTAAGTGATAAAAGAATAATAAAAGATTAAGGGGACAAATAAGGGAGGAGGGGATTGGAGAGCCACTTTAGTTATTATGGTCAAGGAAGGCCTCTCTTAGGAGACATTTGAGTCTTAAATTATGAGATAGAAACCACCTCGTAATAACCCAAAGGAAGAGTCTTCCAGGCAGGAGGAAAATAGTAAGTACAAAGGCTCTAAAGCAGTAGGGAGGTTGGATTTTTTAAGATACCCAGAAGGCCATAGTGGCTGGTGTGTGGTATAGGAGGGGGAAAAGTAATAGGGGATGAATTTGGAGAGAGGTGCAGGGTCAAATCATGTAGGCTATTATAGCCAGGTAGGGTTTTTGTTTTGTTTTGTTTTTTAGAATAACTTTATCAAGATAATAGTTCACATACCATAACATTTATCCTCTTAGGAAGTGTACAATTCAGTGGTTTTTAGTATATTCAGAATTGTATAACAATCACTATTATCTAATTCTAAAACATTATGTCATCTCCAAAAGACAACCCATCCCAATAGTAGTCACTTACACTCCTTCTCTCCACCAATCAGCCCTTTGTAATCACTAATCTATTTTTGTTTCTGTGTATTTGTCTATTTTGGACATTTCATATGAATGGAATTATATAATTGTCTTTTTTTGACTGGCACATTCCATTTAGCATAGTGTCTTCAAGGCTTATTATATTTTAGCATGTGTCAGAATTTTCTTCCTTTTTAAGGTGAAATAATACTCTGTTGTACACATATTACCACATTTTTTTATCCATTCATTCATTGATTGACAACTTAGGTTGCTTCCTCTTTTTTAGCTATAATAAATAATGCTGCTGTGAATATAGGCGTACAGATATTTGTTCTAATCCCTACTTTCACTACATACTCAGATGTGGATTTACTGAATCGTATCATAATTGTGTGTTTAATTTTTTGTGGAATCACCATATTGTTTTCCACAGTGGCTGTACTATTTCACATTCTTACCAGCAGTGTACAAGGGTTCCATTTTCTCCACATCCCTGCTTTAGTTTTTTTCCTAATGTTGATTCTGTAGCTGAAATCATCTCTCAAGAGTGCTACAACTTTAAGCTGCTTTTAAGAGTACAACCATATAAATTCTAACAATTAAGGATTTTTATTGATTGAATCTGTAATTTGTATATTCTTTGGGATATGGAATTTAAGAGCATGTGAGGTTAAGGGCAGGGTGGTTTTCCTTACCATTGTTCAAAATGAACCTTGGAAATAAAAAATGAACTTTGGAAATTAGAAGGAAAACCAGTACTTAGATAGTGTTGGCCCTATGGGAACAAGTCACATATTTCATTTTCTCTAACCCCTCACAGCAACTTCATAGACAGCCAATGTTTTATCCCATGACTGAAATTAAAGAAGCAGAGTTTCAGAGTAGTTACGAGATCTGCCCAAGGTAAATCACTTGGAAATGGCAAGCGTGGGCTTCAGACTCAAGTCTTTGCAAATTACTGGCACTCTCTACTCTGCCAAAAGGCTTCCCATACCCAGCATTCTGAATATAGTATTTTGGGGAATGGAAGACTTGTTTATCACTAGAAAATCTTTTCTGATCTCCATTGTGTTCTCTTGGGCTCAAAACAGGAATGCATGGCAAGATGTCCCTCACACCAATGAAGGATGCTGTCAGCCAACGGAGACCGTGATTTCTGTGGTCCAAGAGCTTAGTGATCATTTGTAGGTTAGGGCTCAAGTTAAGAGCCATCCCTAGTTCCCCTGGTAGGTTGCAGGGGAGTAACTGAATGCTTGTCATCATTGAAGAGCTAGCTATCTACTACCTTAGGAATCCAGTTTGTGTATCTTGAGTTTTTACTATTCAGAAGAGCTCCATGCTGGGTCCTTTGGTAAATAATAATTTATGTTAGAGTTTACTGTTGACTGTGTTTTAGAACTATTCTCAGTCCTTTAAGTGCTTTATTTTATTTAGTCTCCGAACAACCCTATGAGATTGTTACTGTTCTCCCCAGTTAACATGAGACCTGAGCCCAGATCTGGCTCTGGATCCCAATCTGTTAATGACAGAGTGGCTGTATTGCCTTTCGTATTGCACATGGATATTTTCTAACTTACCTGTCTCTGCACAAGAGATTTTGCAGTCTCCTTCCCAGGGCTGACAGCCAAGATCTCCTCCCTTATTGTGGGGCTCTGGGTACAGGATGGACTGTACTCAAGCCAGAGCTACCTGTCCTTCTCGTTTCCTCAGGTCTGTAACATTGTGGCTGGGCAGCGCTGCATTAAGAAGTTGACCGACAACCAGACTTCGACCATGATAAAGGCTACAGCTAGGTCGGCCCCAGACAGACAGGAGGAGATTAGCCGCCTGGTCAGTAGGGCTGCAGAGAAATGTATGCTTGGTTGCTCAGTCATTGGGGCCCCTGATAGCATAGATGCTTTTCTGCCTTGGCAGGATCCTCAGGAGAACACAAGTCTGGATTTGTTGCCTGGGATTCCATAGGACTGCTCTTGTTTCTTGACCCTGTAGCTACTTGGCTTCCTATTTCTTTTTCCCTCCAGTATTACTTCCCTGTGTTATCCACTCCCACTTACTTCATTTTCCACTTTCCCCCCTTTTTTAGGGCTATTACTTTCCAGCCCCAGCTGCTCTTCAGGGCTTTCTCCTTGGGACCTAGAGGGTGAGCAGTATTGCCAAGCTGCTGCTCCCCTGACATCTCCTTCTTTTATCTTGCAGATGAAGAATGCCAGCTACAACCTAGATCCCTACATCCAGGAATTTGGGATCAAAGTGAAGGATGACATGACGGAGGTGACAGGGCGAGTGCTGCCGGCGCCCATCTTGCAGTACGGCGGCCGGGTGAGCAGGGTCAGGGCCAGACAACATCTCTGGGGCATATGGGAGGGGGAATTGGGTTGTATAGCCAGGGGCTTTTGCCCCTCTACTTACCTGGCTCTACTGAGGCTCACCTGGGCACCCGCTCTTCCTATCCCCAGAATCGGGCCATTGCCACACCTAATCAAGGTGTCTGGGACATGCGAGGGAAGCAGTTCTACAATGGGATTGAGATCAAAGTCTGGGCCATCGCCTGCTTTGCACCCCAAAAACAGTGTCGAGAAGAGGTGCTCAAGTAAGGAGGGTTGGGTTTATGGGTGGAAGGGTGGGAAGGACCCCAGAGCTGCCTACCTTCCCTTACCCACAGGGGGCCAAGATTCAGCTTGTGGTCTCTTCTTTCTGACTCTTGACCTTGCTTCCCTGTGCTTTCTGGCTCAAACTTCTCGCTGTTCCTTTTCTGTCCATCTGTGGTCAGAAATCTCACTAAGGAGCTGTATTTGTGTCAGAGATGATGATTTAGGGCATGAATCTCCTAAGGGAGGCCTGAGTTACTGTTATAATTACTAACATTGGAAATAAATAGTAGTAGTGATGACTATAATGTTAAACCAACATTCTACCTAATTTTTGTTCTCTTCTCTCATCTTCACAGTGAGTAGGTGGTGGTATTTCCATTTTCAGGAGACTGAGACTCAAAGAGTACCTTGTACAAGGTTTGCATATGAAGAAAGTGTCAGAGTTGGGATTGAATCAGATCTGAGGCTTCAAAGCTTGTATTCCTCATTGGAAACAAAAGCTCAGTTGGTTCTCTGAGCTGTCCTCTCCCATACACAGAATTTGTTCATTCAGGTCCAAGTGACTTGAATTAGATGAACAGGAGTTGTAAGGGCCTCTTAGCTACCTGAGGCTGAGGGGCTAGGAATAGATGACAACAATGAAGAAAATAGTAGAGCCAAATGGTTTAAAGGAGCATGTTAGGGGAGTAATGGTCTTGAGTGAATGAATGAATAGTAAAGAAATAACTGACCCCCTGCAGTCTTTTTTTAATTGAGATGTTCCAAATACCGCAAAATTAACCCCCCTAAGTGTACAGTTGAGTAAGTAGTTCGCGTAGTCTTTTGAAGTGATGTCTTCTTATTCTCTCTGGATCCAGAGTAGGATCAGTGCACACCTAGGCTGAGGAAAAGTTGGTGGAGCTGACCACTTTGGGTATTAATGAGGATAACAGCTGTGTGTCCTGGCAGGTTCAGCTGGTCTTGGGGTTTTTATAAGAATTAGTTACAGGATCATCACCTGATGATTGTGGGAATTCTGACTGCCCTCCCTGTGCATCTCTCCTGTCCCCCCACAGACCCACAACTACCACCATCACACTTCTGGTTTCTTTCAAATGAGTTCCTTTTGTCCCTTTCCTGGGTTTGGGGGGTTTTACCGCCATTTAGGTCATGCCACTCGTAGCCTTGACCTACTATTGAAGAACTGGTCCTTAGCAATATTGGAAAGGCTCCCAGCCATCCGCCTTTGTGTCAGCTTGCTGGTAGCTCTGTTCCCTGTGTGCTTCTCTCTTATTCCCAGGTTCTTTCCCTGTTCAGTTCTCTTGAGAAACAATCCATTGTTTTAGCTTTTTTGGGGTACAGAAACTGATAAACCTAGAATCTTGGAGTTGTGAGTCTGTTCATCAGTGATCCCCAGATGCAAGGAATAAGAATATGACTTGTTCACCTGGGTCAGTGGTACTGAGTTAGATTGTTTGGTTCTGGGCTAAAGATTAAAATCTGGGAGTCTTCAGGTATGGCCGTGGATGAGATTGTCCAGGGAGAATGTACATAGTGAACAGAGGCTGAGAGTAAGAACTGAGAGAAACTGGAAATAGAATGAAGTTCCTACAGGTGTGTGAGGGGATGGGCTCCAGAGCACAGGAAAAGGCATCCTCTAGTGAGACAGGGAGAAGTGAAGATGACTGTGGAGGTGGAGAAATTGGTAATTGGGATTGGATGAAGTCCTAGGGTCCTCAGAATTTTCCTTCTGGCTAAAGAAATTCTCTTACCTCAACTGTATCACGTTTAGGAGAGGATTTCAAAATCTTGCCCATTCTAGACTTCTTTCAACACCTGGCCCCCAGCACAGGACACAGCATGCCAAGTGTGATCTAGTGGAGAGAGAAAATTGGGAATACCACTTCCTTTGCAGTAGAGACCCACTTAACTAAATTTGACTGATTAAATTTGTTGTTCCTTTATATCCTCCAGCCTCATTCTATTCCTCTTTTCGGATGCAGCCACTGTCATGAAATGTGACCTTCCATCTAATTTATATGTTTTATATACCTACATACAAATGATTTATAAGATTTTTAAAAGATTTTTTTAAAATTATTTATTTATTTATGATAGTCACACAGAGAGAGAGAGAGAGAGAGAGAGGGGCAGAGACATAGGCAGAGGGAGAAGCAGGCTCCATGCACCGGGAGCCCGACGTGGGATTCGATCCCGGGTCTCCAGGATCACGCCCTGGGCCAAAGGCAGGCGCTAAACCGCTGCGCCACCCAGGGATCCCAATTTTTAAAAGATTTATTTACTTATTTTAGAGAAAGAGAGAGCCCACTGGGTGGGAGGGGGGTGCCAGGGCAGAGGGAGAGGGAGAGAGAAGCCCAAGCAGACTCCAAAGCTGAGTATGGAGCCTGACTCCAGGCTTGACCCTACAGCCTGAGCCAAAACCAAGAGTCAGATATTCAACTGACTGTGCCACCGAGGCACCCCTTAAGAGATTTTACATTTTACACAACAGTATCATATTGTATTTATCTTGTGTTTGCCTTTTTTATTATTTATTTATTTATTTATTTATTTATTTATTTGTAGTAAATATTTGACGAAATATTTTCTTACTACATAGACTTTTGAATCTATCATTTTGGTATTTATATGCTATAAAATGTCCCCTAGATAATTGCTTTTATTCTCTATTTGTGTATTGCTTTTAATCTAAATGTATGATTTTCACAAGTTAAATTTCCTACTGTTCATTTCAGTCTGTCATCATATTTATATAGCTTGATTTCTTAAATCTACTACTGTATGTGTACCCTTTCTTCCAACTTTGTCTTCCTTTCCTAGGGTAAAGCCCTAAAGCCAAAGGAAAAAAGCTTTGTTTAATTATTTGCTCTTAGGAGGGCACCTGGGTGGCTCAATCCATTAAACCATTTGCCTTCAGCTCTGGGTCATGATCCTGGAGCCCTGGGATGGAGCCCCAGGTCAGCTCCCTGCTCAGTGGAAACTAATTCTCCCTCTCCTCTTCTTACCGCTCATGCTTGCATGCTCTCTTTCATATAAAATCCTAATTTTTTTTTTCTCTTTGCTGTTAGGCTACAAAGAATCAGCCTAACAGGAGAAGAGGGAGCTGATTTTTACTGAGCACTTCCTGTGTTCTGATCACTGTTGGAGCTTATTTTAATATGAGCAGAGACCTTTCTCTCAGGCATTTGCCTGTTGCTACAGACTTCGTGCACAGGAATCAGCTACTTGAGTGGGACAAGGGAGGGACTCAGAATTCCCACAGGTCCCTTCCCTTGGCTCTCTGCCTGTACCATTGAATACTTAGCAAGCTTGATTTTGTCCTTCTCAACTTTTAAATGTGGTTTTTTATATTGGCTGTGATCATGTCTCATTTATCTCAGAATGTCTCAGTGGCTATCATAGTGCTAGGTACCTAAAATGGAGGCATTTGTTCAGAAGAATTAAAGTGGGACTCATTATCTCCTGTCATGACCATACTTGTGCTGCAGGAACTTCACAGACCAGCTGCGGAAGATTTCCAAGGATGCAGGGATGCCCATCCAGGGCCAGCCTTGCTTCTGCAAATACGCACAGGGGGCAGACAGCGTGGAGCCCATGTTCCGGCATCTCAAGAACACCTACTCAGGGCTGCAGCTCATTATCGTCATCCTGCCAGGGAAGACGCCAGTGTATGGTACAGTTCTCTGGGGACAATGATAATGAAGATAGGACTCCCTGGAGGGTCCTGTGGGTTCTTTGCTCTAGTCAGAGTTCTTCCTTAACGTCGGTATTCCTTTTGAAGGAGAAATATTAGCCCATGTGAGCCATTGAGTTATCCCAGGTTGCGCTTACCTGCTCACACTCCATCCTAGTAACATTTACTGGGGTCCTCTATGTGCTGGTCTTAATGCCAGGCTAAGCTGAGCCAAACACAGATATGGGTCAGTCCAGATTCCTTCCTACCCCTAGGAGGGTGTAGGACATTGTGCAGTATACTCAGGCAGAAATTGTGGTGGTTCTAGAAGTTGTCTGTTGCTTGGGAATGACTTGGACTTTCCGAGAAGTTTTTTCTCCCACTTTTAAGAGTAGGTCCGACTACATATATATATATATGTATATGGCTCAATTCTTTTACTGTTTTCCCAGCACCTCTCCTGTTTGAAAGAAAGAGGTGTCCCTCCACTTTCCTGGTTCAACCCATATATGCTCTTGTTCCCATCTCATCCTGCCACTTGTGGGACTTCGTACCCTTTATCCCTCAAACTTGTTCAGATTCCCCATCCAAGAGAATGTTACCAGTCAGGCCATCTCCTTTACTTTTTGTCTTCTTATTTTTTTGTTTTTTTTCATCATACTTTTTGAAAGAGTTCTCCACATTTTCTAGACCCACTTCCTCACTAGCTGCTTACTCCTTTCATCTGTCTTACCTCTGACTTTCTCTGAAACTTCACCCACAGAGACCCATCGGTGACCTTTCTCACTTCTCTTGATTTTCTCTGTCTCGTTTTATTTTGTCATTACCAGATACGCTTGGTATTTTCCAGGTTTCTATACCCTGCCTTCTCTATCTTTATATTCTAGTGAAATTTTCATTTATTTCAGTTGCTTAAAGTCATCACCTCTTATTAATATGTTATAATGTATTATTAAATCTTGGTCCAACCCTTGACCTCTGCCACTCCCATCTGTCCCTTTGACCTTTCTTCCTTCTATAAGCATTTATTTATCACTTACTATGTGTGAAACACTATGCTAGGTCCTAAATACATTGGTGAAGAAAACAGATGTAGTCTCTGCTCTTATGATGTGTTTTGGTGGGCAACTCTTTTTTTTCCCCTACCCTTCCCCCCCCCCCCCCCACCCCTGGACAACTCTTTAGTAGCTTCTTTTCTGTCTTTATTAGTAAGCTTTTGTCTTTACGTCTTCTGTATTTGGCATTGTAATTGCTTCTGGGTACCTTCTCCCAAACTCTGGAGGCAGTCTGTGTTCTCTTTACTCCATCTTCACCTTCTTCTTTTTTACAGTCTTAAGATATATTCTCTTGAATAAGAAAGATTTCTCATTTACTGGATGAGACCTTTTGTGACTACTCCCCCAAAAAACTTCATTGGATGAATTCACAAAATAACAATTTTTCAGGGCCCTGATCTTAATTAAACCTTTTCAGCTTTATCTTGTATTGTCCCTTTGCCACATATACTGGAAACATCACTTGTTCTGGAATTAGAAAGAAATGGATTTTAGTCCTGGCTATGCCAGTTTATTAATACAAATTAGCTAACCTTTCTGAGTCATGGATTAATTATATAACAAGCAACATCTAACCCAGTGCCTGGCACATCGGAGATACTTTACATGCTTATTTTTTTGCCTGTGCTTTCTAGTCTCTGGCTTTGCTTACATCATTTGCCTTTTTCTAGAATATCATAAGTAATCTTCTTCTTATTGCCCATATCGCCCTTAAAATTCTATCCATCAGGCCTCAATCTAAATATACTTATTTCTGGAAGCCATCTTTTACCATCCTACCTAGAGGATAAATCTTTCCAGATTCCTTTGGAAATTTTATCAGGCTGTTGATCAGTTGCTGCCTTCTTTGATATTATTTTGAGAGTCGAGTAGATCTTCTTTTGCTCTGAAACCTTCTTCCATCTGCACGTATGAATCTAAGGTAAAGCCTTCCACTGACGTCATATTCAGTAATTGATAATGGAGAGAAGTTGATTAACCTCCAATCCATGTCTCTAGGCCTTTAATCGATATCCTTGGATGCAAACTAAGGATACTTTTTAGAACTGCTTTGAGTAATTATCCACATTTCTAGTTCCTTTCATTAAAGGGAGAATCCATTATTGGCTTACCTGGGGAGTACCTTACTTTGCAGTATGCCTGAGGAAGGCAGTGCTCACTTAGAGATTTCCCCACCCTGGGCTCAGTGATGCTTTACCTCTGTCAAGTTTTAACCTTGATCAGGACCTTGGGTTTCTTCTACTTACATTCTCTTCCTTGACTATATACCACTTGGACAATGAAGACAGTTGCCTAGGAATTAAGCCAGCAGATTAGAAGAATCTAACTGCTCCTCTTAAGACCCTTACCTTGCCTTCTTGGAGGCCAAACAGAGCAAGATCCAGTTGCATTGTGGTTGCCCTGAGAGTGTAGAAGGGGACAGTGTCACATTTGTCCATTTCGAATCTGGTGCCATATCTCACCCTGTGCTTTATATTTAACTCTTTCCTCTCCACTAAATTGGTACTATTATCCTTTTTTAAAAATGTAGACTTTTTATTGTAGTATACATCTAGAAATCTAGAGTATCTAGAGTTCAGTTCTGTGAATTTTTACAAAAAGTCACAGCAGGGTGACCAGTACCCAGTTTTGGGAGCAAAACATGACCACCACCTCAGGCTTCTAGTCACTACAGCTTCCTATCAGTGGTAATCACTTTTGGCTTTTAGTGCCATAGATTCATTTTGACAGTCTTTGAACTTTATGTAAATGAATCATTTATTATGTACTTTTGGTGTGTCTGGCTTTCACTCAACATTATGTTTGTGAGTTCATCCATGTTTGTTTAGTTTGTTACATAATGTTAACATTATGTAACATAATTTAGATGTGTTTATCCATTCTATCAATGCAGATTTGTGTTGTTTCCAGCTTTTACTGTTTTTTTTTTTTTTGCTTTTACTGTTTTAAATAATGCCTCTGCATATATTCTTATACATACTGTTTGAGCATATATATTTTCATTTCCATTGGTTGTATACCTAGGAGGAATTTTGATTATATAGTTTACACTTCTACCAGCATTGTATGTGAATTATAGATGCTTTACTCTTACCAAATTTGGTATTGTTTCTTTCATTTTAGCCATTTTTATGGTGTCTAGTGGTACTGTTTTGTGCTTTTTGTGTGTGTGTTCCTTTTTTTAAATTTTATTTAAGATTTTATTTATTTATTCATGAGAGACACAGAGAGAGGCAGAGACATAGGCGGAGGGAGAAGCAGGTTCCTCGCAGGGAGCCCAACGTGGAACTCGATCCCAGGACCCTGGGACCATGCCCTGAGCCAAAGGCAGATGCTCAACTGCTGATCCACCAGGGCGTCCCATGTGTTGTGCTTTTAATAGAATTTCTCTGATGATTAATAAAGTTTGGTGTCTTTTTATATGTTTATTGGCCATTTCACTAGGCTCCTTTGTAAAGTACCTGTTCAAGTCTTTCCCTTTTCTTTTTGTTGCCTTAACTACCTTTTTCTTACTGATTTATAGGTGATTGATTTCTTACTGATTTATAATTCCTTTATTTAATATGTATGCGTATTATATATACATACAGAAGATATACATACATATATCTTCTCTGTGACTTGCCTTTTTACTTTCTTAATGGGAGTCTTTTGTTGAACAGAAATTTAAAATTTTAATGTACTCCAATTTGTATAATATTTTTTCTTTATGATTAGTAATTTCTGTGTCCTTTTTAAGAAATCCCAAGATCGTAAGATAGTAGTCTATGTTTTCTTTTAAATAAATGTATGTATGTGTTTTGACCTTTCACATTTAGAATTAGTCTGTCTCTTCCTGAATTTCTCTGTCCCCTGGCAGTGGTTCTTCTGCTTGTGCAAAGCTTAGAATCTCAGCCTCTTGTCCACATCTAGAATTAGCAAAAAGCAGCTGCAGAAGATAGCTCAACTTGGTGAGATTCTCTTCCTCTCTGGAGTTTTTGTCTCTTTAGTTCTTGTCTCAGCACCTCTCTGCTGCCTTCAAAAGATGATTTCTGTATTTTGTCTGGCTTTTCTGAATTTTATCTGCAGAGGCATTGGTTGGCCACTAACTACTCTGTCTCTCTTGATAGTGGAAATGATCCTTTAAGCTTTTTAAATATGTTCAGGTCTCTCTCATCGAAAACATACTAAATCTTTCATTGATCCCACATCTCCACCTTGGCACTTTGTATCAGCAAAATAGTTTTTGCCTCTAAACATTAATTTCTTCTGTAATGATAAATTCAAAGGATATCTCTGGGGCACGTGGGTGGCTCAGTCAGCTAAGTGTCTGACTCTTGATCTCAGCCCAGGTCTTGATCTCACCATCATGAGTTTAAGCCCTGCATTAGGGCTTCATGATGGGCATAGAGGCTACTAAAAAAACAAAACAAAGGACATTTCTAGTCCTTATTTTACTAGATCTCTTAGTAGCATTTGACTTAGTTGAACACTTGTTCCTTGAAACTCTCATTTTCCTTGGTGTTCATGATACAACTCTGTCTTCCTCCTAGTTCTCTGGATATTTCTCTTTTGCAGACTCATCTTCTTAATTGTTCTGCAAATGCTGGGGGTTCCTCAAGATTCAGGTCTAAGCCTTCCTCCTTTCAGCTGTTCTCTTCCTTGATGATCTCATCAAGATCATGCCTTTAATTACCCTCTGTACAAAATATCTAACACATTTGCATGTCCTTTCAGACTGCTTTTGCACTTTAAACTACTATTCTCATTACCTAATTGACATCCTCACTGGGATAACCAAAAAGCACTTCAAACTTCAAAAGGTTTCAAAATAATTTATGACCTGTTTTATTACAAAAGCTAGAAACTTGAAATTTATCCATAAAAATTCTTTTTATCATCTCTGAGTCCCTTAAATCTCTATTGAACCTGTTTGTTTCTTTCTATCTTAAGTAACTGTCTTCTTAGTATAAGCAACCCTCAGTTCTTGCTTAGGTCAGTCTGATAGCCACATTCTTTCTCTTACACCATGGTTCCTTTACTTTCCTTTTTTTTTTTTTTTTAATAATAAATTTATTTTTTATTGGTGTTCAATTTGTCCTTTACTTTCCTTTTTAGTTACTTTGGCTTTTCAGTTTCTCTATCTCTCTCTCTCTCTCTCTCTCTCAAAATTTTTTTAAGATTTTATTTATTCATGAGAGACAGAGAGAGATAGAGAGGCAAAGACACAGGCAGAGGGAGAAGCAGGCTCCATGCAGGAGGGAGCCCGACATGGGTCTCGATCCCGAGTCTCCAGGATCACGCCTTGGGCTGAAGGTGGCGCTAAACCACTGAGCCACCCGGGCTACCCAACTTTTCAGTTTCTCAAGCAGAACTCCTATCAGAGTGCATTTTTGCATGCCGTTCCCTCTGGTTGGAATGCTCTCCCAACTCCACCCCTCTTCTAATGATTTTCCACCACTGGGTTTCATTTTTATCATTATTTAGTCCTTTCCTGGCTGGGTTATTATCCCCTGATATATGCTCTCATACCTTCATGAAGTTTTTTATTGTAGCATTTATCATTGTTGTACTTCTCATGATTTTTAGATTAGTCACTAGACAGTAACCACTATGATTAGGGACTCTATGTTTCTGGTTATCACTGTATTCTTACCTTCTTATATCCTGCCTGACATCTAATCGGCATTCAGTAAATATTTGTTGAACGCACTAATTACTTCTCTCCCTGCTTATAGCTGAAGTGAAACGTGTTGGAGATACACTTTTGGGAATGGCTACACAGTGTGTGCAAGTGAAGAATGTGGTCAAGACCTCGCCTCAGACTCTATCCAACCTCTGCCTGAAGATCAATGTCAAACTTGGTGGCATTAACAACATCCTAGTCCCACACCAGCGGTATGATCTCTGTTGCCCACTTGCCCCGTCAAGCAAGGTACCATGTTGGGGATTGTCAAAACGATAGGACTCTGGCCAGGCAGAGTGAATCAGACACAAGGGAGAGATGACCAAAATGGGTACTAGATGGTGCCAGGAAGAGAAGATCCAACTCCTCACCATTTGTTTTCTCTTCTTTGTTTAGCTCTGCCGTCTTTCAACAGCCAGTGATATTCCTGGGAGCAGATGTTACACACCCCCCAGCAGGGGATGGGAAAAAACCTTCTATCACAGCAGTGAGTGATACTCTCCAGCTTCTTCTTAAGGTTCTCATTTTAGCTCTGAGCTTCGAAGACTGCACATAATATCCTTGCCTCAGCTCTGATGCTTGACCCTTCATAAAAACTTTTTTTCCAGCTGATCATCCCCATTAACCACTCCCTTGGTATCTTCATTAAACTAACTCTGTATGGTATCTGTTTTTCAGAGAGAGCAGTGAGAGTGTAGGCGGTGGCCAGAGACTTTGACCAGTCTCCATCACTCTTGCTCTGTGTTCAAATTTCTCTCTCTCTCTCCATGCCCACTTTTGGGATATAGGAAAGACCATATCTCTTCTCTGAAATCCTTTTTAACGTGGTTACCTAGTTGCTGGGACTGACTTTTCTTTCCTCTTCCCCATCCCTACCCCTGATCCATCTAATAGATTAGTTGTCTTTCCAATCCCTCTCTAGCTTCTCTGCTCCCCATCCCTAGGGGCTTCTGAATTGCTAGGGATCAGGCCTTTCTTCCCACTTCTCTTTTCTCAACCCTCACATTTCTCTAGGCAAACGGGGCTAATCACAGTAAATGCAGGTAAATACTATGCTATGCTTATCCTTGTTTTCCTTGTGGCCGTCCATCCTAGGCTCTGGCCACGTCCCCTTTGAAAATGATATTACTCCTACCTCCTGCAGGAACACTCTTCATTGTGATTACTGGGTAGATTAGTACTTAAATTGAGAAAAGGACAAACTTGTAGCTCTTTGAGTTGGTAGTGCCAGACCTTCACATTACCCTCCTGCAAGGGGTAAGAAAATCGAACTTACCAAGTACTTACTGTGGGCTAGGTCTTATGCAAGGTGTTTTATTTTTTTTTATTTAATTTTATAGAAGATTTTACTTATTTTTTCATGAGAGACACAGAGAGAGGCAGAGACATAGGTGGAGGGAGAAGCAGGCTCCCCGCAGGGAGCCCAATGCAGGATTCGATCCCAGAACTCTGGGATCATGCCCTGAGCCAAAGGCAGATGCTCACCCATGAGCCACCCAGGCATCCCTGCAAGGAGTAGCACTGTAAGCAGGTGGCATTCTTATCTATTTGAGAGGAAAAAGAAGATCAGATGGATTAAATAACTTCTGCATGCATGATAGAGATTGAAACCAGGACTCATTGTATCCAAAACCCTACTAATTTGATTGCATAGTTTTCTTGCTAAGAAGCCTTCCCCAAATCCACATCCTAACAGTGTTGGGAGGGTGGAAGTTCTGGAGGCTGATCCTGCCTCTTTGATTGTTAGGTGGTAGGCAGTATGGATGCCCACCCCAGCCGTTACTGTGCTACTGTGCGGGTGCAGCGACCCCGGCAGGAGATCATTGAAGACTTATCCTACATGGTGCGTGAGCTGCTCATCCAGTTCTACAAGTCTACCCGCTTCAAGCCTACCCGCATCATCTTCTACCGAGATGGGGTTCCTGAAGGCCAGCTCCCCCAGGTAGGGCCCAAAGTAGGTGAAGAAAACCTTCACATTGGGGCCAAAGGGCCTAATGGGTGCAGAGAGTACTGCTCCCTTTTTTAAAGCTATTGGCATTGGGAGGTGGTACTTTGAGAGCTTTGCTAAATGGCAGTAAGGCCTAGGATGGTCCCTAGAATTTATAGTTCCTTTTTTTTTTTTTTTTAAGATCTTATTTATTTGAGATAGAGACAGAGCACGAGTAGGGGGAGTGATAGAGGGAAAAGGAGAAGCAGGCTCCCCACCGAGAAGGGAGCCTGATGTGGGATTTGATCCCAGGGCCCCAGGATCATGACCGGAACCAAAAGCAGATACTTAACTGAATGAGCCACCGGTGCTCCTAGGATTTGTAGTTGACAAGTTCCTACATAGGTGATGCTGCTGGTTGGAGGTCACACTTTGAGAATTACTGCTGTTGAGCTTCCTTCAGAATGTTCCTCCTATTCTTTGTCCCTGCCAAGTCTTCATATTCTGTTGTTCAGAGTATATAATGAACTGGTTTCCTTGACTACCACTTAATATTAATACAGCTGTTATTTATTGAGCACCTCTTATGTACTATGAATTGTGGTAAGCACTTCATATGTGTTCTACTTAATGGTTAGAAAAACTGTATGAAATAATAATTATCCCATTTGACAGATGATGAAACTTGAGGCTTGGAAATGTTAAATGATATCTTCAGTGTCAACCAAGCTAAACAATGGTGGAACTGGGATTCAGACAAATTGGTGTGATTTGAGTTTATGCTCTCATCCATTTCTCAGTTTTCTCTAAGTCATCCAGTCTTCCCTAAAACAGCAGACAAATTTATACTATCATTTTTCTGTTCAGGAATGTCTAGTAGCTTCACATAGTCTTGGGATAAAATTCAAACTGCTTAGCAAAGCAATCAGGAGTTATTAAGCCCCTACTAGGTTTTTTATACTTTTACTTAATTAATCTGTTACACTTTTCACAACAGTTTTGTGAGGCTAACTTTAGTAGATGTGGAGAAAATGAGACTTAGGAGGTTAAGCAGCTTGCTAATAGGAATATAACTGAATAAAGCTTGGGTTTAAACCTAGTTCTAATTGATTTCCATTCCATCCATTTTCTACCATACAGTTTTGACTCCCTATATCTGACTTCTAAGGCCACAAGGCAACTATTGCCTATGGTTATTTACTTGTGGGTTCTTCTTTAGCCCATTTTCATATAATCCTGCTTCTTTGTAGGACTGAATTCATCTACTCCTTCTGTACCAATTCCTGAACTATGTGTCTGCTCTTCTCTGGTGATCTCAGCACTGTCTGCTCTTAGAGCTCAGGGGGGAATTCCTATTATCCTCCTGATTCTGAAATTGACCTTACTTTGGACATTGTGATATTAGTGATGTCTGTGTACTTTGGTTCTGTGTCTTTTTATATATGAACCAGGTGAGTGCTCTCTGCTGATGCCAGCCTCCCAACCAAGGTTTTTTAGCAACATATCATAGCAACTGAGTATAAGACAAATTTTACAGGAAGGCTCTGTCATCTGTGATGGTTGGGTGTCAGCTTATAAAGAGACTGAGCAAAAAGCCATATACAAATGGCAACCTCGTAGTTCACACAGATGTGACTTAGGAGAAGCTATATGTCTCTTTGTCTCCCTTCTCACTCGTGCCTAGATCCTGCACTATGAGCTGCTGGCCATTCGTGATGCCTGCATCAAACTGGAAAAGGACTACCAGCCTGGGATCACTTACATTGTAGTGCAGAAACGCCATCATACCCGCCTTTTTTGTGCTGACAAGAATGAACGAGTGAGTAAGAGATTGAGGAAGCCACTCATACCCTTATCCTGTGTCCCTTCTCTTAATATGGAAAAAGCCCTTGAGATAAATTTGGGGATTTAATCCTTGGTTTGTCTGTTGTCTCTGGCCCCTTCCCCCAGCTCTTGTCCTTCCCTTTTTTCCTTTTGTCCCCTCCTGCCTTTATAGTCCGGCTCCTTCCTCCTAGCTCCCTCACCTGTAGACCCCTCTATAGACCAGCTCCCAGAGAAGAAAAGAGAAGTACTATTTATTGAAGTTCTGTTATATGTCAGACACTGTACGAGGTGTCTTCCTCACAGCAGCCCTGTGAGGTAGGTATTATTACCTCCAGTTTAACCTCAAAAAAGTTAAATGACTTGCTAAAGTCACACAGCTAATGAATGGTAAAATCAGGTCTGTGTGACAGTAGAAGCCCATTATTTTAATATCTAATATCCTCTAGGAACAGCAACTTCTGCTTTACTTTTGAGATTCTGGTGGGCCAGGCAGACCTTGGGATCTTGGGATCTTGGTTGTCTTTGTCTCTATACAGATTGGGAAGAGTGGTAACATCCCAGCTGGGACAACTGTGGACACCAACATCACCCACCCATTTGAGTTCGACTTCTATCTGTGCAGCCATGCAGGCATCCAGGTAGCCGGGCTATGTCCAGGGGTTTCCTTTTTTTTTTTTTTTTTTGTCCAGGGGTTTCCAATGGGTCAAAAATGAATTGATTATTCCCATTGTCTCTAAAATATATCAGGTGTCACTGAGGGCATTCAGAACAGGATTATTCTCTTAATAAGCTTTTAGCGTATATGAACAGAAGTACATTTTGAGCATCTTAAGCAGGATTGCCCATAACAAGGGTATTTTGTGACATAGGTAGCTTTGTGTGTGCGTCTTCCAACCCAATCACACTCCTTTTTTTTTTTTTAAAGATTTTATTTATTTATTCATGAGATGCACACACACACACATACACACACATACACACACAGAGGCAGAGATACAGGCAGAGAGAGAAGCAGGCTCCATGCAGGGAGTCCTATGTGGAACTCCATCCCAGGACTCCAGGATCACGCCCTGGGCGGAAGGCAGGTGCTGAACTGCTGAGCCACCCAGGGATCCCCCACCACACTCTTAATAGTGATCCTATTCCTTAGCATTGGCCATCCCTTCTGCCCAACCTGGGGCCCCCTCACCTTCCTATCTTCCCAGGGCACCAGCCGACCATCACATTACTATGTCCTTTGGGATGACAACCGTTTCACAGCGGATGAGCTCCAGATCTTGACGTACCAGCTGTGCCACACTTACGTACGATGCACACGCTCCGTCTCTATCCCAGCACCTGCCTACTATGCCCGCCTGGTGGCTTTCCGGGCACGATACCACCTAGTGGACAAGGAACATGACAGGTGAGGCCTAGGATCAAGGTGGCTTTCCTTTAGCATCAGCCTCTGGTACTAGATCCTCTCAACTTTCCTTGGGCAGAAGGAAATGAATATTATATAATATGGTATCTTTGGGCTCATATGCCCAAATCTGGGTTGGGGCTTTCTCTTCTTGGTATGGGAATTGGTACTCTGAATGGGGGAATGGATTAGCAGCAGCTCAGTGCACCAGGAAGGACTTCTTTCATTTTTGCTTTTCAGTGGAGAGGGGAGCCACATATCGGGGCAGAGCAATGGGCGGGACCCCCAGGCCCTGGCCAAAGCCGTGCAGGTTCACCAGGATACTCTGCGCACCATGTACTTCGCTTGAAGGCAGAACGCTGTTACCTCACTGGATAGAAGAAAGCTTTCCAAGCCCCAAGAGCTGTGCCGCCCAAATCCAGAGGAAGCAAGGAGGAGGAGGGAGGGTAGGGAGGAGTTCAGAAGGCCTTGTTTCCTTCTACAAAGGGGGCAAAAGGGTGGGGAACAGGGCCAGTAAGCCAGACCACCAGCCAGAAATCTTTGATGTCCACCTCATGACCCCCACCCCTCCACCCATCTTGTCACATCTGGCCCTGACCCCACTGGACCAAGAGGGGCAGCACTGGTGCCCACCATACACACAGGTGTCTCATGTGACTCACAGTGCTAAAGACTCATGCCTGACAGCTTGCTAAGGTCGGCTCTGCAGCCCCGCGGACAAAAGCTGGTAGGTTTGGGTTTGATACTTTAGATGGGAGAGTGAGGGGCTTGAGAAAGTGGGTGGGAGGAGGGAAGGATTTTTTAGGAGCCTTAATCAGAAAAGGTCTAGATTTGTTTAAGAGGAAAAACGAAACCAGACCCAGATCAATATTTTAGAATACTAGATGTTTTAATGGGTTGAAAATCCAGTTTGTAGGAAGATTTTTAATGCTAATGATTTTGGTTGCTCCTCCCCCAGCTGACACCCCTTTTTCCCTTATTCCTTTCTCTCTACTTTGTCTACCCCACCTTACACCTCCTCCCTGACAGACATCCAGCCCCTAGTAAGACTTAAGGCACTATGGCACTTAGCTCTGAAGTGACACGACCCTGTCTTCCTTCCGCCTACTGGTGGGTAACCAGTGCCTTCCCTGTAACGGTAATGCTGCAGAACTGCAACCTTTTGTACCTTTCTTTGGGGGGATGGGGTGGGGGTGGGAGAGGAGGTAGGTGGGGAAGAAATACCCCTAACCCAACAAGCCTCTAGCCAGAGCGCCAGCTACTTTGCATTCAAAGGAATTAACTTCCATATTCATTGAGCTTTTAAAAAGATCACAACCTCAAGATGGTTAAAGTCCATTGACATTTGCACTTTCAGACATGACAAGTCTAGGAGCTGCTGAGATGACTGGCCCTTGGCCTTTCCACTTGACGCCTCCTTTTCTCCCTGTCGTCGTCGTCCCGTCCCCCCCCCCCCCCCCCCCCCCGAGCCTTCCCACCTGCCTGGGTCTGGAGTTACTTACATCGCATTTCTCATTCTTGGCTTCTTTTTTCCCCTGATGGTCAAGTCGATTATGTTTCAATATTTCTTAACTGGGGTGTCTTATAACAAATGATCTTTAGGTCTAAAATAAGAAAAAAAAAAAAGAGCAAAAACTAAATGTTATTTTTATACCATAACTTGAGTCTGTTGCCAAAATCTGGAAATCCCTCCCATGCCCAATAAGTTTACATCCCAGAAACATTGAGCCATCAGAAGGAACTATGTACCTGACTTATTCTTTGGCCTGGCTAGGTAGGGAGAGTGGTTATCTCCCCAAGGTGGGGCTCAGGCTCCACCCTTCCCCTGTGCAGATAATATCGTTTTCTTGCTGTAGGCGCCCTCCTCTGCACTGCCCTGTACTCTTCCTGCAAGTGCATCTTCCCTTTCTCTAGACTGTTCTCTGACACTTTGGCTCATCCCAGATTCCAGTGTGTCCTGTGGACAGGCTGGGGGATTTTGCTGCTCCCTATCGCTTCTGTTTACACAAATGAATTTTTCCCAGTTTCCCACTAGGGCATGTGAGTGGGTGGCATGGGCCTTTGTTTTGTTTTGTTTTGTTTTGTTTTTGTCTCCCTGGATAAAGATGGGGTTTGGCTATCTTGCAGAACTGGAAAAGTAGGGGGTTTCTAGCTTGGTGCCTGCTGGCCTTGAGGCAAGGCCCCCTCTTTCCTTAACTGTTCATTTTTTTCCTATCCCACTGCTTGGGATGAGGAGTTGCAGCTTCAGTGTGGAAGTTCCTCTTTGTGAGGAGCCTGGGCTTGGGTTTGCCCCAATCTGGTGATGAAGCCATGACACTTTAGACCTAGCTCAGGCTTGGAGGCCAGTCTGAATCCTGGCCTGTGTGCTTAGAGCTACCATTTCCCCTCTCCAGCAGCCCTTGTACAGACCCAGATTTGCTATGCAAAACAGTCTATCCCAGGTTCTGTTCTGGTTGGCTACTTTGTTCAGCAACTTCACAAAACGTAGCACAAACATTGATTATGGAGAAGGCATCAGGACTGTTGAGTAACTCCTCCTCTACTTCTTCCCTACTGGCTACGGCATGGGATGCCCCATGGGCACAGCCCAGCTGAAGAACAGAATGGAGGGCTCTGGGAGGAGGCAGCTCACTGGAGAGCCTACATTCCTTACACAAGTGCCTAAAGAGAGTGATGCCAACACTCCATCTGCCCTGTCCATCGCCTTCATATACTGTCTACTTCGTGTTCAGTCACCCTTTGGGGAGGGGAGCTCTCTTGGGACAATGGGCTCTGCATGTTCTCTTCTTTGGGTGCATTTAGGGGCTGGGATCAGGGCACTGTTCCTGGAGGGTCCAGTCATTCACCAGCATTTGCAAATATCCATAGGGAGCTGGTGGTAACCACCTACTCTCAGCAACAAGTTTATGTTCTCCTTTTTCTCTCTTTGCCTCACTCTCTCCATTTGGATTTTGAGCTGGGGCTTAAAAAGCATTTTTTAGCCCTTGGGCATTGCACATGCCATTCATGAAATAAAAAGGCAAGAGAAGCAGTTTGGGCAATGGCAAGAAAATGACTTCTTGCTCTGATTTCTTTTTTTTTAATCTTTGAGACTTGAAAAATATCCTTGACCTTGAGGATTATTCTTGTTTGAAAGATGGTGCATGCAGTTTGAGAAGTGGTGTTAGCAACAAGCTTTGGATTTCTTGGATTTGGTTAAGTGGTGCTTCTTACTTGTGCTCTGAGAAAGTGTTGGGGGGACCCCAGCCTCATCCTCTTGGACAGGTCTCTTGCTCCCTTCATTCTACTCTCTTGCCTCTCTTTTCTACTTATCTCTTTCCCTGTTGTCCTTTTCCTTTTTCAATTCACTAAGCTTGTTTGCTGGCCTGCCTGCCTACGTGATGATGAATTCTCTGCATGGCTATGATAATCCCACTGTTAGCTAGCAAGGTCAGGCTTAATACTCCTTGGCTGCAGAAGACCAAGAATCTGTTCTCCAAGCCTGGTGATGTTCTCTCTGGGCTTGACTGCCATCAATGTTATACAAAGGCAGATCAGCAAGCCTGCCTACCTGGCATGAAATCAGGAGGGCTTCTGACAACTTCCACACCTGTCCACTCCTTGGGGTTGGTTTCTCTCATTGCTTTTTCTAGATCTGGTTCCATGTCTCTACTGGGGCCTCCCTTTTCTGAGGATGTCCTAGGGTTGAGCTACTTGGTTTCCGGTGTTGGGGGGTTAGGGGATGGACATGGGGGAAGAAGAGAGTGATCGGAAGAAAATGGGAGAGAATTTGGATAAAAGATGGGAAAGAGCACTGTTTATTGATCATTTTTCCAGTCTAGTCTGACCCATTGGGGGTTGAGGTGCTATTGCTGAACCTTGGGATAAGCCTGGGGCTATTGTTGATGGGAACTTAGGTTTAGAATAATGATGAGGAAGGTACCTAAAAGCATGAAATCTCCCTAAAAACCTCCTGGTTCCCACCTACTAGATAGCCCCACTAAGGCCTCCTCATTGGCTAAGCAACAATGTTCTTGGATGGGTTTTGTTTTTGTTTTTGTTTCTGTTTTTTTGGGGTCCAGAATTCAGTAAATGAGGCTAGCACTCAGGATGGGCAGCCAAGGGGACAATTTGACTTCTTTGCTGGCCCATGGGGTATCTATCTGCAAGGCTGGTGGACAGTGTTTTAGACCTGGCATCATGTGTAACAAAGAAGAATGGAAGTTCCTTCCCCTTCAGGGTGGAAAGTCATCTCAAACTAGCCAAAATGCAGTTTTGGAAACTACATTGGGGGAAGTTATTTTTTATATTTACTGGGCCTCGGCCAATCCAGGATGGTAGCTGGGATGCCTTCCTTTTAAAGTCTGATCATGGCAGGGATATGCAGGGCACTCTTTCCTATTTAGCCTTCTAAGCAGATTGGGGAGAAGGGATTCTCTGGTTTTCTCTTTCCCCCCTTTTATTAGGACTTGCCTTCTCCCTAGGCAGGGAGAGAGGCTAGGTTGGTGCTCTCCCCTTACTCTATTCCTACTGACTTAGAACCTCTGGCTGCTGTTTGGGAGCCTAAGAATGGGAGTGGAGGGAATGGGCTCAAAATAAAACAGAATAAGGTGGGGAAAGCAGATTTCCTTCTTTAAAAAGGAAAATAGGAAACCCTCCAAGGATTGTGCAAGTAAAGACAATGTGTCAAATGCACTGAGTCCCCTGGTGTAGTAGCAATAAGGAAAAATGAAATGACTTTCCTGTGCACACAGTCCAACCCGATTGGTGTGTGATGTTGCACTTAGCAGCCATCTGGTGGGCATGTGTGACTACTCTGGGTTTCACTTTAGTTTCTAAACTTTTTATCCCTCTCAAGTCCAGCATGGATGGGGAAATGTCCCTGGAGCCCCACAGCTGTGTACTTGTTTGCATTTGTTTCCCTTTGAGACTTGTGTTTGTGTCCTGCTTCGAGCTGTACCTTGTCCAGTCCATTGTAAAATTTTCCCAACAGCTGTAATGTACAGTTCCTTCTAAAGCAAGCAACAGCAGCACAATTCTGTGTTTTATAAAGACAACAGTGGCTTCTATTTCTAAAGTGCGGTCTCTCTCTCTCTTTTTCCCCAGCCCCATTAGCAAAGCAAACTGTTGGGATTAATTATATCTCTGATAGATTTTAGGTTAGACTAATAGATTGTTATAAGAGCAGAACCATCACTTATATAGGAAAGTGGATAAAAAAAATACCAGAATGTTGAAACTACAGATTATATGTAATCCTTCACAAGCCCTCCATTTATTCTTCATTCAACAAACCATGCAAAGCATTGTGTCCAGCAGTATTGTTGGGGGAGGAAGCAAGCACAGATCAAAAATGAGGAAAACCGTGTCTCTCTCCTTAAGGAACTTAAAGTTTCGTGGGGGAGAGGAGTGGCCAAATGATTCCCTGGCCAAATGGTGAGAGACTGATACGAGGCTATTGAGCTGTAGCAGTGAAATAGGAAAGGGAAGATTTTTGAGAGATGCTCAGAAGATAGAATTAATAGTACTCAATAGAAGATGGAAGGGAAAGAGAGGAGCAGAGTCTAATAACGCTCAGGTTTCTGCTTGAGCAATGGGTATATTGGGACATTTTTCTAACCAACACTGGGGGAGAAGGAAGAATATAGAAGAAAGATGGTGAATTTTGTGAAGACCGCCTTGTATAAGACTGAGTTTAGAGGTTCCCATGAGGCAACAAGTTTAAGGTTTCCAGTAAACACATATTTTAGTTCTCAGGGAATACTACAGAACTGCAGTTGTAGATAACGGGATTCATACTCCTATAGATGGTAGGTAAAGCTGTAGGAATGAACAAGATGGCTTAGAAAAAGAGTAGATCAAGAAAAACATAGTGTCCAACTCCAGGAAACACAATTTAAAGGATGAGAGGAAGCTGAGCCTAAGAAGACTGTTAAATCACTACTAGATACCTTATTTAGTTTTTACTTAATGAGGTAGGAGAAAAGTTAGAATGCAATAGGATCCAAGAAGGGCATAATTAACAACATGAACTTCACTGAGGAGGAGGTATTTTTTTCTACTCAGTTTACCATCCTCCACTCCATCTTCTTTGACATCTTACAACTATGTGGTCATTCTCCAGTATTTCTTGAAAGTGAGCATTGAAAAAACCTAATTTAAATAAGGCTAAGACCAGGATTTCCGAATTGTTCACCACAACCACCACCTCCACCTCCACCTTCCTCCTGTCCTCAGGAGATACTTGTAAAAGAATAAAATAAACAAACCTAATTTTGTTCCTAACCAGTGTCCTAGATGGTGTTCCAGTGCACTTGATAGCACTTAGCAGCTTGCTTTATTTATTTTCATGACGTGTTTTCCCAGAGCCTGTGAACTTCTAGGAGCCAAAACTACATTGTTCATTTTTTGTCACCTCAGGGCTGTAGCATATATCAAGGGATCAATATTTGTGAATAGAATTGAAATGATCTAGAAATTTGTGGTTCATGAATACAGAGAGGGAGTCAAGAAGTGATACTGAGTGCACAGGATGGACCTGACTCTCAGGTAAGTAGAAACTTAACCAGATTACCATTACCATCATCTTTTCCTAATCTCACCCCAGCTTGGAGGTTTTATGGTTTTGTACCTTAAGCTGATGGTACAGTTGTCAAGCATGTAAATTCTGGCATTCCTCCCTGGTATTGCTAGAGCACTGTTATTTCTGTGTACTGGGGGAAGATGGCTCAGAGATGGATTCTGGCACAGGACCTAGTGAGAAATTTTCAGTAGCAGCTAGTGTGTACATAAATGGGCCTAGCATTCCTCTGGAAGCCAAGTGTTGTGACTTTTCAAATTGCAAAGCTAACCTGTGTCTACCACCTGTCAGATGCCCTTGGAAGCAAGCCAGCCGTACCCAGCTCCTTTTCAGCAGCCAGGGTTGGTGAGATTGATCGAACTTGAACAGATTGGAACATGGAGTTCCCAATTGAAATAAAACTCGAAATAAATCTATGACCCTTAATGAAGCAGAAATAAAGTATTTAGTAGAGTTAAGTGGGAGGGTAATCATGACACATTTTTGCCATAAATTTTAGTTTTAGAAATGATTGAGATTCTAAAGGTTTCAGATTCTGACTGTTGGTTGCTGCTCAAGAGAAAAAGATAGTGGGCTTCCACTATCCTGATTTGTCTGGTCCTGGAGCTCAAGATTTTGAGTAAAGGCTTGTCTGAATACCCCTGGACATTCCCTCTTTAGTATTGGTTGAGCAGCCTTTCCTTTGCTGTGTCAGTTGGCAACATAAACTGTAGCACATTCTTGTCTAGGAAGTGCCTTGGAGCAGAGTGAGGCAGGGTATTTGTTGGGTATCTTTTGGCGTAGCAAACCCCAGAATCTCATGGCAGTAAGGGTTTGGTGGTTAAATGAAAGGGTTATAGTGCAAAGAGAAGACTTTCAAGTTCTGATCCCAGGCCTTCCCTAGACTGCTGTCTGCACTGCTTGAATGGAAGGTATCATTGAATTGTAGCAAACAGCTGTCCCTAATTGTTCCTAGCTTTCAAGCCAATTTATTCCTCTGGCTACAGGTTGAGGAAACCTGGCAAGCTTAGAAGTTGCAGAGCATGACAGAAGTACTCTTAACTTTAAACTGGAAAAGTGGACTTTCTGGGGCTGAGGCATATTTAAAAGTTCTCCACGTTAGTACCACGACTGCCTTCCTTCCTCAGGATACCATATCAAGGATTTTGGACCACTGTGGCTTACCCTTCAGGAATACACTGCCATTTGTTCCAGATGCAAGAGCTTCGGGACTATTCTCTTGGCAAAGTCCTTTTTGGACAAAGAAGTCTTAGGGACCTTTGTAGGGAGCCCTCCATTCCTTTTCCCCACCTTCTGAAGGCAGGGAACTTTTGTCTTAGAAGAGACATTGGGAGTTCCCAGCCATGTTTTTGGAAAAGGCCTATGGCTTCTTAATGGAAGCTATCTGAAAAGGGGGAGGGGCTTGGATCCTTTGAAGTACTTGAGCAGGTGTTTTGTACAGTATCTGTTATTTAATTGCATCTTCACAGCATTTGTGTGAAGTAGTTTGCTTGTTAGCTTTAATTGCACATAACAAACCCCCAATTAAATTGGCTTAAATAAGAAACCAGTAACATGATAAAGAAATCTTGATTTAATATGGCTCCAAGGTTGGTTAATAATTCAGTGGCTCAGTGATAATACCAACAAACCAGGTTCTCAGTGACTTTCCTCTGCTCCTCTGTGTTGGTTTATGCTAGTTCCCCTCAGGGTCGCAAGGTGTTTATTGTAATTCCAGGAAGGAAATGCTGACAGAATAATGTCTAGCAGAAAAAGGACTAATTTTTCCTTACATTTCATTTTAAAGTAAGGAAATCCTTGGAAGCCCCAGCAGATCTGGCCCCCTATCTCCTGCACTAGAAATGGGTCATCTTCCCACTCTTGGCAAAGCAAATGAGATCATCCATCATGAGAGGTTTAGATTAACTAGGAGTTACCTTTGAGCAGTTATCCTGCTTCATCAATCTGTGGTTTAGAAAGACAAGTCTGGTCTGCTAGGCAAGAAAGAAGGGGATAAGGATACCTGGGTAGATGCAGCAGTGTCTTTTCTACTTGGGTACTTTGGCTTTTAGAGATGAGTACAAGGTTCAGAGTCACTTTTTTGGAATCACATACAGCAGCAGAGGGCCTTCAATCTCAGCTTTGTCCCTAAGGCCAATGTGTTTTATATCGTGTTCTGCTGCAGTACAGAATAACTCTCTCTCTGCTATGTAAAAACCGATGGTCTGGGAGAAGAGATTTGAACTCCAGTCAAGTTGACTACTTCAACACAAGCTTAAGAGAGGATTCTATCCAGCTGCTCTCATCATCCAGTCGTGATGTTTACCTAGCACAGGAAGCCTAGGAATGCAACTTCAGAGGGCACTGATTTCCTTGTCCCTCAAAGATCTGTACTATTTTATAGTTCTCCCTTCGGAAAGCAACCAGTGTCACAAGGGATGAGGACAGAGTTTTTAGCCTGCTTCTCAAGCCCTGTTCTTGAAGCCCAGTCATCCATCCATCCATCCCACAGCCAGGCATTGGCACTGTTCTAGACCCTGGGGCTATGGCAGTTAACAAGATACACAAAGACCCTGCTCTATGGCCTTGAAAGCCAACTTATTTGGGAATGAGGTTGGCCATAAATAGGGTGGTCCAGGGAGAGCCTCATGCAATTTGCTTTTGGCAGAATCATTAGACCTTTCGCCTTCCCACTTCTTGATATTGCAATTAATGTACCTTTCACCTGGGCTCCTTCTATGATGAAGTGATGGTGTCCCTGAATAGCAGAAGTAGATGGGAAGGCCTCATTGACATTAAACGGAATTAGGAGATCCAAGTCCTCCTCCATCAAGGTCAACAAGACAGTGACCTTCCTCAGCGGTTCATCACCATGTTTATATTCTGGGAGATGACAAGCGTGCAGTCACTTAGGGAATCAGTTCCAGAATGGGAGGTTGAGGGTGTGATAGACCCTTGCACAAGTGTTGGTATTTACCCTGTTGGATGCTGCTACTGATTTGGATTCTGGATAGTCAGGCATTGAAAGTAACTTTTAGGATACAGTGTTTCATCTGGTAACAATTTGATACTTTGAACTCCATGTATTCTGTAAAAACGGTTAAGAGGGATCCCTGGGTGGCGCAGCGGTTTGGCACCTGCCTTTGGCCCAGGGCGCGATCCTGGAGACCCGGGATCGAATCCCACATCAGGCTCCCGGTGCATGGAGCCTGCTTCTCCCTCTGCCTGTGTCTCTGCCTCCTCTCTCTCTCTGTGACTATCATAAATAAATAAAAATTAAAAAAAAAAACAAAAACAAAAACCGGTTAAGAGTAGGAAGAAGGCGGAATTGAAGTCAAGACAGAAGAGGGTTTGAATCCCATCCATTTAGGAAACGTTTACTGTAAAGTAGGTGCATCTAATAAGTGCTTTAAAATGTTATCGATAGCAAACTTTCTCTTCACTAACTTTTAGTTAGGCTTTGCTCTGGTTTGTGTACGTTCCCTAACCTCACAGCAGTTATGTAAGGTACGTTATTCTCTCCATTTCTCAGATAAGAAAACAAACCCAGAGGCTCAAGCAACTGACCCAAAGTCCCTCCGTGACTGGGGGGGACTGAAGATACTTCTCCTTTTTTCTCTTTGTCCCAAACTTTAAAAAAACAAAAAGCATTTTGATTTTTAAAGGTCTAAATTACATTACTGATGTTTAGGGACACAGGCAAAAATCACGAATCTCTAATCTGAATAGCATCACCTTTCATTAAGGCAACATATTAAGGACCTACTGTTCCTAGTGATTGTGCTGGCCGCGGTAAGCTAGTGCTTAGAAGCCTGTGCGGGGTAGGGGGTAGGGGGCACACAAACTAAAGTAAAACTACAGGTTGGGAGGATTCTTAGGGAAATGCTGTAATAGAAGAACGCCCCCTCCCCCCATTAGTGATCAAGAAAAGACCTCTCTGAAATAAGGCTGCGGTATAAGAAGGTTCTGGGGCACGGAAGGGAAGAAGGGAAGCTGAGGGGGGAGGGAAAGGAGAGGCTCTGTTCCTGGCCTAGGGAACCGAGCCGAGGGGCGCCACGTGGGAAAGGAAGAGGCTTGCCCACAGCGGGGACGGGGAGCGGACGGCGTAGCTGCAGCCTAGTGGTCTCGCTTGGAAGGAAGGGTCGGCGCGCGCGGCGCGCTTTGGCCCCGCAAGAGTCGATCTCGGCGTGCCGGGACGCTATTAAAGCGTTTTAAACGAGGACATTATCCGATGTGGTGTTTGTCTTGTTCCTTTTTTTTTTTTAAATTTTTTTTTAAATTTATGATAGTCACAGAGAGAGAGAGAGAGAGGCAGAAGCAGGCTCCATGCACCGGGAGCGCGATGTGGGATTCGATCCCGGGTCTCCAGGATCGCGCCCTGGGCCAAAGGCAGGCGCCAAACCGCTGCGCCACCCAGGGATCCCTAAAGTCTTGTTCCTTAATACTCCTTTCCCGTGCTAAGTTGTACGGCCCTCCCCACCGCCAGGGTCGTCGCCCCCGGACTTGGGAGCGATCCTATAGTGGTCGCTTGACCGCTTTCGGAGGGGGCGGGGCAGGGGGGGCTCGGCCGGGGCGGGGCGCGGGGGGGGGTGCTCCTCCGGGGCGGGGGTTGCTGGGGCGGGGCGGGGGGGTGCGCTGTGCCTCAGCCGGCGGCAGGCCCGGGCCCGGCGCTCCCGAGCGGCCGCGCTGCAGGTAGGCTCCCGCCCAGGTAAGCGCCACTGCCTCGGGAAGGCTCCGCCCGGCGCGGGGTAGCGCCGAGTGCGGCTCCCCAGGGTCGTCTCCGGCCGGCACGCCCCGCCCAGGCCCGGCCCCGGCCCCGCCCCCGCCCCTCCCCGCGGCCCGCAGCGACGTCGCAGCCGCACGGCTCGGGGCGGAGGGCGCGGCGGGGGCGGCGGAAGTGACGGCAGCGGGCTTCCGGGGGCGGCCCCCGGCGAGGTCGGCGGCGGCGCCGCAGTCGTGGAGGGGCCGCGGGAGCGGACGCGGCGGCGGGCGGCGCGCCTTCCCACGGGGCTGTCCGGGCCGCCTCCCGCTTCGCCCTCCGCCCGCCGGGTCGCGCGCTGCCTCCCCGCGGCGGCCGTCCCCGAGGAGCGGTTATCGCCGCCCGCCGGCAGGCCCGGCGTCCGCGTCGCCCCTGCGCTGCCTCCGCGCCCCCAGCGGCGGGCGCCCTTCTCGGCCGAAGCACCCCCCCAGCTCCATGAATGGAAATCGGCTCCGCAGGTGAGCGAGCCGCGGCTGCCGGGCGGGCGGGGCGGGCGGGGCGGGAGGAGCCCCGGAGCCCCGGAGCCCCGGAGCGCGCGGTCGTCCCCCTCCCCGCCCCCTCCGTCCCCGCGCAGCCCCGCCGCGGGTCCCGGGCCCGGAGGACGCGAAGCTGCGCGGAGGGCGGGACGGCGGGGGGCGCCGCTGGCAGCGTCGTGCTTCGGGGTCCTCCCGCGAGCAGGCGGGCTTCGGCGTCGCCTTCGCTGCTCGGGCGGCCGGCGTGCGGGGTGCGCGTCCCGCGGAGCCGCGGGGCAGCGGGAGCCCGGGGCGGGCCCGGCCGAGGGCGAGGTCACGGCCCGGCCGCAGCTCCTTCCGGCCGCCGCCTCCGGCCCCCGGGCCCGCATCCCGCTCCCGCGGCGACGTGGATCCGCGAGCTGCTGCTCGGACTCCCTCCGCCTTCCCTGGTCCCCGGAGAAGACTCTCCTATTCCGGGAGTTCTGGAAATTAAAACAACCTGCTCTCTCTCCTCTTGGGAAAACGGCAGTTTTTGAGAAAATCTGCAACATGGGCAGTACTTGCCTTGGGGGAAAATAAATAAATAAATAAATAAATAAATAAATAAATAAGCAAGCAAGCACTTTTTTTACGATTCTAAAGTAACTAGGAGACACAAAGTAGCTGTTACATAATGACCTGCTTCCCAAAAAATCATACTTATAACGTGGTAGATTTGGAAGTACGCTTCATCCAGACGGTAACACATAAGTTGATTTTTGGAATATTGAGGTGGGGACGGGCTGTCTCGTTGCTGATGGAGATCACAAGTTCCTGAATTTCACGTGTCGTTTTGCTAGTCTGGGAGGTATTTGAATATAAGAAAAAGTTAAGTGATAAAGGAGGTCGGTGACCTAAAGATAATGAGGGGTTTCGTTGATTAAGTTAAGAAGTGTAATTGTCAAAAAAAAAAAGAAGTGTAATTGTCATTAGATGCAAACAGCGCTCAATTTGTAGCGGGGTGGGGGGGCGGGAATGGGGCGAGGAGATTATTGCAAGGTTTACATGAAATTTTTTCTAATCAGTTTCTTCTGTTTCTCTTTTGCATTCTTTTTTCTGTCATCTTCATATTTTCTTTAAAAGGGATACTTTATAGATTGTGAAGTTTTATTAATTTTTTTCTTAAAGTTACTTTTTTTTTTTTTAAGATTTTATTTATTTATTCATGAGACACAGAGAGAGGCAGAGACACGGGCAGAGGGAGATGCAGGCTCCACGCAGGGAGCCCGATGGGGGACTCGATCCTGGGACTTCAGGATCACGCCCTGGTCCAAAGGCAGGTGCTAAACTGCTGAGCCACCCAGGGATCCCCGAGCTTGTGAAGTTTTAGATTTTCATTTGTTTATCATTGATTTGTATATTTCTGAAACTGTGCCCTGCCTTTGTCTTTTAGTTGTGTACCATACTTTTGAGTGAATAGGATGATCTAGGGCTATAGGTGACTTTTACATAACTGTCCTGTTATCAGGCCTGGAAAGCAAAACATGAAAATTAAACACTTTATTAATTACCCTAAGACTTTTAAAGATAGTTCAAAAAAATTTTTAAGTGTTTTTCACCTTTGGGTTTTTTGTATGAAATTATGGCCCAATGTATGGACAACATCCTCAAAAATATTTCTGAAGTCCAGTCGCCTGGCCAACTGGTCCAACTAGCCAAGTGTGATTCAGTAAACACTCCAGTGAGTTCTTGAGCTATAGATAAGTCTTACGTCTTCTTTTTGCATGTGCCATTGCTGAAATATATACACATTTAACTATCTTCACATCTGGGGAGGTAGAATTAGATAATATCGACCGTATGCTTAGACCTCTTGAAACTCAAAGTTTGCTCTTCAATGCAGTTCATACATGATTAATCTAATAATGGAGATAAAGTATAATATGGCTCAGAATTGTCATCATCAAAAACAAAGTTTCCATTCTTCCTGGGTCTTATGTGTAATTGTTAATGCTGCACGTGTAACTGAAAGCATAGTTGGGTAAAATACACAACTAAGTTTTAAATCAAGAGTTTGAGAGGTAAAGAGGGGGGGTGCCTGCCTGTTTCAGTCTTTGGAGCGTGAGGCTTTTGATTTCAGGGTTGTGAGTTGGAGCCCCATGTTGGATGTGGAGATTACTTAAAAATAAAACATAAAAAAAATAGGTAGGTCCATATTTAGGTTTAAAATATTTTAGACATGGGGGTGCCTGGTTGGCTCATTGGTAGAGCCTGTGACTTTTGAACTCAGTTCTGAGTTTGAACCCCACTTTGGGTGCAGAGATTTCTTAAAAACATCTTCTTAGACATAAATGTTTTGATAGTCTATTGAGTAAATGTTGGATCTTTGCTCCAATTTGGTTCTAAGGTTTTGGTTTGTGTGTGGAAAGTCTTAGGTATTACCTTATGACAGGCTATTTTAAATACTAGTTCTTAGGAAGATAAATAGGAAACTTACATTTATTTACATGGGGGGACTTGGACTTTGGATACAAATGCTATGTTAATTGTTTCTGGGTGAATCATTACTAAAAATGAATATTTGTCCATTTTTGCATGTAATATTTTAAGTGATTTTTTAGGGTGTCCTGTTCATTGTACTGATTTAGAACTGGGTGAACTGGGCAGCCCTGGTGGCTTAGTGGTTTAGAGCCGCCTTCAGCCCAGGGTGTGATCCTGGAGATCCAAGATCGAGTCCCATGTCAGGCTCCTTGCATGGAGCCTGCTTCTCCCTCTGCCTGTGTCTCTGCCTCTCACTCTGTCTCTAATAAATAAATAAAATCTTAAAAAAAAAAAAAAAAAAAAAAAAGAACTGCGTAAACTTTAACCAGAAAAGCTAGCACAATTGGTTTTTAAATATAACAATAGTTTTTCATCTGTGCCTGTGACTCTTTAGTTAGGAAAACTTCTAATGAAATTCTGGTTGTTGTTTTTTTTATAGTTTAGTTACAATTGGACTAAAAGTATTTGTTTTAATTCCAAATAAAGTGTGAATGGAAGCTGCAGAAACATTCATTAGGATATCACTTCTCCTTTGTAGCAGGGTTTTAGGACCTATTCTATAGGTATTTTTAGGTGTAGTTAGACTACTGTTTAAGGGAGAAGGAATTGTACTTACCTGCCAAGGAAGAAAAACATTTGCTGTTACTTGAAATTAATGATGTGCAAAGTGGTTTGATAACCTTTGGTCGCAGTCTTATACAGTGTTGCAGGAGTAAATAGACCATGTTTCTTAGTGATACTCTTAAATTCATGTTGGGATCTGCAAAGTGATTTCAAGGCTCTGGATTTTTTTAAATACTAAAAATCTAGGGTTGCCTGGTTGGCTCAGTCCATCAAACATCTGAGTCTTAGCTCAGGTTGCGGTCTCAGGGTCCTGAGTTCAAACTTCATGTTAGGCTCCATGCATGGAGAATAAAAAAAAACTAGAAAATAATAGAATAGAAAATAAAATCATAGAATAAAAAAACTAGAAAAAAATAATAGAATTAAAAAACTAGAAAAAAAATCATTTGAGAACAAGTTTCAAAGAAACAGAAGTTGCATATATGAAATTAAGTTTGAATGAGATGAATAAAGTATTTAATCTTTTAGTATTTTAGTGCTTAATCTTTTTTAAATCACTTTGGAATATAAGTTTTCTCACTTGTGGATTTTTGTCTTGAAGAAAAAATTGTCAAAATGCTTCTCTGTCTACAGGGCATGAATTTTGAACACGCAAAAGGTTTTTCTACTTGGTTGCCACTTGAATTTTAACTTGTGCTGTTCTTGAGTGGCCATCATGACTTTTTTTCCTGATATTTGCTGCTCTTGACTAGCAGTGGGACTTAAAAATATGCAAGATTATTTTGATTTTTGTTTTAGAATTTAATTTCTCTTACAGCGCTGGAAATTTTTTTCCCTGAGGGAAAATTGAAAAGGAGGCAAGAAACAATTTTGTTCTTCTAAACAAAGACTTAAAGGAGAAAAAGAACATATAGGTAACCCTGAAATGTAATTTGAGTAATGTAATGAAGACTTTTAAAATCATGTTAGCCATGTTTCCATCATCCTGATCACTCTTTAAGTTTTTAAGCCAGGTTTCAAACTAGTAAATTTCTTTATTAAAATAATAATAAGGAATTAAGTAATTTAAGAAAGCTGCTAGAATGAAATGATTTCGAGATATTCCTTCCTTTTGCTCTTTTTGGAGAATTTTATGTACTAAGTTGGTAACTTAGATTTAGTTTATATTCATTTATGTTTTCCAGTGGGAACATTGTGTTTATTTGGTTCTATAAGCCAGGCTGATAGCATGCAGAGACCTGGGGCCCTGTAGAGGGGACATTTCCTGGAAGAGTTCTCTGTCGTATATGGGAAAACTGTAGTTCAGAATACAGTTCTTGCTAAACTGTCATAAACTGTCGTATTTTAATTGATACTGTTTTCTAGTTTTTTCATATAGCAGCCATCGTGTTTCACATAGATCTTTATAGTCTAAATATTTGAGAGTCTATCTGAAAGATAAAATAAATATTTTGTTAATCTAACAAAACACCTTTTAATATTTAAAACTTGGGATATAGAATAATTTATAAGGTTTTTTTTTTTGATAGATGGGGGAATAAGGCAAGTAATAGTTCATTTTCTGAGAAGATAAAACTAAAAATACAATTTATTTAAGAATAGTATCCTTTCCTAACCTATATAGTCTCAGTTTGTTGGGGTAAATAGCATTCACCAGACATTCCTACTTCTAATTCAGTTGTCTAGGATACCCAATAGACCCCCATTCTTGGCTCATTAACAAAACAGATGTGAGAAAGAATATTGTGTGGTTTTTCAACCATAATGGTTATGCTGTTAGGATACATGAACAGCCTTTCTGTATTTAGAGTTTCTGTAGTTTTCTGCCATTATCTGTGTTAATATTAATAACTTTCTTTGGCTACCGTTGCTTAAAAAAAAGACTATTGAGATTTAGCAAAACCATGTCACATAACTGTTATTTTCTTTTTTTTTTTTTTTTTGTTATTTTCTTTTAATGTGGGCTTTTTGTCTTTTGGTTACAATAAAAAATTGTTTACATTATTCTGAAGTAATAGTGAAGTAATTTGGAGGAATTTTTTGTTTTGAATTAGCCAGGGTTTTTTTTCTACGTTTGTTACTGAATTGTCAAGTTCTCGAGAAATTAGAAGCTATCTGTACAATACTAACATGGAATATTTTTATGTTTTTCACTCATGAAAGAAATTTTGCAAGAAAATGTTCTCAACTGTAGGCTTATATAATACTGTTTTTGAGTTATCACCAGAGCTTGATTTTTAAAAAATATTTTATTTATTTGATAGATCACGAGCAGGGGGGAGGGGTAGAGGGAGAAGCAGGCTTCCTGCTGAGTAGGGAACCTGGTGCAGGGTTCGATCTCAGGACTCTGGGATCGTGACCTGAGCTTCATGAAGGCAGACGCTTAACCAACTGAGCCACTCAGCACCTACCCAATACTTGATATTTTAAGTGATTTCTAAATCTTCTAACAAAAGAAGTTCATTAATGTATTGAAATTTTTTAAAAAGCTTTCAAAGAATAGATTGCAAAATGGGCTTATATCTTAGCAATTAAGTCTTCCTTTTTTTAAAAGAAACTTCTGGTTTCTAAATTAAGACTTGATTTCTGTCTGTATGTTTAACATAAAAGTGGCATTACTTTAAAATTACTCAAAATTTTCCTAAAATTTTTGCTTGGCTGACCAAAGTTTTTCAGAAGTTAGCCCACCTTTAATTATGAAGTAAATCTCAAGGCATTTCTGTAGTGCGAGACCTCTTTGGGTAGCGTGCTCTCTGGTTTGCAAGGAGCAAAATGCCTTTCTAACAATTACTCCCCTGGGGCAGCCCCGGTGGCCCAGTGGTTTAGCGCCACCTCAGCCCAGGGCGTGAAACTGGAGACCCAGGATCAAGTCCCGCACTGGAATCCCCGCAGGGAGCCTGCTTCTCCCTCTGTCTATGTCTCTACCTCTCTCGGTGTCTGTCATGAATAAATAAAATCTTTAAACAAAACAAAACAATTGTTCCCCAGTACTGCCATCTGAGAAATTTTACCCTCAGCAGGCTGAATTTCTACAAGGGATTATTTGGCTATAGTGAAATAATAAATGTAATATGGTAATAAGTGTGCTGTTTGTACAGGTTCATTGAATGAATACGTAGAACTAGTAGGCGGGAGGTTACTAAAATTTCATGCTGATGTTTACTGCTTATCCTTGTAAGTTCATGTAGTAAACAGATGTTTTATTATGTCAAAGTTTGAAGCCATACAATATATTTTCCAAAACAAAAAACAAATTTTTTCCTTGGTATAAAAACACTTATTTATTGTTTTTAAAAAGCAAACAATAGAGTAAAGTAGAAAGTGAAGGGGTGCCTGGTTGATGCAGTGGGTTAAGCCTCCAACTCTTGGTTTCAGCTCAGGTCCTGATCTCAGGGTTCTGAGATCAAGCCTCATGATGGGCTCCTTGCTCAGCGTGGAGCCTGCTTGTGACTTTCTCTCCCTCTCCCTCTGCCCTTTCCCTTGCATGCTCTTACTGTCTCTCACATGAATACATAAATCTTAAAAAAAATAAAATAAAGTGGAAAGTGAAAATAATATCCCATGCTCTGGATAAAATCATTGCTAATTATTTTGTCTGTCTTCCCAGACATCCATTCATCTCTCCATCCATCATTAATTGTTTTTTTTTTTTTTTCATTGTTTTTAACCTGCTTTTTCTACTTAGTAAAGTGTCCTGGACATTTTTTCCATAATAATACTTACATTTTTACGGCACTGTGATGATCTTTACTCAGTGCCTATTTAATCAGTCACATTGATGGTGGTTTAGGTTTCTTTATTATTTTTCATTGTAAATAAAACTTTGCTAAGTATCCGTGTGTGTGTGTGTGTGTGTGTGTGTGTGGTGCCCTAATTCCTAGAAGTAGAATTGTTGAAACAAGATGTATTCCATAAATATTGGAGGAGAAGTTCCCAGTGAAAATCTACTATTTTCATAATAGGCAATAGTATATGCTATCGTTGATTTATCCACTGTTTTTCATCGTTCATTTGCTGTAGGCCATTATTTAGCTTGGGACTCAAAAAACTAATACAAGTTAGATGTTAGATCCCTGAATAACATAACATCCTGTGAATGTATATTGTTTTATGTTCGAAGTTTAATGTGGTCAGTTGATACTAGCCAGTACTTACTATAACTACTGAAAGAAACATTTGAGGTGGAGAGAAGTTCCAGATAGTGCTTTGTATTTCCGTGTAATTATATCTTCAAATCTAGTGGGCAGTATATGTATTTGTTAAATAACTGAAATATGCTTCATGGGAGTATAATTTGTTGCATTGACAGAATTGCTTCATTAATTTATATTAAAGTATTTTTTGGATACTTAAACTTGATGATGATTTTATAATAACGATAGTTTGTTACATTGCTTATTCATGAAACAATTTTGGTTTTTTGCCAGTTTGTATAAATAGCACCCGACAAAATGATGGGGAAAAAATTGGCAGTGTGATATAGTGTACAAAGCATGGGTTTTAGAGACAAATCTGGCTCTCAGATTAACTGACTTGATAATGATGTGTCATTGTAGATTCAGTGATTGTAACAAATGTACCACTTGGGTGTGGGGATGTGGATTGGGAGGCTCTGGGGATGTGTGGGCAGGAGGCATATTTACCGTCTGCTTGATTTTGCTGTGAACCTAAAACTGCTCTTAAAAAAAAAAAAAAAAAAGCCTAGGGGTGCCTGGGTGGCTCAGTTGAGCATCTTGGTTTTGGCTGGTCATGATCTCAGGGTCATGAGATTGAGCCCTACATCAGGCTCCTAGCTCAGTGCAGAGATGGCCTCAGAAATTCTCTTCCTCTCCCTTCTGTTCTTCGCTCTGCTTGTGCACGCCCATGTACACATGTTCCCTCTTGCTCTCTCTCACTTTCTCAAATAAATAAATAAATAAATAAATAAAAATACATTTAAAAAAAAGTTTATTTAAAAAGTTAACTGTGACTTTGAGTGGTACATTTAATCTTCCTTAACTTTAATTTCCTTGTTTGTACAATGGGATGGTAAAGAGTTTAAGTATGCAAAGGAAATGGCACTTCTTTTCTTATTTCTTAAGACTTTTGTAATAGAGAATTGAAGATACTTACAAATAGGCAGAATTATGTAATAAGCTACCACGTACCCATCACCCAAACCTAACAATCATAAACTCATATCCAATTGTGTCCCTTCTAATGTCCCGTCCCTTGTATTTTTTTGAAGCATATTCTACTCATAATACTGTTTCATTCATAAATAGCTACTGAGTATTTACAAAAGATACAGGCTCTTTACATAAACCATAGTACCATTATCACAGCAAAATAATAATTATTGTTGATATCAAACATCTAATGTTCAAACTTCTACTTAGCTGTACTTTTTTCTAATTTGCCCTTTATTTTCATTTTTGAGTTCAGATCCAAATAAATTTCACACGTTATGATTGTCTTTTTAAAATTCCAGTACAGTTAATATACACACTGTTACGTTAATTTCATGTGTACAGTATAATGATTCAACAATCCTATACATTACTCAGTGCTCATCATGGTAAGTGTGTTCCTAATCCCCTTTACGTATTTCACCTATCCCTTACTCTCCTCCCCTCTGGTAACCATCAGTTTTCTATATTGAAAAGTCTGTCTCTCTTTTTCATTTGTTTTGTTTCTTAAATTCCTCATATATGTAAAGTATGGCATTTGTCTTTCTCTGACTAATGTATTTCACTTAGCATTATATTCTCTAGATCTGTCCATGTTGTTGCAATGGCAAGATTTCATTCTTTTTTATGGCTAATATTCCATTGTGTGTGTGTGTGTGTGCGTATATATTCCCCTTCTTTTTTTTTTTTTTTAAACCTTTCTTTTTTTTTTAAGATTTATTTATGATAGACACAGAGAGAAGGAGAGAGAGAGGCAGAGACACAGGAGGAGGGAGAAGCAGGCTCCATGCTGGGAGCCCGACGTGGGACTGGATCCCGGGACTCCAGGATCACGCCCTGGGCCAAAGGCAGGCGCCAAACCACTGAGCCACCCAAGGATCCGCCATTCCCCTTCTTTTTTATGCGTTCGTGATTGCTATGTCTTTTAAGTGCTTTTTTAATCTAAGTTTTCTGTCCTTTTATCCTATGCAGTTTATGGATTGTTTGTTCTTTTAGAGTTATCACAGTCTGGATTTTGCTGGTTCCATCTTCATTGTGTGATTTAACATGTTCCTTTCAATTTACTGTTAACTGCTAGGACTTAAAGTCTTGATCACATGCAGGGGGGATTCTTTTCAGACTTACTCCAGTGAAGTTTTGGTTCCCACTACTTTGCTGAAATTGCTCTTTTTTTTTTTTTAAAGATTTTATTCATTTATTCATGAGAGACACAGAGAGAGAGTCAGAGGCACAGGCAAAGGAAGAAGCAGGCTCCCCTTGGGGAGCCTGATGTGGGAGTCGATCCCAGGACCCCGGGATCACTCCCTGAGCCAAAGGCAGACACTAAACCACTGAGCCACCCAGGTGCCCTGAAATTGCTCTTATCAACATCAGTATAGAGTTAGCTAAACTCAATAGTCAATTCCCAAATCTTCATTTTATTTGACCTTATTTAAGTTGCTTCCTTCTTGAAACATTTTTTTAGATTTATTTATTTATTTATTTATTTATTTATTATTATTTTTTTTTTTTAGATTTATTTTTTAGAGAGTAAGATACAAAAGCACAAGTAGGGGCAGAGGGAGAGGGAGAGAGAGAATCTCAAGCAGACTCTACACTGAGTGCTTAGCCTGATGTGGGGCTCTTATCTCATGACACTAAGATCATGACCTGAGCTGAAACCAAGAGTTGCAAACTTAATCCACTCTGCCACCTAGGCACCCTGAAACATTCTTTTTTCACTTTTTCCTCGGTACCACTCTTTCCAGGTTCTTCTCAACCTTACTGGATATCACTTTTTTGCCTCCTTTATTATGCCCTCTTCATTTCCCCAATCTCTGAACATTGGGAGTATCCCAGGGCTTAGTGTTCTTCTGTTTCCTACCACAGTTTGGGTAATCTCCAGTCCAGTGGTTTCAAATAGCACTGTATGCCCAGGACACTCACATTTATGACTCTAGCCTGGACCTCTCCCTTGAACTTTACACACATCTAATTGCCTACTAGACACCTCATTGTATAGATCCATCAAGCTTAGCATGTCCTAAAAATTTATTTCCTCTCCAAATTTGATCCTGAGTCCTTCCTAACTCAATAAATGACACTTCCGTTCTTTTAGTTGCTTAGACTGAAAACAAACATCCTTGAGAGATCTTTTCTCTCACACCACACACACACCCCCCTAATTCATAGCAGTTCCTATCAGGTCTACCTTATAAATGTTTTCCACATCAACATCACTCCCCCAAGTGCTACAACCCCATCCCTAGCCAATATTATACTTTGCTTGGACAATCAGCTAGCCTGCTAACTGGTCTCTCTGCCTGTACCTTTACATACAGTTTTTCATACAGCAGCCAGAGTGATTGTTTAAAAAAAAATAAAATAAAATCATAATGCTTCTTGACATAGAACCCTTTGTTGGTTTTTATGTTTCAGAATACAATCCAAAGAACTCATTATGGTTTTCAAATCCCATATGATCTGATCTCCCATTATCTTCTGACCTCATCTCTTATTCTTTTCTTGCTCACTGTGGTCCAGGCATAGTGGTCTCTTTGCCGTTCTTCACCAAGCAAACTTCTGCTTTTTCCTCTAAACTTGATTTTCCCTTGGCCTGGAATGTTCTTCCAAATGCCCACATGACTCTTTTTCTCACTTCCTCTGTTTTCTGTCACCCTTTCATAGAGGTCTTTAACAAACCCGTCTAAAATTGTTAATGTTAATTTTCCAACCCTTCCTCTGTTTATCCCCTTAACATTTATTTTTGTGGGGGGATGAGAGGCAGAGGGGGAGGAAGAGAGAGGATCTAAAGTAGGCTTCATGTCCAGCACAGAGCTCCGTGCGGGACTCAATCTCACAACCCTGAGATAACCTGAGCTGAAATAAGAGTCAGATGCTTAAGTGACTTAGCTACCCAGGTGCCCCTATCCCCTTACCGTATTTTATTTTTCTTTACAGCATTCAATACTACACGACTGGCAAAAAAAGAAATGCAATATAATCTACTCATCCAACCCTCCCATAAAAGCTTCTTGAAGATTAGCTCTTTATTAATATTTTTAAAATTATTCTTCACCTGGGCCTGAACAATGCTTGACAGTTGGAGGCAATGATTTGTTGAACAGATTAATGAGTCAATGAATGAATGATTTAGTGAATGATAGACTTTCAGCAGATGTTAGTTTGTAGTAGTATAATGGTATAATGAATGGTATAGTGTAACGGTTAAAAATGGAGGCTCCGAATCAAACTGACTAATTGCAAATCCTGGCTTTGCCATTTTCTAACTGTGAACATGTTTTTAAATCTTCCAACGCTTCAAGTTTTCTCAGTATAATATAGTACCTGCCTCAAAAGTTATGTTGCAAGAAATCACAAAATGTGTTTGAAATATTTAATAATAAAGGTAGGGGCGCCTGGTTGGCTCAGTTGGTTAAGTGCCAGACTCTTGACTTTGGCTCAGTCATGATCTCAGGGTTGTGGGATTGAACCTGACCTGGGGCTCCTACTCCATGGAGCCTGCTTGAGAGTCTGTCCTTCTCCCTCCTCCCTCTGCTTCTCCTACTTATGCATGAATGCTCTCTTGCTCTCTCTAAAATAAATCTTTAAAACATTTATTAGGGATCCCTGGGTGGCGTAGCAGTTTGGCGCCTGCCTTTGGCCCAGGGCGCGATCCTGGAGACCCGGGATCGAATCCCACATCGGGCTCCCAGTGCATGGAGCCTGCTTCTCCCTCTGCCTGTGTCTCTGCCTCTCTCTCTCTCTCTTTCTCTGTGACTATCATAAATAAATAAAAATTAAAAAAAAAAATTATTAATAAAGATAGCTATTGTTGTTAACATTCCTTACATATAAAGATGGAATATCCCCCCCCCCCAATATATTAGGAACTACTTAAAGCAAATAGCTGACTTATTAATCTCTGTATCTATAAAAACTTGAACATAATAATTGTTGAATAAATTAAGTAGATAAATGACCTTTTATGTTTTTTATTTTCTTTTAAGTTTTATTCCCAGTTGGGGCTCAAACTCACCACCCTGAAATCAAGAGCCGCATGCTCCTCTGACTGAGCCAATCAGGTGCCCCATGCTTTTTTTTTGTTGTTGTTGTTTTTTAATTACCTATAGGGGCAGTGAGTTTCATTAGAGAATGGGGTATATAGGAACATTACATATTAGTTTTAAGCCAATCTTGATAGTAATCATTTGTAAATAAAATAGCAGGTTATTTTATTAACAAATAAAAGATATTTTAAAATTGTAACGCCTAATGCTAGAAAGGATAAGAGAGAGATCTTATGATATTAATGTGTTCATATGCTATTTGGCAGTAAGTATCAGGAGTCAGAAATACATTTCTGTTCATATCCTTTGATTTGGTATGTCTACTTCTGAAATTGATATGAAGGGAAAAAATTCTTTATGCCTGTTTCCCTCTCTACCTCCCCCCAAATACTAGGTGCTCAGTGCAGAGAAGTGCACTAAGTATATTTTATGACCTGTTGTAGATGCCTGTTAATATTTGTTAAAGAGCTACATATTTTTTTTTATAGCTTAAAGCCAAGCACATCTAGAATGTATAGGTTTATCTCATTTTTAAAATAAGACAGCTGAACATACCTCAACATAATAATGTCTGTATGTGACAAGGCCACAACTACTATCCTACTCAACAGTAAAAAGCTGAAAATGTTTCTTGTAAGTTCAGGAAAAAGACAAAAATGCCAACCCTCGCCACTTTTATTCCATAGAGTACTAGAAGTACTAGCCAGAACAATTAGGCAAGAAGAAATAAAAGGCATCCTTCCTAAGAGGAAGAAGTAAAGATGTCACTATTTGCAGATGACATTACATATGTATAGAAAACCTGGAAGACCACCAAAAAACTATCCAGTCTAATATATGAATTCAGTGAAGTTGCAGGATGTGAAAGCAATATACAAAATTTGTTAACTTTGTATGCTTAGTAATCTAACAGAAAAAGAAATTAGGGATCCCTGGGTGGCGCAGCGGTTTAGCGCCTGCCTTTGGCCCAGGGCGCGATCCTGGAGACTCAGGATCGAATCCCACGTCGGGCTCCCGGTGCATGGAGCCTGCTTCTCCCTCTGCCTGTGTCTCTGCCCCCCCCCTCTCTCTCTCTCTCTCTCTCTCTGTGACTATCATAAATAAATAAAAATTTTAAAAAAAAGAAATTAAGAAAAGTCTCATCTTCGACTGAATCAAAAAGAAGAAAATACCTAGAAATAAATTTAACCAAGGAGGTGAAAAACATGGATACTGAAAACTGTCAGACATTGATAAAAGAAACTGAAGACAACACAAATGGAAAGTGCTCTTGGATTAGAAAAATTAATATTGTAAAAATGCCATACTGCCTAAAGCAGTCTGCAGGTTCAGTACAATCTCTATCAAAATTCCATTGGCATTTTCCACAGAAATAGAACAAACAGTCCTAAAATTTGTGTTAAACCACAAAAGACCACAAAGAGCCAAGCAACTTTGAGAAAGAACAACAAAACTGGAGGAATCATGGTCCCTGATTTCAAACTATATTACAAAGTTGTGTTAATAAAACAGTATGGTATTGGCATAAAAATAGAAAAATGTTTCTATTTTTATGCCAACAAAAATGTTTCTATTTTTATGCCAATAAAAGAAAATTCCTTTCTTCTCTGCTCTCTTCCTTTGTCTTTGTGATTTTCTTTAATGGGCGCTTAGATTCTTTTCTTTTTATCTTTTGTATATCTACTGTAGGGTTTTGCTTTGTTGGTTACCATGAGGTTTCATGACTCCTTTTCTTTTCTTTTCTTCTCTTTTCTTTTCTTTTCTTTTCTTTTCTTTTCTTTTCTTTTTCTTTTCTTTTCTTTTCTTTCTTTCCTTCTTTCTTTTTCTTTTTCTCTTTTCTTTTCTTTGTCTTGTCTATCACCAGCATAGTCACTCTGTTGATACTCAGCAGGCTTTAAAAAACTTGTGTGTGTACCCTGAACCTAATATACTCCATGTTAACTAACTTTAATTAAAACCAAAGCAAAAAAAAAATAAAAAGCTTGTATGTATGATGTCTGATAGTCTACCAATTGCATTGGAGTGTAACTTGAAACTTTTCTTTATACGTTGTCTTGCTTTAAAAAAAAGTTGTAATGAGTTTGGGGAACATAGTGTAAACATTTGTTATATAAGAATAATTTGAAAAAATTACATTGAAAGATGTCTAAACATATTCTAAGTTTAGATTTTAAAAACCAAGACGTATTTTACAGGAAAAAAATCAGTTCTGTGGTATATGCCTGTAATTACCAGGCTAAAATGGAAGAGAGATGGAAACCTAGAGAAGTAATGGCCATAAGAGCCACTTTTCCCCTGAGGGCATTTGCTGATCTTGGAAACTAAATTTTGATGCCTGAAAATGTAAAGTGAACAGAAATTAAAGTCCAGAGTCTGCACATGATGGAGAGTAGAATACAGGAGACCTTCTGTAGCATAAACTGGGCCCCTCAAATGCTGTATACTGAAGGTGAGAGTAATCTTGAAATGGATGATCCTCCCTGGAAGCTTAAACTATAATTTGAATTTAAGTTGCATTGGACCGGTAGTATTCCCAGGAACCTGATAGAAAGAAACAAATGCAAATCTTTTCTTAGGGAATATATCTTTATCCTAGTTCTCAAATTATTTCTACAAATTATTTTTCAGGATATACATGCTATCAGGATACCATGAGCAAGAAAGACAATAGACAGTGAAAACAAAATCACACTTCAGATATGGAAGCTATTGGTCGCAAATTAAAAAAACATTTATGAACAACTATATATTTTTTAAAGATTTTATTTATTTATATGAGAGGCAGGCAGAGCACAAGCAGGTGGAAGGGGCAGAAAGAGAAGAAGCAGCAGATTCCTTGCTCAGTGGGGATCCCAACATGGGGTTCGATTGCAGGACCCTGAGATTGTGACCCAAGCCGATGTCAAATACTTAACCAACTGAGCCACCCAGACACCCCTAAACAACTGTATTTACAGGGCTATAGTAGCAACTGGGTTGGATATAGAATCCATACATGCAGCCCACTGAGGGCAAATTGTAGAGGTGTTTGAGAAAGATAAAAATAAATAATGGAACCTTTCTGAAATATTGATCTCAATTGAACAAAAAGAAAAAAAAAAAGAAAATTGAACATATGTTTTGAACTAACACAAGGACATATTTATGGATTCTCAAGTCTCAAATACAAAGAATGCGTACAGAAAAAGCAGTCACAATACCAAATACTAGAAGATAATGTCTGTGGAAATTTGAAAATCAAAGTTTTGAATGTATGGGTTCATTTTAGGTAGTTTGTATATAATGGTAACAGACATTTTTAAATGTGTAAAGCCTTGGAAAAATCTGCCCCCCTCCAATGTCTTTTTATATAACACTACTTAAAGATATGCAGTAGAATAACAAAAGATGAAATTGAAACCTCAAGAAGGGAGACTATTGGAGTTGGAGAGGATTAGTAGTGAGCAAAGAAACCATATAAATACAGTAACTTATTATGCCATTGTTTTTCTTATAATGAGACATTTTCTCCATATTTTTCTACAATGATGAATGTTTTGGTTATCCATTACTGTGTTAGTGGAGTTAAAACAACAGCAGCAGTTTAGCATTTCTCAAGATTTTGTGGCTAGAAGCTCAACTGGTACTGTCACATGGGAGAAAAGAGGGAAGAGTCTGGGAGTCTGGGCTCGGCTCCACTTTGGCCTTTCCATGTGGCCAGTTGGACTTCCTTGTAGTATGGAGGCTGGTTTTCAAGAAGTAATATTCCAAAGCAGAAGCTGCAGATCTCTTAAAGCCCAGTCTCAGAAGTCACACAGTGGAAGTCCAGGGACAGACAGCCCAGATTCAAGGGGAAAGGAAAGCCGCCACTTCTTGATGGAAAGAGTGGTAAAGATGTACTGCTGTCTTTTATTGTCACATGAGATATTCAACTACTGATTATGATCTCTTTCCTAGAATGTAATTTGGAAAGGAATAGACTAAACAAAACTTCTACGTTCCATTTAGTGAATACCTTGTTTCGTTAGCAAGGTGAATTTTATCTTGATTTTTTTTAAAGTAGGCCATAATAGCATATGATTCAAAATTCAAAAAGATACAAAGGGATACACAGGTGTTTCTGCTATAGTGTGATAGTGTAATATATGCAATCATACTAAACCTTAATGGGGCCAGGGATGGGAATAGACTTGAAGCTAAGGAGTCAAAACCTATGCAACTTTGGGGCTCCCAGCTGGCTTATTCGGTAGAACAGGCGACTCTCTCTCTTTTTTTTTTTTTTCCTAAGATTTTATTTATTCATTCATGAAAGACACAGAGAGAGAGGCAGAGACACAGGCAGAGGGAGAAGCAGGCCCCATGCAATGAGCCTGATGCAGGATTCAATCCCAGGTCTCCAGGATCATGCCCTGGGCCGAAGGCAGGCACCAAACCGCTGAGCCACCCAGGAATCCCCTAGAACAGGTGACTCTTGATCTCAGGGTTGTAAGTTTAAGCCCCATGTTGGGTGTAGAGATTGCTTTAAAAAAAATCTTAAAAATCTATGCAACTTTGTAACTAGAATATAATAGAAACTGAAAATTCTAATAAAATACCGCAACCATTAAACATATTAAATTCATATTGATTGGAAAACATTCTGGCAGTTCCTCAAAAGGCTAATTAATGATCCAGTAATTCCATCCCTAGGAATCTACTCAAGAGAAAAGAAAACTTAGTCCAGGGATACCTGGGTAGCTCAGCAGTTTAGCTCTTGCCTTTGGCTCAGGGTGTGATCTGGGTCCGGGGATGGGTCCCACATGGAGCTCCATGTGAGGAGCCTGCTTCTCCCTCTGCCTGTGTCTCTGCCTGTCTTTCTGTGTTCTCATTAAAAAAAAAATAGATAAAATCTTAGAAAAAGAAAAAAAAGACTTATGTCCATACAAGGACATGGTATGAGAATTCATAACAGTATTATTTATTATAATAGCCAAAAAGGGATCCCTGGGTGGCGCAGCGGTTTAGCGCCTGCCTTTGGCCCAGGGCGCGATCCTGGAGACCCGGGATCGAATCCCACATCGGGCTCCCGGTGCATGGAGCCTGCTTCTCCCTCTGCCTATGTCTCTGCCTCTCTCTCTTTCTCTCTCTGTGACTATCATAAATAAATAAAAATTAAAAAAAAAAATAATAGCCAAAAAGTGGAAACAATCAAAATGTCCATCAAATGGTTAATGGATAAATAAAAGATGGAATATCCAAACAATGGAATATTGGGAATAAAAAGGAATGAAGTCTGATAAATGCTGCAAGGTGGATGAACCTTGAAAACATGCTAAGTGAAAGGAGTTATAAAGGAGCACATGTTACATGATTCCATTTATGTGAAACTTCCAGAATAGGCAAATCTATAGGGACAAAGTAGATTAATGGTTGTCTTTGGTTGGGGGAATAGGGAGGTGATGGTGAAGGGGTGCAGGGTTTCATTTTGGGATGAGGAAGATGTTCTAAAATTGATTATGATGGTTGCACAAATCTGTGAATATACTAAAAACCATTGTATACTTTATTTTTTTTTCCATTGTATACTTTAAATGGGTAAATTGTATGATGTGGATATCCCTTAAAAATACTACTAGAAGCAAAAAAAAAAGTTCTAGTAAATAAGTACTATAAGCATAAGGCTTTACATTAAGATATTTAAAAAAGATGATGGTAGCTCGATGAAATGGGTTGTGAGGACGGTTTGAGACAGCCAAATTGCTGAGATAAAGGCAAATAGTACAAACTTCAGAGGAAATCATGCAAAAGCTATTCTAAGTCCAACCATGTGGCTTAACCAGAGGGAAGACCTTAGGTATAAGGAGTTTCATGGACAATACTGTATTACTCTGTCGTTTGTTGTATTCATTGTTAGCGTACTTGTGTTCAACTGCTGTTGCTTGTTAAAGCAAAAGCATTAATAGGCTGAAGAAAACCACATATGAACCAAAGTAAGTCTGTGCCAAAGTGACATACATAATTTCCCTATTTACAGTTGCATGTAAGCTGATTTATTGGGACGCCTGGGTGGCTCAGTGGTTGGGCGCCTGCCTTTGGCTCTGGGCGTGATCCTGGCGTCCCTGGGAGTCCCACATCAGGCTCCCTGCATGGAGCCTGCTTCTCCCTCTGCCTGTGTCTCTGCCCCCCGCCCCTCCCCGTGTGTCTCATGAATAGATAAATAAAATCTTAAAAAAAAAAAAAAAAAAGATAGCTGATTTGTGTTACAGCAACAAGTGTTGGGTATCAGAATAGATTATATAGGGAGAAAAAAAATCAATCTTCTTTCTTAGGCCCCCAGCCATCTAGTTCCCTCTCTGAAGGCAGTCATTGCTCCCACTATCATGGTGTCCTAATATATTCTAATAGTGTGTACACTGTATAATATGAATGTAGGTTGTATATGTCTAACATGAGTGTCTATTCTGTTTTCTCATCCAAATGAACATGGATTTTATATCCTATCCTGCACTGTTTTTTTCGTATAACCTACCTCTACTGATACTAAGGAAGTTCTCTGTTCTTTTTCTTTTCTTCTTTTTAATGTTAACAGTTAAAGGTTATTTTTCCATTGCATGGTTGTAACAATAATTGGGCTCTGATTTATTCATCTCATTTATTTAACACATTTATTATTTACTGTATGCCAGGAATGGTTCTGGACATTATAGATCAGTACAGGAAACTGACAAAACTCCCACCCTCATTGGGCTTACATTTCAGTTCTTTGTTATTCCAAGGAATGCTGTAGACAAGGATATACTTGTACAAATGTCTTTTTTTTTTTTTTTTTTTTTTTTTACCTGTGGAAGTATATGTGTAGATAAATACTTAGAAATGGAATTACTAAGTCAAAATGTACATGCATTTGTAAAAATTAAGAGTTTTTTTTAGTAGTTTGAGTTTATAGAAAAATTGGAAAGTAACAGGCATTCCCATATATTCCATTGTTCCCCTTCCAACCAGTTCTCTGTATTACTGCTTTAGTTTGTTACATTTATTACAATTAGGGATCCAGTATTGATACATACATACATACATACATACATTCTTATCTGAAGTCTGTAGTCTATCTTAGGGTTCACTCTTTGTGTTGTGCATTCTGTGGGTTTTGACAGATGTGTGTAACCTATATCCATCATTACAGTATCCTACAGAGTAGAATTAAAATCCCCTGTGTTCCACCTATTCATCACTTCCACCCCATAAGGCTTTGGAAACCACTAATTTTCTTATTGTTTCCGTAATTTTACCTTTTCCAAAATGTCATATAATTGAATCATATAATACATAGCGTTTTTAGATTGGCTTTTTTCACTTAGTAGTATGGATTTAAGATTTCTCCATGTATCTTCATGCTTGATAATACATTTCTTTTTTTTAGAGATGAATAATATTCCACTGTCTAGATGTACTAGTTATCCACTCACCTACTGAAGGACAAGTTTTGACAATTATGACTAAAGCCACTATCAACATACATGTGCAGGTTTTTTTGTGGATATGTTTTCAACTAACTGAGTAAATACTAAGGAGCACGATTTCTGAATAGCATAATAATAGTATGTTTGGTTTTGTAAGAAACTGCTTAACTTTTTTTCCCAACTGGCTGTACCACTTTGCAGTCCTACCAGCAGTGACTTGTCATCATTTGGTATTAATGTTTTGGATTTTGGCATTTGTATAGGTGTGTAGTGGTATCTCGTTTCTTTAAGTTTGGAATTCCCTACTGTCAATATGATGTTGACCATCTTTTTATATGCTTTCTTTCTATCTGTATATCTTTGGTGAGGTATCTGTTCAGATCTTCAGTCTATTTTTAATTGTTTTTATTTTTGAGTTTTAAAAGGTCTTTGTGTATCTTGGATACCATTTCTTTATCAGATCTGTGTTTTGCAGATATTTTCTCTCTGTGGCTTGTGTTTTATTCTCTTTTGCAGATTAGAAGTTTAATTTTAATGAAAGTTTACCCGTTTTTTTATTTCATGGATTGTGCTTTTGATTTCATCACCAAACACAAAGGTTTCAACTGTGTTATCTTCTAGGACTTTTATAGTTTTGCATTTTATATTTAGGTCTGTGGGCCATCTTGAGGTTTTTTGCTTTGTTTGTTTTAGAGCAAGGATGGGCAGAGGGGCAGAGTGGGGGAGAGAGAATCCTAAGCAGGCTTTGATGCTCAGCATAGAGCCTGATGCCATGTTTGTTCCCATGACGCTGAGATCATGACCTGAGCAGAAATCAGGAGTCAGATGCTGAGCCACCCAGGTGCCCCATTGAGTTAACTTTTGAAAAAGATGTTAGGTCTGTGTCTAGATTCTTTTTTTTCCTTTATTGTTGTTTTGCATGTGTATATCCACTTGTTCGTCACCATTTGTTGAAAAGGCTGTTTTCCATTGAATTGCTTGTGTTCCTTTGTCAAAGATCAGTTGACTGTATTTGTGTGGATCAATTGGAGACTTTCTGTTCTATTTTCTTTTTATGTGTTTTTTGACTAATACTCCCTGTCTTGATTGATTGTAATCTTATAGTAGATCTTGGATTATAGACAAGCAATGAACAATTAAAATTTGAAATTAAGAGGACAATACTATTTATAGTAGCCCCAATTACTTAGGTATAAATCTAACAAAGTAGGTACAAGATATTAGGAAAGCTACAAAATTCTGATGAAAGAAATCAAAGAACACCTCAATGTATAGAGAGATGATATTCCATGTACATGAATAGGAAGACTCAGTATTGTAAAGATATCAGTGTATCCCAACTTGGTTTATATATTTAGCATAATCCCAGTCAAAATCTCAGTAAGTTATTTTGTGGATACTGATTCTAAAGTCCAGATGGAAAGGTAAAATTACCAGGATAGCTACACAGTATTGAAGGAGAATGATGTCAGAAGATTGATACTATCTGACTTCAAAACTACTTCAAAACTATACTTACTACAAAACTGGTAATCAGGACGGTGTGTTACTGGCAAAAGGATGGACAGATATACCAGTGGAACAAAATAGCTCAACAGGATAGTTCCAATCTCAGTTCTATTTGCTACTACGACATTTTAGGCAAATCATTTCAGTTTTCCTCATCTATAAAATTATTTTAGGGTTTGTATGAAGATTAAGTGAGAGAATACATCTAAAGCAAATAGTGCATTGCCTGAGATATGGTAAGAGCTTGATAAATTTTAGCTATTATACATTTTCTTTATTTAAAAAAAATATATTACGTAAACTCCTCACTCAATCTTGGGCTCCGACTCAAACCCTAAGATCAATAGTCAGCATACTGTACTAACTGAGCCAGCCAGGCACCCCACTGTCGTACATTTTCCTTTCTTTCTTTCTTTCTTTTTATTTTATTTTATTTATTTATTCATGAGAGACAGAGAGAGGCAGAGACATAGGCAGAGGAGAAGCAGCTCCTTGCAGGGAACCTGATGCAGGACTCCCATCCCGGGACTCCGGGGTCATACCTGGAGCCGAAGGCAGACTCTCAACCACTGAGCCACCGGACATCCCTATTGTACATTTTCTAATTTCACCTGATAAGGTTCATAAGAATGTGGCAGAGCAGATATTATTCCCATTTTATAGATAAGAAAATAGGAGTTTCAGGGCCACCTATATTTGACAGAAGTCAAGTGGTTAGATAAATAGCAAAGCTACAATTATGACCTAGTCTAGAATTACTCAGTGATACCTAGGATATTATCAGTATTATCTAGGATAGCAGGAAAGATAATGTCCTCAGAAGAGGTTTTACAAATGTATGAAAACAAAACTAAAATAATAATATAATAATAATAATATAGGCAGCACTTTAATGTACTTTTATCCACAGTGAAAGAAGACTTGTTGACTTTTAATCCTGATAATAAATTAATCTTGGTCAAGATGCATTATCCTTTTGATACATTGCTAGATTTTGTTAACATTTTGTGTAGAGTTTTTTAGGTATATTCATGAATGATACTGTCCTGTGATTTATCTTTCTTTTTCATAATAGTCTTGTCAGGTTTTAGTATCAGAGTTTTTCTGGCATCATATATTGAATTGGGGTATACTTGCTTTTTCCTATTCTTTCTGTTTTTTCTTAAAGATCTTATTTATTTATTCATGAGAGACCAAGAGAGGCACAGGGAGAAGCAGGCTCCCCATGGGGAACCTGATGTGGGACTCAATCCTGGGACTCTGGGATCATGTCCTGAGCCAAAGGTAGACAGACACTCAACCACTGAGCCACCCAGGCATCCCAACTTTTTCCTATTCTATAGAGGAGTTTGTAAAAGATCAGCATTTTTTTCTTGTAATGTTTGCTGTAATTCTCTAATGGAACTATCTGGATCTGGAATCTTAGTGTATGTGTGCAAATTTTTTTTAAAGATTTTATTTATTCATGAGAGACCGAGAGAGAGGCAGAGACATTGGCAGAGGGAGGAGAAGCAGGCTCTCTGCAGGAGCCTGATGTGGGACTCGATCCTGGATTCCGGGATCATGTCCTAAGTCAAAGGCAGGGAAATTTTTTTTTTTTAATTTTTATTTATTTATGATAGAGAGAGAGAGAGAGAGAGGCAGAGACACAGGCAGAGGGAGAAGCAGGCTCCATGCACTGGGAGCCTGACGTGGGATTCGATCCCGGGTCTCCAGGACCGCGCCCTGGGCCAAAGGCAGGCGCCAAACCACTGCACCACCCAGGGATCCCCGGAAATTTTTTTTAGGATTTTATTTTTTTAAGTAATCTCTATACCAAACATGGGGCTCAAACTCAGAACCCCAGGATCAAGAGTTACATGTTCTACTGGCTAAGCCAGCCAGGTGGCCCCTGGAAATATTTTTAATTGTGGATTTCATTTTTTCAGATAGGTAAAGGACTTTTCCGATAATTTTTTTTCAGATAATTTTAAATGTCAGTTCATTTAGATAATCGTTATTAATTTATTAACTGAATTTGTTGTTTGAACTTCATTTAACAGCTACATTTTAGGCTTTAAAAGCTTTTTTTTTTTTTTTTAAGATTTTTATTTATCCATGAGACAGAGAGAGGCGCAGAGACACAAGCAGAGGGAGAAGCAGGCTCCATGCAGGAGCCTGACGTGGGACTCGATCCCGGGTCTCCAGGGTCAGGCCCCAGGCTAAATAAAGGCGGCGCTAAACCACTGAGCCACACAGGCTGCCCCCCGCCCACCCCTTTTTAAGCAAAGCAATGGAGGTTTATTAAGCAGAGATATAGAGAGAGCTCTCAGGAGTGAGAGGCGTCCCCACAGGGCTGCCCTGGGCTTTAAAATCTTAATGCTATATATCACTTAAGGTGTTTTTGTTTTTTTTTTAACTGTGATAAAGTACACATAAGGTTAAATTTACCATCTTAACAATTTTTTGGCGTACAATTCAATAGTATTTAAGTACATTCACATTGTGTACAACTAATCTCCAGAACTCTCTTCATCTTACAAAATTGCACCTCCATCCACTAAGCAGCACTTCCCCATTCTCCCTTTTCTCCAACCCCTGGCAACCACCCTTGTACTTTTTCTGAGTTTGATTACTAAAGGTATTAATAAGGGGAATCATACAGTGTCCTTTGGTGACTGGTTTATTTCATGTAACATAATCTACAGGGTTCATCTGTGTTTTAGGATGTGTCAGAATTTCCTTCCTTTATAAGGCTAGTGTTCTATTATATGTATTACTGCATTTTCTTTATCCATGTATCCATCAGTGGACACTTAGGCTGTTTCCATTTTTTGGCTGTTGTGAATGATGGTGCTATGAGCAAAGGTGTGCAGTTATTTCAACATTCTGCTTTGAATTCTTTTGGATGTGTATCCTGCAGTAGAACTGCTGGATCATATAGTAATTCTATTTTTAATGTTTTGAGGAACCACAATATCGTTTTCCATTTTATATTATTACCAACAAAGGACTTTTCAAATTATATACACTTTTGTGTGTCAGTAAGGTGTATTGCTCTAGTAACTTTTCTGTTTCACCAGATTTATTGACATAATGTTGTACCTTCAGTATCTGTAATGATAGCATTTTTTCCACTTATATGATTTTATCTCCTCTTTTATTATTTTTTTAAAGATTTATTTGAGAGAGAGAGAGGGCACGCACACACTCAAGGTGGGGGGAAAGGGGAGTGCCAGAGGGAGAGGAAGAAAATCTCAAACAGACCCCCTGCTGAGTGTGTAGTCCTACACGGCTGGATCCCACGACCCTGAGATATGACCTGAACTGAAATCAAGAGTTGGAGGTTGACTGAACTATCCAGGCACCCATCCATCTGGAGTTTGTCAATTTTATTTATCTTTTCAAATAATTTTCAAAATATCGAATTTGTACTTTGTTTTCTTATTGATCCTTTTATTATTTTATATTTTTCATCTGTTCTTATCCTTATATTGTACTTTAAATTTATGTTATTGGAGCGCCTGGGTGGGCATTCAGTTAAGAGTCCAACTTTTTTTTTTTTTAAGATATTTTATTTATTTATTTATTTATTTATTTATTTATTAGAGAGTATACAGATGAGAAGAGGAGCAGAAGGAGAAGGACAAGCAGACACGATGCTGAGTGTGGAGCCTGACACAGGGCTGGCTCAGTCTCACAACTCTGAGATCATGACCTGAACTGAAATCAAGACTCAGAGGCCTAACCAACTGAGCTACCTAGGTGCCCCAAAGCATCCAGTTCTTAGTTTCCGCACAGGCACAAGTCATGGGATCAGCCCCACATGGGGCTCTGTGCTCAGCCTGGAGTCAGCTTAAGATTCTCACTCCCGGGCAGCCCAGGTGGCTCAGCGGTTTAGCACCGCCTTCAGCCCAGGGTGTGATCCTGGAGACCCGGGATCAAGTTCCGCATCGGGCTCCCTGCATGGAGCCTGCTTCTCCCTCTGCCTGTGTTTCTGCCTCTCTATCTCTGTGTCTCATGAATAAATAAATAAATAAATAAATAAATAAAATCTTTAAAAAAAAATAAAGATTCTCACTCCCTCTCTCAGTGCCCCCCACACACACACACACATACTTTCTCTCTAGAATAAATAAATCTTTAAAAAATTAAATTTATATTGTTGTTTGATCTCACACTCTTTAGGTCTGGTTTGTGCTTGCTCATGCTCATCTGGGTTTATATGATTGCTCTCCCTATTTTCTACCCCTTCTAAAACAACTTTCCAGAAATAACCAATTGTTTTTGGTGTATCTATTTAAATGAGGAGAGTGAGTTAGGGAGAAAAAAGTTGAAGCATTAGAAATGTCTTTCATCACTAGGCTTCAACCATTATCAGCTATACTTAAAATTCTAATATATGCTGATTGGCAAGATTATCAAACACAGCTTATAACAATGTTACTTTTTTTCCCTCTTCCTGGCAGGACCCGTTGGGGCCCAGCCCCTACTCATGGTGCCCAGAAGACCTGGCTATGGCACCATGGGCAAACCCATTAAATTGCTGGCTAACTGTTTTCAAGTTGAAATCCCAAAGATTGATGTCTACCTCTATGAGGTAGACATTAAACCAGACAAGTGTCCTAGGAGAGTGAACAGGTAAGAATCACTAAATCATGGAAATTATTTTGCTATTTGCTTTAGTAATTACGTTTATTTTTCATATTTAATAACAGTGCTAATGTTTTAACAGTTTGACCAGAAACAGGTGATAATTTGTTTTGAAATTGTACATGATGTTGGGAAAAATCTACAGTCTTCTCATTATATCATGAGGTCACATGTTTTCTCTGTGATAAGAGAGATCCAAGTCCTTTTTATATGCTCTTGAAATAAGACTAAGCATCTGTTCCATTGCTATCAGGTAATATAGCAGTGCTTTCATTTTTCCTCCCCTCTCCACTCCCACCTTACTTATGATGGGATGGTAGCAGTAGTGGGTAGAGCTAGAGGTTTCATGTTTCATGCATTTTGTTCTGATCCTTAATTTCTGACTTTTCTCATTCTCATATAGGAACCAAGTACATATGTATATAAAGATTTTATCAATCTGCTTTCAGTAAGCTGATTCTCTCACCTCCCCCAAATAATGTGTGTGTGTGTGTGTGTGTGTGTGTGTGTGTGATTGTGGTTTGGGTAAATAAGGGAATATAAAAGGAATTTATGACATGATGTACACCATGAAAGAAGTTTTAAAGAACAAAGACAAATCATTGTATGGACAAAAAACATTTAGAAAACAGTGATGTTCGGGATCCCTGGGTGGCTCAGCGGTTTAGCGCCTGCCTTTGACCCAGGGCACAATCCTCGGGTCCCAGGATCGAGTCCCGCATCGGGCTCCCGGCGTGGAGCCTGCTTCTCCCTCCTCCTGTGTCTCTGCCTCTCTCTCTCTCTCACTATCATGAATAAATAAATAAATAAATCTTAAAAAAAAAAAGAAAACAGTGATGTTCAACTTAGTATTTTGGTTTGTACTATCAAATACCCCAGCCTTTTCCTATTCAATAAATATTATTAAGAGTCTTCATTTAAGACGTAGGTGGTTCTTTTAAGAAATTCGTAATTTAGATAAGACACAAATACAAAGTGAATGAGCACTAAGGCGCTTTGCGATAGCATGTAAAAACAAATAAACCACCATATGAATGTTATGATTAATGTGGAGTACAGAATTCATACTGAGATCACACCCCTACTATAAAATTTATTTAGCTTCAGTGCCCTACAGAATGACATCCCAAATTTAGCATTCCCTTCATAATTTGGCTCTAATCTATAGCCTTTTCCATACTCTGCAGCTCTTACCTAGAATGCCTTCTCTGCCCTTGTCTATCTGGCAAACTTCTGTTATTTTTCAAGGCATACCTTTTAAAAAAAATTATTTGAGAGAGACAGCAAGTGAGAGAGCATAAGCAGGGGCAGAGGGAGAGGGAGAGGTAGGCTCCCCGTTGAGCAGGGAGCCTGAAGCAGAGCTTGATCCCAACACCCTGGGATCATGACCTGAGCTGAAGACAGATACTAAACCAGCTGAGCCACCCAGGCACCCCCAAAATGTTTTTTTTTTTTAACTCTGTAGTCAGAGGTAATTCATTCTTCTGTGACCCTACAGTATTTGATGTATACTCCTGTTACAGTATTTTTAATGTATTATGGTTACTTGTTGCTTCCCTCTTCTCCCAGTATAACATCTTCATGAAAAGGAATACTCTTTTTTGTTACCTTTGTAGCCCTGTTATTAGCTTGATGATTGGCACATAATACTCAGTAAATGAAAGGCTTATAAAAGTAAAATGAAATGGGCATGATGGTAGAGGACAGAAAGAGAACTGGACATTATAAAGAGCTATGTATGCCTAGACAGATTTTCAGTGCCCTACGCTTCTCTCCTACAGTCTGTAGTCTAGTTGTTGTCTTGCACTCATTCCTCTCTCTTGGCTGTGTTACTGCTAGCCATCATCCCTGTATGGGGACCTATCTTCATGCTGTACTTTCAGATTCACTTTTTCTTGTTTCTCAAAATTGGGGTGTTTCAAATTTTGTTCTCAAAATTTGTAAATGTAAAGGATAATCCTGACTCTTCTGGGTTTTTTATTTTATTTTTAGATTTTAAAAATTTGAGAGAGTGAGTGAGCACATAAGCAGGGAGAGTGGCAGAGGGAGAAGGAGAAGCAGGCTCCCAGCTAAGTGGGGAGCCTGATGTAGGGCTCTGTCCCAGGACCCTAGGATCATGAGCTGAGCCAAAGGCAGACATTTAACTGACTGAGCCACCCAGGCACGCCCTGATCCTTCTGTATGGTGTTTACATTTTTAAAAGGCATTTGTTGGGGCACCTGGGTGGCTCAGTCATTTAAGCATCCAACTCTTGTTATCAACTCAGGTCTCAATCTCAAGATCATGAGTTCAAGTTCCACGTTGGGCTCCATGTGGAACCTACTTTAAAAAGGGGGGAGGGATCCCTGGGTGGCGCAGCGGTTTGGCGCCTGCCTTTGGCCCAGGGCGCGATCCTGGCGACCTGGGATCGAATCCCACATCGGGCTCCCGGTGCATGGAGCCTGCTTCTCCCTCTGCCTGTGTCTCTGCCTCTCTCTCTCTCTCTGTGACTATCATAAATTAAAAAAGAAATTTAAAAAGGGGGGGGGCATTTGATAGGATGCCTAAGGCAGATATTTCTTTTTTTTTGAAGATTTTATTTATTAAAGAGCATGAGTGGAGGGAGAGAAAAAAATCTCTAGCAGACTCTGTGCTCAGCGTGGAGCATGACGTGGGGCTTGATCTCATGACACTGAGATCATGACCTGAACTAGAACCAAGAGTCAGATGCTTAACTGACTGAGCCACTGAGGAACCCCTAAGGCAGATATTTCTGACATGAATTCCTTACCTACTGCCTTTTGCCCTTGCTCTGCTCAAAAGAATCGCCCCTAATTTTAGCATTATATAGTAAAGGATTATTGTAGGCTATTTATTAAGTAGGAGAATTATATGATGAAAATGTAGGAAAATAAAACTGCTTTAAAGACAAAATGTGTTGAAATTGCAGACTAATGGGAGATGGAGGCTTGGGGTTTACAGGGATGTCAGCTGAGGGTCTTTTTTGTTTTTCAGAAGAGTTCTAAGGGACTAATAACAGAGGCAGTAATATTAGGTAAAAAGGAACCAAATTATTTATTAGATTTGTTCCTTCTCCTATCTAACTTATTTTTGATAGGGGTAAGGGAGTTATTTGTGTATTATGAAAGTACATATGAAATTGGGGTATTTGGCTGGCTTAGGCAGTAAAGCATCCAACTCTTGATCTTGGGGTTGTGTGTTTAAGCCCTATGTTGGGTGTGGAACCTAATACAAAAAAAAAAAAGGAAAAAAAATAAAAAAAATAAAGGAAAGAAAAAATTAATTAGTATAACATTTCACATGTAGATGCTCAGTGTGTTACTTAAGTTTGGGAGCAAAATATATGTAATAAATTGTTGTATATATTCTGGTTTTTAATTTATGATCCTGTTGACTTCCCTTATTATATTTTGTCTTCAGGTTGCTTTGTTTTGTTACATTGTTTGCCAATAGAAGTAAAGGATCTGTAATTTAGATGTTTCCATGTGGAAATTTTTATTCTGTATCTTTTGAATTTTCATAGGAGCTATAGGATTTCTTTGAGAATCTTAAAATGACATAAATCAGTTTTCTACTTGGTTAATAATATGGACTTGATTTTATGTCAACATCTGCAAAACTTGCTCTCTTTATTCCTTCAAAAGGCTAGCTTTTATCTTCGCTTTTTGCAATATTATTGCATAACTAGTTAAAATTGTTGCTGGGCTTCTGAATTGGTTCAGTTCCTACACTTCAATGGCTAGAGCTCAAGAAGTTAGAAGAAACTAGCTAGAACTTGACAATTCCTATTCCATATTAGCTAAACAGTTATGGGCTAAATGCCCCAGTATTTAAATCAACACGTAGGAGGTTTTTCTTGTCCATATGCCACATGCTCAAATATTTGGCACCATGGCATTAATCATAATAGTAGACTGATGGGTTGTAGCCAAACAAGTTTCCACTTTAGTCAGAGGAGTTTTCTTGGACAAAATACCCAGGAAATGCTTGTGAGTCATTTTGTGAGTCAACTTCTCTACTTCGGATTTTCTGTCTGTTGCTTGTTTTGTCCTTTCCTCACCCCTTTAGGATATGTATGTGTATTGTTTTTTGGCCAATAAGATTTTGATTGAAAATGATCATTTGGTAAGAGAGCATGTTTGTTAAGCAAATTTTGAATGTTTCTGGTTTTTTTTTTTTTTAACAAGTGAATGACCTCAATAACTAAAATCCAAATATTTTTAGAACTATTATGACCTAGAGTATAAATTCCATAACTTGAAGATTTGTGCTGATTTATCCAACTGCTAGTATGTATGAGGATAAACCTTAAGAAGGTTGTTAGGTACTTACTCAAAATCATTAAGTAGTATCATAGATACTTGGGAAAAATTGTATAAAATCATGATTATAATTGCAAGATCTATTTTAAACAAGAATAAAGATTTGAAGGAATCATGAAATAGTATGAGATTGTGGCTGAATTTTTTTGGTTCAGTTTTCTTTTATAAATGAAACATCTTATAGTCGTATTGTGGTTATTGTTACTATCATGATTTGTGATAGAGTGCAAAATATTTGTGCATATTGCATACAGTTGTAATACTGATGATTGAATTTTAAAGTTTTTTTTTTAATTTTTATTTATTTATGATAGTCACACAGAGAGAGAGAGAGGCAGAGACATAGGCAGAGGGAGAAGCAGGCTCCATGCACCGGGAGGCTGACGTGGGATTCTATCCCGGGTCTCCAGGATTGCGCCCTGGGCCAAAGGCAGGCGCCAAACCACTGCACCACCCAGGGATCCCTGATGATTGAATTTTAGAAGGAAAAAATAAATTATATTGATTCCATTTTGACTTTTTTTAAGATTTTATTTATTTATTCATGAGAGACATGGAGAGAGAAGCAGATACACAAGCAGAGGGAGAAGCAGGCTCCATGCAGGGAGCCCAATGCGGGACTCGATCCCGGATCTCCAGGATCACGCCCTGGGCCAAAGGCAGGTGCCAAACCGCTGAGCCACCAGGGATCCCCTCCACTTTGACTTTTAAATGGAAATCTCAGTTTAGAGTGTTAGAAGCAACTCCCTTTCTGCTGTTATCAGGAATGTCATTGGCATAGTGTTGTAAATAGGTAATATGCCAAGAGAGGGACATACTCTTTAAAAATAATTTCACTTATGAAATTCACATACTATGCAATTCACTCATTTAAAGTGTGCAGTTCAGTGGGTTTTAGTATATTCAAAGAGATGACATACAGCCATCACCACAATCAAATTTTAGAGCATTTCATCCTTCCAAAAAGAAATCCCACTAGGAGTGCCTGGGTGGCTCCATTGGTTAAACAACTGCCTTTGGCCCAGGACATGATCTCAGGGTTCTGGGATCAAGCCCTGTGTTGGGCTCCCTGCCCAGTGGGGAGTTTGCTTCCTCCTCTGACCCTCCCCCTTGCTTGTTTGCTTGCTTTCTCTCTCAAATGAATAAATAAAATTCTAAAAAAAAAAACAAAACTATTACTCCTTAGTAGTCACTCACCATTGCCTCCCCACTCCCTTTCCATAACCCTGCCAACCACTAATCTACTTTCTGTCTCTGGATTTTGCCCTTTCTGGGCATTTCACATAAATGGAATCATGTAATACCTAACCATTTGTGTGAAGTGACTGCTTTCACTCCACATGTTTTCAAGGTTCATCCACGTTGTAGCATGTATCAGTACTTCCTTTTTATTACTGAATAATATTTTGTATGGATATTTTGTTTATTAAGTTATCAGTTGGTTGATGTGAGTTTGCACTTTGGGGCTGTTATGAATAATGCTATGAACATCTGCGTACAAGGTTTTGTGTGGACATGTGTTTTCATTTCTTTTGGGTGTATCACTAAGAGTGGAATGATTTGATAACTCTGTTTTTAACTTTTGTGAAACTGCCATGCTCTCTTCTACTCTGGCTGCATCATTTTACATTCCCACTAGCAGTATGTGATGATTCAAGCATCTCCACATCCTTACCACCATTTGTTATCTGTCTCTTATTATAGCCATCCTAGGAGTTTTAAGTAGTATCTCATTGTTACTTTGATTTGCATTTCCCTGATGGTTGATGTTGGGCATGTTTTCATGTACTAATTGGCTGTTTGTATATCTTTGGAGAAATGTCTCTTCAGGTCCTTTGCCCATTTTTAAGTTGGGTGATTTGTCTTTTTGTTATTGAGTTCCAGGAATTCTTTATTGGTATACTTAAAAGTCCCTTATCAAATGTAATGATGTGCAAAAATGTTCTTCCTCTCTGCCTGTTGCCTTTTATTTTCTTGATGGTGACCTACACATTTTTTATTTTGATTAAGAACAATTAATTTTTTTTTTGCCAGTGGCCTTTTGGTGTCATACCTATAGAGGAGTATATTTCTGATTAAAATGCTTTAGAGAACATAACCCAGAAAACATTGCTGATGAAAATCAAAGTGTAGTTTTGAGTTATCTTAGGGAAACTGTGCCATGTGTAGTATATGTCAGTTAACGAGCAAGTTTTATTTTCCTTGTTAGTTAATCACTTGGAAGATAGGAAAGCTGACATGATTATTTTAGATTTCAAAAACTCTTCTGAGTAGCATCTAAATAAATTACTCAGTAGTAATTAGTCTTCTAACTAATATTTCTGCAATATATTTGAAGTTCAAAGATACTTCTATAAATAAATATATTCCTAAAAATCAGGGGTTTATTCTTAACATCTATCCATGTGTTTAGATTTCATGGTGTCTGAGCTAAATAGTAGAATAGAAGAATAAATAGAGTGGACATAGCAAAATTATGACATGTTTATGTAACAGAAATAGGCCAGTATAAATAGAGCAGCTCGTCTGAAAATTAGCCAGGGAGTAACTTATGAAGGGTTTTTTTTTTTTTTTTTTTAAGATTTACTTATTGATTTGAGAGAGAGCCGGGGGGCAAGGGGGTTGGAGAGAGAGAGAGAATATCTCAAGCAGAGTCTCTGCTGAGGGGAGCTGGATGCAGGGCTCAATCTCATGAACTGAGCTGAAATCAAGAGTTGGACATTCAATAGACTGAGCCACCCAGGCACCCCACTCCAATGAAGGGTCTTAAATCCATGCTAAGGCTTGTGAATTCAGAAACAGTGGAGAGCCATTGGAGGTTTAGGGCAAATGAGGAACGTCTATATTTAAAAGCATAACTAATGGCAGTGTGGTGAATAAATTAGAAAAGAGAAAGACCAGGGACACCTGGGTGGCTCAACGGTTGGGTGCCTACCTTCGGCCCAGGGCATGATCCTGGAGTCCTGGGATTGAATCCTGCATCGGGCTCCCTGCATGGGACCTGCTTCTCCCTCTGCCTGTGTCTGCCTCTCTCTCTGTGTCTCTCATGAATAAATAAATAAAATCTTTAAGAAAAGAAAAGAGAAAGACCAGAGTCTGGAGAACATTGGGAAGGCTGTTTGCAGTAGTCTAGATCAGTGGTCTTTAAATCTTTGATTATTCATCCCCATTAAAATATGTTTGACCGTGGACTGAACAATAAGTAAATAAATGTATATGTACACATATTTGGAGTTTTTAAATTTATAGAAATATACTTACTATTCTAACATATAACTATAGAAAAAGGCAGGAAAATATTTTGAAATAAACTATTTAAAAATATATTTAATAATTTGAAATTTTCAGTTACCAACAATCTGATTGAATATATGCCATGCACTTGAGCTAAGTTGCAACGTGGTAAAAATGAGTTACACTGTTGATTGTTAATTGAAGTGTAGTTGATATATAATGTTGTATCAGTTTTAAGTATATAACATAGTGATAAGACAACTCTATACATTATGTTGTATTCGTCAAGATAAGTGTAGTTTGCTACCATAATGTTGCTACAGTACACTGTTAACTCTTTTATGTTGCAGAAGTCCTGTTATTCTCTTAGGGTTCCAGGTGTACCATATGTTACACCTGATCATCTGACATGGGCTAAGTAAGATACCAGTGTCAATCCATATTCACAAGTGTTAGTAAATCTTAATTTCTAATTACTAGATGAAAATTAAATATACTTTTTTCCCCTCGTACTCTAGCATACCCCCTAGCATCTCTGACCCCTACTTTTCTAGATTAGAAGTAGTGTTTTCTAGGACTTAACTAACAGCAGTGGCAGTGGGGATAAAGGGAGAGCTTAGATAAAATATTTAGAAGAAGAGTGAATAATATAGACATGGAGGGAAAAAGAAGAGAGAATGACTTCATCGTTCCAATCTGTGCAATAGACATGGCTTTAACAGAAATACAGATGGTGAAAAGACCAAAGTTTTTTATTTTCTGTTTCGGATATTTGGAGGTTGAATTGTTTAAGAAACATCAAAGTAGAGAGGCTCAATAGATTATTGGAAATAAATGTTGAGAGCACAGGAAATAAGTCAAGATAGAGAATTATATGTGATCATAAAAGCTAGAGAAAGTGAGCAGAGTCAAGATAAGATTGAGGATGGATCTCTGGGGATACTGTTGTTTCAGGTTTGCCAGTAAACTTTAGATTGGAAAAGTTGACAAACTATGATAAAGTATAAATTATTTCAGAGAAGGTAAAGAAAGGATCATGACTTTCAAGTATTGATCACAGTGGCAAATGCCAAGAAGCTAGAGGTATAAAAGCTTAAGAGACCATGTCCTATAAGAAGTCAGTGGTGGCCTAAGGGAGAAGGGTTCTAGAATAGAGTTGTTAGTGTAAGCCAGATTGGGTTAAAAAATGATTTCTTGATCTAAAGTAATCTGTCAGTTACCTGTGAATACTAGAGATGTTTACTCCACTGGATTAGCAAGTAAGATGACATAAGATTATGAAAGCTTCATACACATGTGAAATGACTATAAAGATAGTTCTTAGTAAAATGCTCTGGTGTACTACAGATTTCATATTATAAAATATGAAAAATTTGATCTAAAATATAACCCCTTTTTTCTCTACTCTGTATCTTTTAAACTTTATCTTGATGCAAAAGTATTTATTGGCTACCTTCTCTGTTATTTATTGAAGAGTTATGAAGATAAATTCAAGGTTGGAAGGATACAAGGAGAGACTGCCTGCTGTTTTAGTTGTGTTTTATAAGCAAGCCTCTAGGTGACTTTACCATCTTGTTACACCTTAGCAGTCTTCCTTCTGACTATACTATAGTGATAGATTAATTTATTATAGCTATGAATACTAAACTAATATGAATAGTCACTTTCAAGGGAAAATATTTCATGTCTTCTCGTATCAACTAGAATAATATTTCCCATTCTGTCTTTTGGGAGTAGAGGATGAGAGGTACCTAGAAATGAGATGAAGGTGTGGGTCTCTATAAGCATATAGAACAATTAATGAAAACAATTTCTTCTCCTTTTTACATTAAAATTTCTCTCTCCTACCATTTTTCTGCTGCATGAGTCAGGTGGTTAAGTGGAACTTACTGAAACCAATATTAAATTTTACTTTACAGTCTGTGCACCAGAGCATGATGGAGTCAAAAGACTTGGTACCAGAATGTAGGAAGTGGTGGTTGAGGTAAGAGTGGGAAAGGTAGGCTGTAGCCCTTTGTAAGACCTAATGTACTCGGGTAGGTTCCATTTTTGTAGTAATCGCCAGATATTCTTAAGGATTTTTAAATTCTATCCCAAGGTTCTACAAAAATGCATCCTATTATATTCTGCAAGAATTCTTTCCTTCTAGACTAAGGTTATTAGTTAAAGGAAGCCACTGAAGATTGGTTAGAAGTTCTTATCCTCATTTGCTCAGATTTTCTTTCCCAAATTGCTTTCCAAAATGCTGCTTTAGAAGTTAAAATATTTTGCATATTACCAAAGAAGGTAAAATTACAATTATTTTACTGAAATATACACTTAAACGTTGTGCTAAAATTTCTACATTTGAACAAAAGATCAAAGGATTCCCTCCCCATTGTTATGATAAAAGACAGCTACACATAAGACAAAGATAGTTCCACAACTGTTACATGATAGAAATTCAGTTCATAGTTTATGTTAATTACCAGGATTTATTCTTTGTATTAATTTACTTTGATACTAATACATTGTGATATATTTGTTGTTTGGAAGACTTCAATATTTCAATGTAGTCTTGAAGTATATTTGTGAGATAATTATACTTAAATTTTTATATAAAAATAGTATCATATATATTTGCTTTCCCCCCCAAGAGTACTTTCACTAATATCCCAATGGTCCCAGTAACAGGCTAGAGACTGTTATCCCATTTTTATTGATGAAGGAACTAAAGTCAGAGAGGCAAGGTGACTTTTATAACAACCTAGTGGCAGAATGGGACTAAAAACTCATGTCTACTTATTTCTCCTCCAGTGCTTATGTTAGCACATGTAAAGGTTTCTCAAATTAGCAGTTTCCCAATTCAAACTTTCTTTATAATACAGTGAGCACCTTTGCTGCTATAGCAGAATAAATGACAAGATAAATTACTATTGTAGTTTTTTCTTTAGCTCCACCTGCCTGCCTGATGAACATTCTAATACATTACCCTTTGTCACAGTATCTTTTGAGATAAGAAGTGAAAATTTGCAGTTCCTTGATTTGTCATTTTGTAACTTGAATACGAAATTTTCATTAAAACTCTAAATACGGGGCAGCCAGGGTGGCTCAGCGGATTAGTGCCTGCCTTCCGCTCAGGGCGTGATCCTGCAGTCCAGGGATTGAGTCCCGCATCAGGCTCCCTGCATGGAGCCTGCTTCTCCCTCTGTCTTTGTCTCTGCCTCTCTCTCTCTCTCTCTCTCTCTCTCTGTCTCTCATTAATAAATAAATAAAATCTTAAAAAAAAAACCCTCTAAATATGTTGATCACATCATGTTAATGAGAGATTAAAGAGAGACGATAATAATTGATGGTCCTTAGAAAAGTGGATTCCCTTTGAAACATATGTTTTAGCAGTTATGAATTTAAACATAGTTTAATGTTAGAAATTCCCAGTGTATATAGAATTCTAATACCATTCTCTTAAGGCTCTGAGAGCTTGAGTTCAAATCAATGTTTAGTGTAATTATTCATAAAGAAATTTTTATATCTGATCCCATGGTAAAAATCTGCAGTGTTTCATTGTGTGATATTCTCCTAATTAAATTCTCCTAATTAAATTTTACTGTTAAAGGGGATTGCAGAGATTATTCATTTCAGTCTTCTGGTTGGAATCTTCTAATTGGTATCTTTTGTGACATAACTGCTCCTTGAGCAGCTATAGCAGGGATGAAGTCAGGTACTTTATAAGATAGTATGATCTACTTGTGAATAATTCTGGTGGTTAGGAAATGTGGGAAATTTTTGTTCCAAAGTCTAGCTCCTTATATCTTCCCAATTATTTGTGAGTTCTATCCTTTCGTACAAAGATAGATTTTCTTCTTAGTTTATCACATGACAGTCCATCAAAACAGTCAAAGGACCAAAGGCTTTTGTAATCCCTTTGAGTCTTTACTATTCCAGACCTACAGTTCTTTAGTTTGATTTATTTTTACTCATGTTACATGAATTTCTATTAAGATTACCATCTTCTGGTTATGTTTCATTTTTTTACGGTCTTAAATTTTTCCAAATTGAGCAGAGTACCTCAGAATGTGAAATTACCTATATAATATGTGATAGGGTAGTTACATGCTTTATAGTGGGCACTTAAATATGTACAACCTAATTTCTTTAATTTGGAGGAAGCTACATCCCACTATCTGCTCATTCTGGACTTAGAGTCACCTAAAGCCCCTTACATTGTAAGTTCACATCCTCTAATCTGTTCTTTTTGCAGTTGAGATTTTTAAGCAAATCTTTAGCTCTTAAAATTACCCCTATTTTTCATCTTCATTGAGTTCATTGTTGTAGTGTCTCAGTAACTTTTAGCATGCTTATTTGTTTTTAGCATACTAGCAATGTCTCCCAAGTACTTATAATTTGAGGATTTCTTGGGACCCCTGGATGATCCCTGGGTCCAGGATTGAGTCCCACATCAGGCTCCCTGCAGGGAGTCTGCTTCTGCCTCTGCCTGTGTCTTTGCCACTCTCTCTGTGTCTCATGAATAAATAAAATCTTAAAAAAAAAAAAAGGAGGATTTCTTGACATATTTTATTTTGTCTATTTTATTATGTATCCTACATATATATAAGATATAGATATATATATCTTAAGATTTTATTTATTTATTTGACAGAGCATAAGCAGAGGAGCAGCAGGCAGAGGGAGAAGAAGCAGGCTCTCCTCTAAGCAGGGAGCCCAATGAGGGCTCCATCTCAGGACCCTGGGATCATGACCTGAGCTAAAGGCAGACCCATAACCCACTGAGCCACCGAGGTGACCCAGGGCACTAGACATACTTCTTTTGTTCATGGTATTGATAGGGGGACCACTTTAGAAGTTTATTCTGATTAAAAGTTTCCATAAATCTCCTAGTTAACTTAGAAAAAGAAAAGGAACTTGCCTTGCCCCATGTTATAGTATAATAAAACACTTTAGTAATTGATACTTTTTAAATACAGACAGACCACTGAGACAATATAGAGAACTCAAGAGCCAGATCCATTTATATATTGAGAACTTATTAAGATAAAAATGGCATTTTATTTATCTATCTATCTATCTATTGTAGGCTCCAGCCCAGAGTGGAGCCTAACACAGGGCCCAAATTTATGACTGTGAGATCGAGACCTGGGCTGAGATCACGAGTCAGACGCTTACCAACTGACCCTCCCAGACACCCCCCAAAAATGGCATTTTATTTTATTTTTATTTTTATTTTTTTAAAGATTGTATTTATTTATTCATGAGAGACACAGAGAGGGAGAGAGAGGCAGAGACACAGGCAGAGGGAGAAGCAGGCTCCATGCAGGGAGCCTTACACGGGACTCAATCCCAGGACCCCAGGATCACACCCTGGGCCAAAGGCAGGCGCTAAACTGCTGAGCCACCCAGGGATCCCAAAAAATGGTATTTTAAATTGGTTTGTAGATGGTGTGGGACCACTGGCTTACTATATGGAGAAAAATAAAATAGAGTCCTTATATAACACTGTTTATAAATAAGGACCTCAAATGAATTAATAGCCAAAGTAATATAGATACATATATATATATACATATATATATATATATATATGTAATGATAGATGGGTAGATATAAACACTATATATGTAAAGGTAAAAATTGATTCATTTTATGATATATTAAGGATTTCAGTTCAACAAATATATAGATATTGTTGTATGTATATTATTCAACAAATAGATATTAACAGGCAGATAACATTTGAAAGAAGATATTTGCAATAACTAAACCTGTTAATGAATTAATATCTGGACTATCAGACTATCAAAGAAACTCCTTCAATTCAACAAGAAGACTGGGACCCCAATAGAAAAATGAGCAAAGGAAACAAACATGGAATTAAAAGAAGAAAAGAAACAGACACATGAAGGAATGTTCAAATTCATTAGTAATAGAAGAAATCTCAATTAAAATAACCTTTTAATTTTACCTGCTACACTAGCAAAAATTAGAAAGCAGAGCTGAATAATGCCAAATCTTGTCTGATATATAGGGAAATAGGAATCTCCAGGAATGTAGATTAGACAGCCACTCTGGGGAGCAGTTTGGCAGTTCTATCATTTAGTTGTTTAAATTCACGTGGACATAACAATTTTGTTCCTGGGTATATAACCAGAGATAAATTCTCTCACACAAGTCCATAAAAGGGTATGGTAAGAGACATTGCATTGCAACATTGTTTTTAGTGGTTGGTAGTTAAAGTCTGCATTGTTGGGTGGGGTGATAGACAACATACGGAGTACTTTACGTCAGAAACAATGAACTAAGTGTACCAAACCAAAAAGAATTCATTTTTAAAACCTAGTGCAAGAGGATAAAGATGGGAATATAAACAAACAGAAGGATGTTCATCTACACATTAGAAGAAATAACTTACTGGGAAGAGGAAAAAGGCTTAGGAAATGGAGGTGGAAGGAAAGAAGAGAGGTCTTGTACATATGATTAATGCTAATAAGCCATGATTTGAGGAGTATGATTAACCTTTTGTATCTGGAACATAAAAGTGGGGTTTGGGGACTACATTTGACAATGATATGTAAGTTGGGTTGGAGAAGAAAAGATTAAAGGCTTAAAAAACAGAAGACTTAAAATAATCCAGCTACTGGAACATGAGGTTGTAGTTTAGGATGGTGGTAATTGGGAATGAAAAGTAAAGGACTGATGTGAGAAATACTGCAAAGAGATGAGGTCCGCAACTAATTGGGTGAAGAGATGAGCCAGATTTGAATCTGGAGAGATGAAGGTCCCAATAAAGAGGAGCAATGAATAGGATAACCAGATAACATGGGGGAGATATGGTGAATTCAGCTTTTGATTCCGTTGGAGGTTCTAGCATTTTATTGAGGTAGATTGTCCGCTGTTAGAACATTCATGAATATACTGTGGTAGACATTGAAACAGAACATTTTTTATCCCTAAATTGTCTTTGGCACAGCTATTTTAATCTCTTCCACCATTTTAATCCTTAGAGTGATTTGATTGGCTTGCGAGGATTTGGTAAGCTTAAAGTCACACCAATTTACTGTTGAGAAAAAATGACAAAATAGTTAAAACATTCTGACAAATTAGATCTGTAAAGTTTCACCTAAGAAACGACTTGACAGTGGCTGCAGAAGAATACCTTAAGTGACAAAAAAAAAAAATCTGAAATTTGTCTTGTATGTAAAAACAGATCAGTGAATCAAATCTTTTTTGTAAAATTTACTGTGGTAGAGGCTTGATCTTGGTTTAGTTTCAGCAAAGTAAAATTGAAGAAGGGGAAAAATAGAAATTTTGAGCTTGTAGAAAATTGCTCTAGGTATCAAGTTAGCTTGATTATTTTGTACCAGAGAATGCCTTTTTCTCCCCTTTTTCACCTAACTACCCATAGGTTAGAATTTAATCTTTTTCCCATTCCTTTAAATGTATTGTGTATTATACCAGTAATATGTAAGGATACTCTTATCATAATATATTTAGATCATTTAGACACAAAAATCATTCTTCACCTCTCTCTCCAGAGGTAACCACCGTTGAGATATCTTTCCACTGCTTTTGCAAGTAATGTGTGTACAAAAATAAATGTTGACTTGTGGATATTTTGTTTTATTCTCACTGTAGGCTAATTTTTAAATGTAAAGTCTTAAATTTAAATATCTTTCAATGTAAGTACATATCACATAAAAATATTTGCTGGGTGAAAACAGGTTTCCAAATGTTCTTACTGATTAGATAATATAAGTATGGAAAAGGATTGAGGAGGGGTAAAGGTATGTTTATTGCTCTCAAGAACTTCACAGTCTAGTAGAAGTGATGTGTACTCTGATTATAATACAGTGGAGTAGCTGTTCTAATAGATATATACACTAGGTGGTATTTGAGTACAGAGTGAAGAGCATCAAATTCTTCAATAGAGAAGTGTATGTATCGAGTAGTGCGCAGAGATGGTAAAAGGGACTTGGGATCATTTTTTTTTAAGGTTAATATTTTGCAGGTTTACTAAAGTCTAGAATGATTAAGTAATTCACTGGATTCATTCTTTTCTGTCTTTTGTGAAATTCATATTTCTTGCCAGAAGTCAGTCTTTCTGGTATCCTAAGATATGGTCCTGAAAGCAGTATCTTTATTATGTATGATTGTCTTTTAGAATTTTGGCAGCTTTAAATAGTACAAGAATTACTGTATTTTGTATTTTGTATTTCATCATGCAGAGGATTATGTGGATATATTTTTTTCCCTTTTGTAGGGAGGTGGTTGACTCAATGGTTCAGCATTTTAAAGTGACTATATTTGGGGACCGTAGACCAGTTTATGATGGAAAAAGAAGCCTTTACACAGCCAATCCACTTCCTGTGGCAACTACTGGGGTAAGATGCATTCCTTTATTGGAAAGGTATTCTTTTACAGTATCTCCCTTTATTTTTAATTTTTATTTACTTAATTATTTTCGAAGAGAGAATTGGAGGGAGGCATAGGGAAAGAGAGGGAATCTCAAGTCCGCCCCACACCTAGCTTGGAACCTGACGCAGGGCTTGATCTCACAATCTTGAGATCATGACTCAGGCTGAAACCAAGAGTTTGATGCTCAACCAACTGAGCCACCCACACACCCCTTCAAATAATTTTAAACATAATGAAAAATTGTAAAAATCAAAGAACTCATGTAGTAGACCTTTTACCCAGATTCATCAGTGTCCTTACCTTTTGCCACATTTGTCTTATCAATCTCTGTCTTTTTTGCTGTCTTTATAGATACTTTATGTGTGTGTGTGTGTGTGTGTGTGTGTGTGTATACACACACACACACACACATACTTTATAGATACTTATATAGAACGAGATTTTCCCAGCCTTTTTATTTTCTTTTCATAGTATTAACATGGTAGAGGATTACAGTCAAGTTGTTTTGTAGAACGTCCCTCAATCTGGATTTGTCTGGTATTTTCTCTTGATTAGGTTCTGATTAAGCATATTTGGCAGGAATAATTACACAAGTGTTCTTATCAGTGGATCATATCGGGGACATTAATACGTATTCGCTCCATTAATGCTGATATTAAGTTTGATCACTTGTTTAAGCTGATATCTGCCAGGTTTCTCCTGTCAAATTTTTCTCTTTACTCTTGTGGAGAGATTTTAACTGTGGTAAAATACATATAAAATTGACCATCTGAGCCATTTAATGTACATTTAATGGCAAGAAGTACATTTGCAACTACTATTTATCTCCATGCCTCTTTTTATCTTATAAATCTGAAACTATACCCATGAAGCACTTGAGGCCCCATTCTCCTTCCCCTCAGCCCCTGGCAGCCACCATTCTAATTTCTGTCTCAATAACTTTGACTACTTTCAGTGCCTCATCTAAGTGGAATCATAAAATATTTGTGTTTTTGTGACTGACTTATTTCACTTATCATTATGTCCTCAAGATTCATCCATGTTGGGCAGCCTGGGTGGCTCAGGTCATGTTCCCGGAATCCGGGATCGAGTCCTGCATTGGGCTCCCTGCAAGGAGCCTGCTTCTCCCTCTGCTTATGTCTCTGCTTCTCTCTCAGTCTGTGTCTCTCATGAATAAATAAATAAATCTTAAAAAAAAAAAAGAAAGATTCATCCATGTTGTTGCACGTATCAGAATTTCCTTCCTTTTAAAGCTGAATGATATTCCAATGTGTATATACCACATTTCATTTATCCATACATCTGTTGATGAACACCTTTTGGCTATTACAAATAATACTGCTATGAACATGGGCGTACAAATATCTGTTCCAATTCTTCCTTTCAGTTCTTTTGTATATAAGTGGTAATTCTATTTTTAATATTTTGAGAAGTTACTGTACTATTTTCCATGGTGGCTGCACCATTTTTTACATTCCCACCAGCAATGCACAAGGGTTCCAAATTTTTCACACCGTTGCCAATACTTGTTTTCTGGGGTTTTTTGATAGTAGCTGTCCTAGTGGGTGTGAGATTATATCTCACTGTGGTTTTGATTTGCATTTCTTTAATGATTAGTGAATTGAGCACCTTTTCATGACTCTTTTGTACATTTTTGTCTTTTGCTTTTTTTTTTTTTTTTTTGCCCATTTTTAAAAATTGGGATTAGTTTTTGTTGTTATTGCATTTTAGGGATCTTTATCCTTATCAGTTAGGTGATTTGCAAATATTTTCTCACGTTTTGTAGGTTGCCTTTTCACTTTGTGGATTCTGTCCTCTGGTGCATAGAAGTATTTTTGTTTTTGTTTGGGTTGTTTTTTGAGTAGGCTCCACACGGTGGATTTCCTGACCCTGACAAGATTAAGACCTGAGTTGAGCTTAAGCTTAACCTACTGAGCCACCTAGGCTCCCCTAAGAAGTCTTTAAGTTTGATATGGGAAATACTTTTTTAATGATTTTTTTTATTTGTTTATTTTAGAGAGTGCAAGCAGTAGAGAGGAGCAGAGGGAAAGAGAGAATCTCAAGCAGATTCCCCTCTGAGCAGGGAACCTGATGCTGGGCTTGATCTCATTACCCTGAGATCATGACTTGAACCGAAATCAAGAGTTGGATATTCAGCCAGCTGAGCCACCCAGGTGCCCTGATATGGGAAATACTTTAAGGATCCTGTTTCTCGGGGCACTTGGGTGGCTCAGGTTGTGATCCCAAGATCCTGGGATCATGTCCCACATCAGGCAGGAGCGAGCCTATTTCTCCCTCTGCATATGTCTCTGCCTCTCTGTTTCTCTCATGAATAAATAAATAAATAAAATCTTTAAAAAAGAAAAAGAAGAAAAAAGATCCTGTTTCTTATTAGATTTTTAAGTAATTGATGATTCTTGCTTGGGAGGATTATTACTATATAGTAATGGTGATTTTCTAATTCTCTTATTCCTTCTACATATATTAGTTGGTATTGATTATAAGGAAGAGCATTTTCTTCTTCCTAATTTATTTATTCTTATTTATTTCACTGCCCCAGTTGTCCCAGATTTGGCCATTGGGAGCCTCTTTAAGCTGGTTCCTATTTCTTTTTTACATTACACACTTTTTTTTTTTTTTTTAGTACTTCCTTACTTTCTGGCACAAGATTATCCAGGCTTATTTTATGTTTTCCCTGCTGCAACCATGCAGCTGACCCTTTCTCAAAGGAATAATAATTTCTTTTAGTTGGGGGATGCAACTTAGAAACCAAAATCTGAATACTGAATGTATTCATTGCTGCTGGGATATAGGCGTTTCTAAAATGGACAGAGATAGGAAATAAAAATATATAAATAAATAAGACAATATATAATAAATATTACATGTCATATAGTGAACCTACCAAAAGTAGTCTACACAAGTATTACTCAATTTACAATATAAAATTTATAGTGGAGGGCAGCCCCAGTGGTACAGCAGTTTAGCACCGCCTTCAGCCCGGGGTGTGATCCTGGAGACCCGGGATTGAGTCCCATGTCGGGCTCCCTGCATGGAGCTTGTTTCTCCCTCTGCCTGTGTCTCTGCCTCTCTCTCTCTCCATGTCTGTCATAAATAAATAAAAAAAATATTTAAAAAAAAAATTTATAGTGGAAATCATGAGTTCAAACTGATTTTCAGTCTACCCCCCAGAGCAAAATCTATCCTTCCTTTACTCTCCACTTTGCATATTTGTATCTTCCTTCTTTTTTGAGCCTCAAAACATCACTTTTACTCATTTGTTTAGTCGTACCATACGTTTATAAAATCATTTCTGGGGCAGCCCGGGTGGCTCAGCAGGTTAGCGCCACCTTCAGCCCAGGGCGGAATCCTGGAGACCCGGGATCGAGTCCCACGTCAGGTTCCCTGCATGAAGCCTGCTTCTCGCTCTCTGCCTGTGTCTCTGCCTCTCTCTATGTCTGTCATGAATAAATAAATAAAATATTTTTTAAAAAATCCTTTCTGAATTGCTACACCATACCACTACAGAAAACAAACTTACTCATGAGAGTTAAGGTTTTATTTTGTATGTGGTTCTTTCCCACCCGCCCCTTCTCCACATGCCCAATTGAGAATAAACTCAGTATACTGTGTTCAAGAGTTCTTTGCATTAATGTTTTCTTTTTTCCCCTTCTTTCATTATGTTAGGTTATACATTTGAAATACATTTGGTTTCACTTGATTTTGTTTATATTTTAAGTTTTACACTTCATCTTGATTTTATTTTTAATTTTTTAACTGATTAAACTTTATTTTTAAGAAAAGCTTTTTTAAAACATGGTTCCAGGAATCAAAACTATACTGAAAAATATACTCAGAATTGTTATTCCTCCTTTATTTCTTCCAGTCTGTTTCTTCCCATCATCTGAAATTCAGTAACCAGTTTCTTTGTTTCTGGTCATACTTCTTGTGTTTCTTATTGCAAAAGTAAGATATATGAATATTTTCCCATTCTCTTTTCTCACACAAGGATGGCATACTATTTGTAATCTTCTGTACTTTGCTTTTTTTTTGCTTAACAGTATAGCTTGGAGATTATCTATTGATTTAACATTGAGGTTGGTTTTTTATATTTGCTCTCTTTTTTCTTAAATACCTTGGTAACTTAAAAATAATTGTACATTATCCTTTTCAACTTATCAATTGATTGTTTTCCCATCAACAGGTAGATTTAGATGTTACTTTACCTGGGGAAGGTGGAAAAGATCGACCGTTCAAGGTATCAATTAAATTTGTCTCTCGGGTGAGTTGGCACCTACTACATGAAGTACTGACAGGACGGACCTTGCCTGAGCCACTGGAATTAGACAAGCCAATCAGCACTAATCCTGTCCATGCTGTTGATGTGGTGCTACGACATCTGCCCTCCATGAAGTGGGTGCTTCTGGCTTTTTTTTTTTCCTTTTTAGATTTTCAGTGTGAAGGCTTTCCTCCCAAGAATAAGTTGTGCAGGCCCTTTTTGAATAACCATATGTATATTTTGGTTACTTCATTTAAAGAATAGCATGCATACAAGTTCATTGACAGAAGAAGTAAGTTAAATAAATTCTGATTTTTGAAAACATACATGATTACGTTAGCTATTCTAGTGGATACCTTTTAGAAAAATGTCTAACCCTTTATCTTAGAAGCTATAAATCTTGAATAACTGACCTATTTAGTTAAGTCCCCTTATTTTAAAGGTAATATCATTTTTTATACTATTGTATAATCAATTTGTATTGAAAATTGCTATACTACCACAAGTGTATGTTTATATTTGTGTGCTTGGATATATAGGATCAATGTGTCTTTTTAAAGAAAAATATGTTTTGGTAACACATTTATGGAAATAGCCTTTTGATTGATATTTATTCACTCTTTAGCGTTTACTAAGGTTAGAACTGATTTTTCTTTTCATCTGTTTCTAAGAAAGTATTTCAAATAAAATTTATTCTCGCCCAAACTAACAGTAGTTTTAGGAATAGAGAATTTCAGTAAAGGATGCTAAGGGATTTTGTTTTGGTTTTGTTTTTCATTTAAAATGGCTATTTTTTGCTTTCACAAATTTGGAATATATTTATTTTCATATATTCCTAATGACAAGCATCATTATGATAAATGAAGTTTATGTGCCTTAGACTCACCAATTCTGCAAATTTAAATACCTATATGGGATGGAAAGGACTGAATATGACATTTTAATTTTTGTAGATATACACCTGTGGGGCGTTCCTTTTTCTCAGCTCCAGAAGGATATGACCACCCCCTGGGAGGGGGCAGGGAAGTATGGTTTGGATTCCATCAATCTGTTCGACCTGCCATGTGGAAAATGATGCTTAATATTGATGGTAAGGGAACTAAAAGCATATTCTGTATTGGGTACTTGATTTCTCTATCGCACACATGCATCTGTGCCTATGTGTATGTATGTGTGCAGTTGTATATGCAATTACATGTACTAGTATCTTGAAGTAATTGGGACATATATTAAGCCAAAGTTGAAAAACCTTTGTATTGTTATTAATTTCCTTTAGAGACCCTTCACACAGAGGTTGTCCTGGAATGCTACTGAGCATGAAGTATGCACATTGAAGCATATATAAAAGCCTTGACATTATTACCTGAACAATCTCACTTTTATCCTCTTAACTCTTAAGTCAGTATTTCATTATGAAATACACGTTTTAAAGGAAAAGTCTGTTGGTCCTGGTGACCCCAGGTATTATACCTACAGCTGATGCTTACAGTGGTGCTATAAGCATTTTTAGCTCATGAATATTTTTGAGCATATGTTGAAATAGGGAGAATAGTATGATAAAATGCCACCTGTCTGCAAACTGTCAAGAGTTTTCCACCTTTCCTTAAACTTTCTACATTTACTTCTCTATTAGAGTGTTTTTAAATCAAATCCCAGATAGTTATTTTGTCTCCACTACTTTACCTCAAAAAAATCATAATGCCATTATCATATGTAAAAAATTTTTAAATATTCATTTATTTGTAGCCTTTAATACCCTGTCCATAATCAGATTTCCTTAATTGTCTCAAATATGTCATTTTATTATTAGTTGGTTGTTCTAATCAGGACCCAAACAAGATCCACGTAACATGTTTGACTGATATGCTTTTTTAAATTTAGTAGTCCTATTTCCTTCCTCTTGTTTTGTTTTTTCTTTTTTTGTTTTAACTTCATTGACTTTTTTAGAGAAACTCTGTCACTTGTCCTAAAGAATATCCAAAAATCCACATTTGTGTTTGTTCTTGTGGTGTCATTACCTTGTTCCTCTGTCCCCTATATTTCCTGAAAATGAAAATTGGCCCTAGAAGTTTGATTCAGTCCTGGTTCAGAATACGTTATATATGCTTCATATTGTATCATATTAGGGGCACACAGTATATAGTGGTTCCAATTTTAGTGATACTACAATTGATTGTTAGATTCAGAGATCAATAGGCCTGAACTCTCCATTGTAAATTTCCCAATCAACCTTTCAGTTACTAATATTCTATTCAATAATCATTGTTACCCAAATCACTTATTTCATTAGTGATTACCACGTGGTATTTTTTCTGATTCTATTACTCCTTTTGAATTAGATGGAATTCTTATATGGGACATCACAATGTCCTATTAACAATTTATTAGTCTTTGATAGCTTTTTTGCTTTGTGGCACAGCAGGATATTTCAGGCTCATTTTACATTTCCTACCCTATACCTGGAATCGGCCTTTCCTTCAAGGATCCCTCGATCTTTTCAGATCACTACATAGTTTCTGCATTATTTTCAGTTACTTCTACCATTGTGGAGATATGCCCTTGAGGAGCTATATCTCACAAGTCGTCTTTCAATGTATACTACGGCTGTTTTGTTTGCCATTTCATAACACCATTTCCTATATATATGTAGATGTACCTTTAGGATAGATTTCAGGTGGGAAGATTAATGGGTCAAAGGCAAATATATTTATAATTCTGATCATTGGTAGATTGCCTTCTGTAAAGTTCTAAATGTGCATCAGTGAATGAAACTAGCTTTTTAGTTGTGCCTTTGCCACTAGAAGTGTCAAACTCTAGATTCTGTTAATTGGGTTTGCAAGAAATCATTTCCTGTTTTGCATTTGGCCATCTTTTCACATGTATAAGGGTCACCTTATTTTTTTTTTAATTAGTTTATGTCTTTTGCCCTTTTTATTCTGTTGGATTTTTGCTTTTCTCATTTACTGAGAGCTTTCTAAATTAAGGAGATTAGCCCCTTGTGTTTTGAAAGACATTTATCCCTGATTATTTGTCTTTTAACCTTTGGTACGGGCTTGTTTTTTGCCGTGTAGAAATTTATGTTTTTATTGATGGGGGGGATGGTAAATTTATATACACAAACAAATATAGTAATCGTTTCTTTTATGACTTGCAATATCTTCTTCTAGGGCTAGTCTCATTTTTCTCTTCACTTTTTTCATGCTATTCTTATTTATTCTTTCATGTAAGCCTGTAGAAACACCAGTGTTACTTTTATTGAAATCTTGCTACATTTATAAATTGTTAAGACAAATTGACATCTTTAAGATACTGAGTCTTTCTGTCCAAGATAACACTGTACCTTTCTATTAGTGCAAGGTTATGTTTGTTTCCTTCAGGAGTGTTTTAAAGTTTTCCTCACATAGAAGTTGCATGTATCTTGCGCATACTTCCTCCCTCCTTTTTTTTTTTTTTTTTTTTGCTATTAAATGTATTTATAGATTCTAACTGGTTATTGCTTATATAAATGAAGGCTGTCACATTTTTTTTCCCTTTTTAAAGATTTTATTTATTCATGAGAGACAGAGAGAGGAGGGCAGAGGCAAAGGGAGAAACAGCAGGCTCCCTGTAGGGAGCCCAATGTGGGACTTGATCCTGGGACCCCAGGATCACAACCCGAGCCAAAGGCAGACACTTAACCAACTGAGCCACCTAGGCCTTTCACTTCTGTATACCTTTTTCTCTCTGCCTCATTAAATTCATTTTTGTTTAGCTATTCAAGTAACTTTCTTATCATTTCTAAGTAAGTTATAATCATTTCATCTACAGAAAGTGATAGGTTTACCTCTTCCTTCTGATTTTTTTATTCAGATTATATTGACTAATTAGACAATGTTAAGCAGTAGTGGTTAGTTGGCATCCTCTTTATTCCATACCATGGAAAGGAATGCTCCCAAGGTTTCTACATTAAGTAAGATACATGTATGTATAGTAGCATCTGTTAATTCCTGTTTTATTAAATACTTTTATTCAAGAATGGATGTTGAATTTTGTCTTTTTAACAAACATTGAACCAAATTTGTGTTTCTGGATTCTTTTAACGTGATATTGTATTCTGTTTGCTAATATTTTATTTTTTTAATCAATGCAAAGTAAGTTTGATCATCAGATCTATAATTTTTGTGTAATCTTTTTCAAGTTTTGGTATTAATTGCATATCATAAAATTTTTAGAAGTTTTCATTTTCTAAAATGTACAACAGTTTTTAAATAGTATTAAAATTGTCAGCTCTCTTAAGATTTGATAGAATTCTATAAAATCTTGTGGCGTAATGTGTTTTGCTTGATAGGTAAATATATTTGCTCTTTGAAAACTTCCATTTATTTTTGAGAAAATCAGTTTGTTGCAGCTCAGTTTTGGGAGGTTATATCTTACTAAAAAATAATTTTATCTGTGATTTTTTATAGAGTGTTTTATGTAGTTTTCTTGTTTTTTGAAATAATGCCTACTTCTCTGAGTTCCCATTTATTTTCTGTATTTTTGTTTTGTCCATTTTACTCTTAAGAGAGGAGTACTTCTTTATTTATTTATATTTTAATGGAAACTTTGAATAAAGTTTAAATAAATCCCAATTTTTATTCCATATTTCCTGGGAGAGGTAGTACTTTAAACAACAGATTTCACCATCCCCTAAAGCCCCCCCAGCAAAAGAGTTTTTAAAACATTTTTTTTCTTTCTTTCTTTCTTTTTTTTTTTTTTTTTTTTGTAGCTCTCTGGCCTTCTAGTTTTTAAATTCTCAGTTTCTGCTTTTAGCTTTATAAATGTTTTCCTCTATTTTTTTAGTTACTTTAGTTTTTCTAACTTTTTAAGACATATTAGTAACTCATTTGCTTTCATTTTTTCTTAATGATGAAATTATTTAAAGTAATGGATTTTCTTCTGATCACTGTTTTAGCTATATCCGAAAGCCTCTAATATGTAATTTTATTACTGTCTAGAAACACCACAAATTTCATTTGCATTTTCCCTCTTACCCAAATGTTGATATTTTTCAATTTTCAGATTGAAAAACTTGTTATTTTCTGATTTTATTATAAATTTCTAGTTTATGGGTTGTTAATCAGAGAATAGGGCTTGTATTTCTCCCTTTAAAATTTGTGGAGGTATATTTTGGAGTCTAGGGGTGCCTCGAGGGCTTAGTTAAGTGACTGAGTCTTGGTTTCAGCTCAGGGGTCATGAGATTGAGCCCTGCATTAGGCTCTGTACTTGATGCAGAATCTGAGATTATTTCTCTCTGCCCCTCCCCACTCATTCCCCTTTGCTCCTCCCCCTGCTCACAGGTGCTCTCACACATGCATGCGCGCTCTCTCTCTCTCTCTCTCTAAAAGAAAGGAAGGAAGAATTTGTTGAGATATATTTTGTCATCTAATACATAGTCAAAAAAAATAATACATAGTCAATTTTTGTGAAGGTTCAATAGCTGTTTGAAAATAGATATATTCAACTATGAGAGTAGAATTAAATGAATATCCATCCGTGCCTACCATTTTGATTATGCTGTTTTAGATCATTTCTGAGTTATTTTTGTCTACTTGTTCTCTCAGACTGGGAGAAATAATTTTAAAATTTCTGTTATTATTGTGTTTCTCTCTCCTTCATATCTCCTTTGATTTCTGCTTTCTTAATGTTGCTGCTATGTTATTAAGAGCATATATTATATACCTGTTTTCTTCGTTGTGAATTATACCCTTTACAATGATAAAGTGACTTTCTTTTTATACTTTGGGCTAAAAGTCTGCATAATCTAATGAAACAATTACAATCCATATGTTTGTGAACCTTATCCTATCTATTAACTTTTCCTTTCTTAATATTTTCTGAATGACAGATATATCTTGGTGATAGTATAGAATGGTTTTGCTTTGTGGGTCAGTCTAAAGCTTTTTTCTTTTAATGGATGAGTTAAGCCAGATAGATAGGGAGGACATACATGCTTAGTCTTAGTTTGTCACATTTTATATTTCCTGATTATATATGTTCTTGAAATTTCAAGTGGTCTGTTTTCTGTGCTCTTTAAATAATATTTTTGATATTAAAAGGGTTTTGTTGAAGTGTGGTTGACATGCAATATTACATTAGCTTCAGGTGTACAACATAGTTATGGACAAGTTTGTATATTGTGCTATGCTAACCACTCATCTTTCTCTCTTTTTAAAGCAGAGTCTTTTTTCCAATTATATTAGCTTTATTCTCTTCCTTTCCTTCTTTCCTCCTTCTTCTTTACTAACTAATTTTGGCAAATATAGCATTATTTTATTCTTTATAATTTTGCTTAAACTTTTACTATTTCACTTTCAACATTGACTCCTGTCTATTACTATAAGGTACAACCAGTGAGTTCATTGTACTTTTTATGTTTTCTGCTATCATTGATTTATTTGTATATATTATTATTTCTATATTATTAGAGCATTTAAGAGTTGCATTCCATTGTGTCACCTGTATATCCATTGGTTTTCATCTTAAATCTACAATTATGTGTATTTGTGCTGTCAGTCCGTTTCCTGAAACTTTTCCTATCATCCATTAGTGAGTTTGTCCTCAGTTGTTTTTTCAAGGAGAGTTAAGAACTAAGTGGGATCCCTGGGTGGCGCAGCGGTTTAGCGCCTGCCTTTGGCCCAGGGCGCGATCCTGGAGACCCGGGATCGAATCCCACATCGGGCTCCCGGTGCATGGAGCCTGCTTCTCCCTCTGCCTGTGTCTCTGCCTCTCTCTCTCTCTCTCTCTCTGTATGACTATCATAAATAAATAAAAATTTAAAAAAAAAGAAGAACTAAGTGTTAACATACTGAAAACCATTTGCCTATAGCCTTACTCCTGAAGGATTGTTTGTCTAAGACAATAAAATTATTAATTAATAGGGGCACCTCGGTGGCTCAACCAGGTTATGATCCCAGGGTACTGGAATGGAGCTCCGCATTGTCAGGCTCCCTGCTCAGTGGGAGGGGAGGGCCTGCTTCTCGTTCTGCCTCTGCCTGCCTCTCCCTCTGCCTCTGCCTGCCGCTCCCCCTGCTTGTGCACACGCGCTCTCTCTCTCTTGCTCTGTCAAATAAAGTCTTTAAAAAAATTACTGACTTACATTTTCTTGAATGTCTTCTAAGTAATCGTCTGCTGTTTTCTGACATTGATATTCAGTAGAGAAGTATGATACCAGCTTGATTTTTTTCCCCAGGAGGGATCTGCTTTTTTTTTTTTTTTTTTTTGTCTGATTGCAAAAATTATTTTTTACACTTATTTCAGTAGATTTATTTTGTCGCTGTTGACCACTTTGGGTCAGTTTTCAAAGAATTCCCTTTGAAAATATAGGTTCAAGTCTTTTTTTTTTTATTTTTAAATTTTCTTTTAAAACATTACTGTTCTGTTTGCTCCTTGCTGTGCCTTTTGTAGTATATTTTTTACCATGTGCTTATATTTCCAATTTTTAAAAATATTTTTCTTCCATTTCTTTCGTGAATCAGATCCGTAGTACTTTTGTTTTTTTCTTCCTCCTATTGACTATCTCTTCCCTGAGTTAGTTTTCTATTGTGAGATTTTTTTTTTCTTTCCTTTTTTAAATGTTTATTTAAGTAATTTCTACACCCAACTGGGGACTCAAACTCCTAACCCCAGGATGAAGAGTCTCATGCTCTTCTGACTGAGCCAGCCAGGCACCCTTCTGAGATTTTAATAGCTATATTAAGAATTCTTTAATTCATGGGGCACCTGAGTGGCTCAGTCAGTTAAATGACCAACTCTTGATTTCGGCTCTGGCCATGATCTCAGGGTTCTGGGATCGAGCCCTGCGTCATGCTCCACACTCTGTGGGGCATCTGCTTGTTTCTCTTTCTCCCTCTCTTTCTGTGCCCCCGTACCCTCACCTGTTTGCATGCACATCCACACACTTGTATACTCTCTCAAATATTAAAAAAAATTTTTTTTGGAATTCATGTTAAAAAGTAATGTTTCAGAGACGCCTGGGTGACTCAGTTGGTTAAGCACCTGCCTTCTGCTCAGGTCAAGATCCCAGGGTCCTGGGATCGAGCCCCACATCCTGTCAAGCTCCCTGCTCACTGGGGAACCTGCTTCTCCCTCTTCCCCCTACTTGTGCGCACTCTCTCTCTCTCTCTCTCTCAAATAAATAAAATCTTTTTTAAAATGTAGTTTCACAGTTTTCATCTACTTTTTGATAATTTTTTGTTGAGTTTTCTTTGTCAAGGATATCATACGATTTTACTTTTTTTTATGGTTTCTTCATATGGATACTTATCATTTTTTTATTACTCATATTTAAATTAGATGAACTTTCTCAAGCCACCTATTGGAAGATTCTGGAGGGGGATGGGGAGGAGGAACAGGACATTGGGAGCAGGGTGGTCCCAGGTTTCTCTGCTCAAATATTAATAGAGAATTTGTGAAGGGTATATAGGAGTTATTTGTGGCATTCTTTGAACATTTAAGTTTGAAACGACAGATGAAAAGTACTTGGCTTACTTTTAGAGGAGTCATAGTATCTGAGATCTGTCGCTTCTAGACCACCCTCTCCTCATTCTCATGGCACTTTCTACACCTCCTTTTTCTACTTACTTCTGAGATTCCCCCGGTCAGTCTCCGTTCTAAACATTGCAGTTCCCACTTAGGATAGGATCCTCTCTTTCTGGGAGTGAAAATTTGCTATTCCCCAGCCAGGCTGTTTTCATACTTGTCCTCTCCCCTGCAAAGGCTCTACCAGCCCCTAGTACTTTGGGCCATTTTTACTTATAATTTGGCATTTCCATTTTTATTGTCTCCTGGGTTCACCAAATATGTAGAAGGGTTTTCTTTTCTTTTTAAAAACATTCTCTTTGTTGTATTGGGTTCTAGGAGGAAAGTAGGAAAATTTGGAAGTAAATTGCTATTTTCCTACAGGAACTTAAAGTCTAGCTTTGGATATTATTAAATAATATATAAATAACCCATTGGTCAGATAAATCACAAAGAAAATTTTACGTATTTTAAACTTAAGGATAATGAAAATAATACATATCAGAACTTGGTATGATTAGCTAAAGCAATGCTTAGAATCTAAAACCTTAAAATGCCTATTAGAAAAGAAGAAAAGCATCAGTGACTTAAGTATTCATCTCAAAAGTTATAAAAATAAAAAATAAATGCAAAGCAAATAGAAGGAAATAAGAGTTAAAAACAGAAATTAATGAAATAGAAAACAAATTTATTCTGTAGGTAGAGAGACTTGAAAAGTTTTTAAGAAGGATAGTGACATGATCATATTTGTTTTCCAGAAAGAGACCTCTGGCAGCAGTGTGGAGAATAGATAGAGGAGAAAAAACTAATCTCAGAAGCCAGTTAGGAGGCTTTTTCAATCACTAGTTCAGGTAAGAGATGGTGACGGTCTAATGTGGGTGGAGAGAAAGGAACCATATTATAAGGAATAAGTTGAAAAAGTAGGTTTAAGACCCATGTCCAGAAAAAAACTTTGGGTATAGTTACTGGCACATGGAACTGATTGGAAATGAGTAGACCAGAAGGTTTACTAGGTTTTTGAAGAAATTGTTTTTGGAAATAAACTATAAACCTGGTATATCTGTCAGGTTCAACCAAAGAGACAGAACCAGTGAGAGATCTATATATAGAGATTTGGCTTACACAGTTTGTAAGGATTAGGAAGGCAAGTCTGAAATCCTTACAATAGGCTGTCAGGAAGGACAGACTGGGATTCATGGGCATGAGCTGAGGCTGTTCTTCGCAGGTGGAAGCTCTCTTCTGTCTCTCTTGGGAAAGCACCAGCCTTGCTTTAAAAGCCTTTCAACTGACTGAACGAAGCCCACCCAGATTATCCAGGATAATCTCCTTTACTTAGTCAACTGATTGTGGATTTTAATTACATCTATAAAACACTTTCACAGCAATAACTAGATTAATGTTTGAATAGCTGACAACTAGTAACCCTGCCAAGTTGATGAATTAAAAAAAAAAAAAAAACACATACGTGGCCTGCAAAGTTATTCAGTCTTTGAAACAACCTTCATGTTCCCAACCCTTCAGGCTGTGACTGCTGTATTATAAACTAGCTTCTAAGAAGGGCATACTCACCAACAGTCAGAATAGTGATTCATTCAACAGTCAGAATAGTGATTCATTCTAGTGTGAATGGTGATGCTGGCAATTGAATTGGAAGATAGATCTGCTGTTGCTGATTAGTTGGCGGTATGCACCATATATTAAATAGATCGAATGTTAATTATGTCCAAAGCTTGGAGAGCCTATGGGACATATGGATAGATACTACTGTGCAGTTGGAAATGCATATGTGAAAATCTGTGATGGTGGAAGCAAAAGTTAGAGAACTCTTCAGTATATAAATCCATATTTGAAACTGTAGAAATGAAAAAACTTCTTTAGGAATAATATTTAGATAAGAAACAGGAATGAGGAGGATAAAGCCATAGGGGAATAGTGGCATTTAAGGAAGGAAGAAGCACCAGTGAGCAGTTAATGATTATCACAGGTGGTATGAGAGCCAAAAAAAGTGGTGTCACGGAGGCCAAGGGAGGAAACATATTCAAAGATTAGATGATTTCACAGTTAAGCAGTGGGAGCTTTTCCAGTAAAATCAAGAGTAAAGCCAGGATGTCAGGACTATGATATTTTAGTTGTTTTGTGTTTGCTAACTTCTGTTCTTCTTACAGGTTTCACTCTACACGTTACTTCCTTGAGAAGCAGTATTTGACACCTTTCTCCCCCCCACATCCAGCCATCCCCCAAGAATGAGTTAGGTATTTCTTTTATGTATTCCCACAGCACAGTGTACTCCCCCTGTAATATAGGACATGTCACTTGAAATTATAACTGTTTCTTGTTCTGTGTCTGTAGGGATTGTCCATCTTATTCACCAGTGTATGTACCCTCCATGCTTAGCACAATTTGGGGTCATATTAAGGAAAGAATGAATAGGTAAAACTAAGAGCATAGAGGAGGAACATCTAAATTATCCTAGAAAGTTAGAAGAATATTTGGAAGAGTATGTGATGCTTTAGCCAAGCTTTAACAAATACGATGAGATCAAGAGTTTGGATTGAAAAGGAGGTACACAGGAGTAAGAGATTTTTGAGAGGTTTCTAAAATAAAAAATTTGATTGAAAGACATAAGAGAAAATCTAAATGAATGAAATTAGGAAAACTCAATTTGATGTCAGTTTTCTACAATTTAATCTCTAAATGCAATTTTAAATAAAATTCCAATAGAGTATATCATGAAACTTGATAAGTAAATATTAAGGCTTTTTTTTTTTAAGATTTTATTTATTCATGAGAGACATAGAGAGACAGAGACACAGGCAGAGAGAGAAGCAGGCTCCATGCAAGGAGCCCGATGTGGGACTGGATCCTAGGTCTCCAGGATCACATCCTGGGCTGCGAAGGCAGGAACTTAACCACTGAGCCACCCAGGCATCCCTATTAAGGCTTATATGGAAAAATAAATGCCAAGAATAGCCAATATAATTTTAAAGAAGAATAAAGAAGGAGGAATTCCCCTCTTTATTTTAAAACTATAGCGAGGGATCCCTGGGTGGCTCAGCGGTTTAGCGCCTGCCTTTGGCCCAGGGCGCAATCCTGGAGTCCCGGAATCGAGTCCCACGTCAGGCTCCTGGCATGGAGCCTGCTTCTCCCTCTGCCTGTGTCTCTGCCTCTCTCTCTCTCTCTCTCTCTCTGTGTCTATCATAAATAAATAAATCTTTAAAAAAATAAAAAAATAAAACTATAACGATTATTATTCCACATTGCTTTAAGCACAGGGACAGACAGATCAATGAAGCAGAATACAGAGCCTAGAAATAAGCCATGTGTATATGGAAACTTAGTAAAATGTTAGGCAGCATTTCATATCATTGAAGAAAGAATGTTTAATAAATGGTGTTTATAAAGTTAACTACATGAAAAAATAAATTAGACACATCTCACATCATGTTCAAAATCTATTTCTAGGTTTTTTTTGTTTTTTTTTTTTTTTAGATTTTATTTATTTGAGAGAGCAGGGGTAGGAGGAGGGGAAGAGGGAGAGGGAGAAGAAGGCTCCATGCTGAGCGGGGAGCCTAATGCAGGGCTCAATCCCAGGACCCTGGGATAATGACCTGACCCACCCAAGCACCCCTATTTCTGGGTGTATTTTAATCCTAAAGCCGTAATACAAAACTTTAAAATTCTTTTAGAAAAAAAATAGAATATTTCTAATGTTGGACAAAATATAAAATGTAAATTATAAAAGATAATACAAGCTTGGCTACATCAAACTTTTAAACTTGTATGTTGGGATCCCTGGGTGGTGCAGCGGTTTGGCGCCTGCCTTTGGCCCAGGGCGCGATTCTGGAGACCCGGGATCGAATCCCACGTCGGGCTCCCGGTGCATGGAGCCTGCTTCTCCCTCTGCCTGTGTCTCTGCCTCTCTCTCTCTCTGTATGACTATCATAAATAAACAAAAATAAAAAAAATAAAAATAAACTTGTATGTTATAAAGATAATCATAAAGTTAATTAAAATACTAGGACAATATTTGCAGCAAATACACCCAAGAGCTTTATAAAAATAAGGATAGATCAGTAGGAAAACAGGTAGTTTAGAAAAGAGGAAACCCAAATGACCAGTAAACACATGAATATCAGATTCTCATTCATTAGTAATCAGGAAAATGCAAATGAAATATAAAAGATTACATTTCATACCCATCAGGTTTGTAAAAATTAAAGTCTTATATCAAATATTCGTGAGGATACCAAAGTTAAAGGAACTCACACACTGTCAGAGTATGATTTGGTACAGCAACCTTGGAGAGCAGTTTTCCGTATCTAGAAAAGATGAAATTGTACGTATCTTAAAATCCGTAACATGCCATAAGCTTGCATATGTACTTGAAGCATTATTTGTTAATAGAAAATTGGAATCAGCCTAATTCTTTATCAGTGTTTCCTTGGAAAGCATTCTGAATGAGTACATATATTATTATATGATATTGTGGTGTACTGTATGACAACTAAATGAGTGAACCAGATCTACAGATATCAACATAGATTATCATCAGAAACTGTGTTTTTGTTTTGTTTTGTTTTTGTTTTTTTTTTTTTTTTTTTTTTTTTAAGATTTTATTCATTAATGAGAGACACACACACACAGAGAGAGGCAGAGACACAGGCAGAGGGAGAAGCACGCTCCATGCAGGGAGCCTGACGCGGGACTCGACCCTGGGTCTTCAGGATCAGGCCTCGGGGCAAAGGCGGCGCTAAACCGCTGAGCCACCCAGCGGTTTAAAACAGTGTTGCCCCAAAAACAGTGTTGAAGGGGTAGCAGATATTAAAAGGATAGGTTATTATGTAAATTTAAAACAAATTTATACTGAGTACATAAATATGCAGTAAAACTATGAAAAACATAGATGAGACAAAAGCACACCAATTTGAGGATAGTGGTTACCTTTAGGAAGAAGGAAGAAGAATGGAATAGGTTGGTTGGCATAGAGAGAATAGATAAAGGGCTGCATGTTTCAAGAAAAATGTGAGAGTATGTTAATTTTTTGTGAACAAAGTGTGAATAACTTATGGTGCCATTGTGAAGTAAAGAAGTCAGAAAATAGCATTTTTAATAAAAGATCTATGGTATGTTAGTGAAATGAAAATAAAGCCTAAAAGTTTTAATTGCCAGTAAAATGTAGTACTGCTATGAAAAATAATGAGTGAAAATATTGCACTCACCAGCCTACTTGTTTATGTTTCCCTTTTTTGTTTTTGTGTGATTTGAATTTGCATCCCTTGAGCTTGGTATATTGTTCCGAACAAAACAGCCCTTGTTGAACTTGAAATCTACTGGAAAACACTAGTATTGAGCAATACAAGTATTATGAAGAGGAAGTGCTGAGTACAATGGGAGCACATAACAGGGATCCATTTTAGTCTCCAAAGTGACAGATTACCTACCTCTAGGTGAAATTGGTAGTGGAAGGAAGAAAGGAAGTGTGAAAATTACTCTAAAACAGAGAAATTTAATTCTAATGATGTGACTTAATCTTGTCTTCAAAATGATTGCTTTTGTGGTATTTAATATTTTCTCAACTGTGTAGTTAAACTTACTGTAATTTTACCAATCTAAGATTCAAAAATATTTTTTCTTCACATTTCATCATCTCTGAAATTGGGAGATGTCTTGCAGTTGATGGTTTGTCACACTTTAATTGATGTTTCCTTTTTAGGGTACATAAAATATTGATGTACCTTACTATCACTGATAACTTGGATTTGAAGATATGTGAGAATATATTTTTAGTTTAGCCTGCATTTAAGCCAAACTCATTTGCAGCTTGCATTTTTAAGACCATCACAGTGAATGTGGTATTTATTATTTGTATTTCCCTTAAAATAGTTTTATTTACCACTCATTATATAACAGATAGGATCCTAAACATTTTACATTAATTATCTCATATGAACTCTACCACAGTTGTATGAGTTAAGTTTAGAGAGAGAAAATCTGTGTAAACTTTCTCTCTCTAAATTGACTTTCTCTTTCTAAAGTTCACATAGTTTAATATTTATATTAAATAATTTACGTATTTGTGAAAAGTTCAGAAATAACAGAAGAAAAATCAATGAATTACCATAATAATAATTAATAAAAGTTTATTGTGCACACACCAAAAACAGTTTGCATACTGGGAGCATTCAACCCAAAACATGGAATGACGCTCAGGAAAATATCATAAAACAGTTTATATAGAGAGAAAGCAGTAATTCCTCAGTGATTGTTTATAATATTAAAATTTTCTTAAATGGTAGGGAGTTGGTCAATGGTTATTAATCTTGGGAAACAATGTAAGTTTTGCTTATGATTTTCAGAGACATGAGCAAGAAATGACCCAGACCAAGTTGGGCTTGTGAGATAAGCTACATTAAGCTTTGCTTGTATGACTAAACTGGTTTTGTCTGCTCAGGGAATTTTCAAGGCTGGTATTCATTTGCTTTTGATTTTAACAATGTAATATAACCTATTAAACCTATTTTGAATAAAACTGTAGTTTATATTTAAGGCTCAAAGTCACAGTTTACTTTTAAATGATAGAAGCCAGCTTCTGACTCCAAAGTTATGTCCTTAATATTCATAACTCTGTACTGCATCCCTAAGAAGCAAGATTCTTGGCAGACAGATCTCAGACCCAGGAACATCTGAATTGAGAAACATTGTTATTTTTATTTACTTTCTGTGCTTTACAGTAAGAGTATCCTTCTGTAAAACAGTCACTATTTACTCCTAAAAGAAAATGGAATATATAGATTGTTGTAGAATTTAGTAATTGTAATTTATTCTGCAAAAGAGTCAGAGAAGTTCACCCAGAATATGCTTCCTTTGCAAGGAAAACATATTTCTATTAAGTAATTTATTAATCACAATAATAGTGTCGTTTGCTTCATATGTTTGAGTTCAGGTATAAGATCTCTAAGACTAAGGAATAATTTATAATATTAAAATGAGTTTTCTCAGCAGTAGATGAAAACAGAACATTTCTTGAGGGTATAATGAGAGTCTGATTTCAGGCAGCAGGACAGGAACTTTTCACCATATGGTCTAGCTAAGCAAGGTAAATATATCTGTGTCAGTCTTACCCAGACTATCCTCACATTACAAAAGCAAAATAATGACAGCAGAAATCTCAGTGACAGTCTCCATCCACTCTGTTTTTTAATTCACCCTGTTTCAGTCTCAGTGAGTTTGCCCTTCATATTTGGTACAAGTTTATGTTTGAGCCGTCCTCTTGGAATCACACATCACTAACCCTGTGGAGAATTTTGTATTTTTCCTTTATTGATCTTCTGTTTCCTACATCCTTTTTCTTCTCCTGCCCTTTTTTAATGTTCAAAAGTTTTATGAGAAAAGGGTACGCAACAGGCAAATATTGTGACACCTTACACACTTGAAAACAAATTTAAATGGTAGTTTAGCTGAGTTTCTGTGTTGGAAATAATATTCCTTCACAGATTTGAAAGCAGTGCTCCATTTTTTAAAGAGCTTTAGTGAGATTTTTTTTGTACATACCATAAAATGTACTTATTTTACATATGTATCCATTGTCTTTATGTTTCATTTAATTTGCTTTACCTTCTGGAAAATTTCCTCAACTTCATCTTTTAACCCTTTATTCACTTTTTCATTTCTGCTCTTAATGTTCTAGTAGTTTTTTTTGTTTTTGTTTTTTGTTTTCCTTAAATGTTGTGCTGTACTATTCTTGTTTCACAGTTGCAGTATCCTCTCTTAGCTCACTGAGAATAATTTATTCTGGAGCTTTCTTTTTTCAGCACATGTTTATGCTTCACCCAAATTCCTTTTGTTTTGATCTCTTATCTTCCATGTTGGAGGCTTTCCTCAGATAATACACTATCCTTGAGTATCTACTCATGATTCATAGGGAGTCTAAAACACTGACTAGATGCTCTGAATGCATCAGTGCATCTGTGGGGTGAGCTTCATTGTGGGGTGATTTCAGTGCGCTGATGTTAGGGGACCTACATTTGTATCCTCAAATCTCTTTGCTTGGCTGGTCAGAGATGAGTGTTCTGAGCTCCTACCTCAAGAGTAACAATCTCATGGTCTACATTCTGGAAGCCAAATTGGACATTCTGTTTGGGAGACTGTCTGCATTCAGCATTTAATGTTTATAGTCATCTAATCCCTTGTTTTTGGTGCAGTCCTATGCCTTCAACTGTGCCTGACATGCTCCCTCCAAAGAGCCTTTCCTTTATTTTTTTCCAGAGAATAAACCTCCAGATTTGTGCAGGGATGACAAAGGGATGGTTGTTCAGCAATGTGGAACTAGACAAGGGATCTAGGACTCTACCTGTTTCTCAAACAGCTTTCCTTTTTATCTTTCTGCATCTCCCCCATTCTGTCACCAGTTCAGAGGCACTTAGTGCTGCCACTTCTCATGCCTTTTGAAGATTTTATAGTGTAAATGCCATTGGTTCTTATCTTTCTCAACATAGCTACCTTGAGATTTCATTTTCTTGGATCTACTATGTCAGTTATTTTTTTTTTAATTTTTTATTTATTTATGACAGTCACACACAGAGAGAGAGAGAGAGGCAGAGACACAGGCAGAGGGAGAAGCAGGCTCCATGCACCGGGAGCCCGATGTGGGATTCAATCCCGGGTCTCCAGATCGCACCCTGGGCCAAAGGCAGGCGCCAAACCGCTGCGCCACCCAGGGATCCCTACTATGTCAGTTATTGTCCACTTGCTTTTCATCTTCTAAAATGTTGATGGATTTCCTGTTTTCTGTTCACTCCTTCTAAGGTTATTTTAAAATTCCTCACCATAGTTATAGTGGAGTTTGGGGATTGGGGAAGGAATGAAATGAGCTTCTTGTTTTTTAATCTATTTTAACCCAGAATCTATTTTTAAAGTGCAGAGGCTTTGTCTGGGTCATCTCTAAATTTGAACCCATAAGGGAGACCATGAAGAGTAGGTATTTAATGTTTACATGGATGATTAAGTCTTGTTTAATATCTATAAAACTCAGTTGATAACAAGCTTGTGATGAAGTCCTAGTTTCCTATCACATGGAACTCTCTATAGGTTTGATTAAGTGTCCTCACAATATTGTGGGTATCTTTCTCTGGAGCAGGTAATCCATAATAATGATTTTAAGGCTTAGCATTGAAAGTTACATTCTGCCATTTTAATAATATCCCATTAGTTATGCCTATTCAGTGTAGGAAAGACACTTACTAGGGACATCTTTGAGGCTAGGTATCACACAAAGTTTCTATCTTAAGCTAAAGAAAAATCCAAGTTAAGTAGAAGGTAAGAAATAATAAAGTCAGAGCAAAAAATTAAATAGAAAACAGTACAGAAAAGGCATGAAGCCAGAAATTGGTTCTTTTGATAAAATTAATAAAATCCTAGCAAGACAAATCGAAGAAAATAGAAAAAACAGATTCCTAGTATTAGGAATGAAAGAGAGGGTATCACTAAAGATTCCTCAGAATTGAAAGATTAGTAAGGAAACATTATGGAATTTATATCAATTATTTGATTACCAGAACTTTACAAAAATTGATTTCAAAGAGTAATCTGAATAGCTCTGTATCTATTAAGTTCATAATCCCTTGAAAACTCCAGTAATTTCACTGATGAATTTTATCTAACATTTAAGGAAAAAATAGTACCAATCTTTCACAAAATCAGAAAACAGAGGGAAAACTTTCCAACTCGTTTTATGCGGCTAGAGTATACTTCTGATAGACACTTGACAAAAACAGTATAACCCACTCAATAGAAAAATCATTTGATACATTATAACGTTCTCATAACAAAAATTTGCAGTAAACTAACAATAAAAGGAAACTTTTCAACTTGATAAAAGCACCTAGAAAAACATAACAAGCATCATCATAAAAGGTACAAAGATTGAATGCTCAAGAATGAGGCAAAGATACTTGATTTTCACTACTTGATTCAATATTGTGCTAGAGGTCCAAACTAATGCAGTGTGGTAAAAAAAAAAAAAATAAAGAGATAATATTGTAAGGGAAGAAATAAGACTATCCCTCTTTGGAGGAGACATAATTCTCTACATTAAAAAATGCTAAGCTATCCCCTCTCCCAAACAAAACCCTGCTAGAATTAATAGATGAATTTAGCAAGGACACAGAATACTAACAACATATACAAAAATCCGTACAAGCAGTATAACAAGAAATAATACCAGCATTCAGCAATTAGAAAATTAAAATATGGGGATCTCTGGGTGGCGCAGCGGTTTGGCGCCTGCCTTTGGCCCAGGGCGCGATCCTGGACACCCGGGTTCGAAACCCACGTCAGGCTCCCGGTGCATGGAGCCTGCTTCTCCCTCTGCCTATGTCTCTGCCTCTCTCTCTTTCTCTGTATGACTATCATAAATAAAAAATTTTTAAAAATTAAAATACCATTTCTAATAATACCAAAAATGTAGTACTTAGGCATAGATTTAAAGAAAGATATGCAAAGCTTCTATACTGAAAGCTACAGATCATTCCTGAGAAAAATAAGGAAGATATAAATAGAGAAAGATACCATGTCCTTGGATCAGAACACTCAGATTGTTAAGATGTCCATTCTTCCTATGGGGCTCCTGGTGGCTCAGTTGGTTGAGCATCCAACTCATGGTTTAAGCTTGGGTCACGATCTCTGGGTCCTGGGATCAAGCCCCACCTCAGGCTTTGCTCTCTGCAGGGAGTCTGGGGATTTCTTTCCCTCTCCCTCTATACCACCTCCCCCTCTATACCACCTCCCCCACTCACACAGGAGTTCTCTCTGTCTCTCTCTTCAGAATAGATGAATAATAGATCATTTAAAAAAAAAAAAAAAAGTCCATTCTCCCTAAATTGATCTATAGACTCAACATAGTCCCAATGGAAATCTCATCAGGTTTTTAAAAAAATATTAAGTTGGGATCCCTGGGTGGCGCAGCGGTTTGGCGCCTGCCTTTGGCCCAGGGCGCGATCCTGGAGACCCGGGATCGAATCCCACATCAGGCTCCCGGTGCATGGAGCCTGCTTCTCCCTCTGCCTGTGTCTCTGCCTCTCTCTCTCTCTCTCTATCATAAATAAATATAAAAAAAAAATAAAAATTAAAAAAATAAAATCTTTAAAAAAAAAATATTAAGTTGACAAACTGAGTCTTAAGATTTATATGAAAATACAAAGAACTTAGGATAACCAAGAACATTCTGAAGAAGCACAAAGTAGGAAGATTTATACTACCTGGTTTTAAAGATACACTGTAAAGCTATAGTAATCAAAACTGACATTGGGGTGAAAGACCTGTAAAATGAGTTATAGAATAGATACAAATACTAAGATACTTGATCTTTTTTTTCTAAGATTCTTAATCTCAGATTATCATAGGCTGAGAAGCAATTCGAACAGATATGAAAATAGACTCATTCATGTGGTTGATTGATAATTGACAGAGGGGACAATATAATTCAGTGAGGAAAGGATAGTCTTAAATCATGTTAGAATAACTGGATATGTGTATGAAAAAAATAAACATAACCCCTACTTCACACCATACCCAAATTCTAGATATATCACAGGCCAAAACCTAAAGCTAAAGCTGGGAAATTGCTAAGAAAACAGGAAAAATATGCATGTCCTTGGAGTGAACAATTTCATGTCCTTGGAATGAAAACCTCTTCAGAACACTTAAGATGAAAAGGCAAGCAACTACTGGGAGAAAACATTTGCAAAACATATCTAAACAAAAGATTTGTATCCAGAATATATGAAAAACTTGTACTAGACAATTTTTAAATGTGGTCACAAAATCAGGGACTTTACAAAAGATGTGTGTGAATGGCAAGTAAGCACTTGAGAAGATGTTAAACATCATTGCTCATCTGAGAAATGCAAATAGCCACAATGAGATATCACTTCACACCCACTACATGGGCTAAATTAAAAAGACTGGCAATACCAATGTTGGCAAAGATGTGGAGCAACTGGAAATGGTAGGAGTGTAAATTATACAACCACTTGGAAAAATATTTTGTCATAGTGTTTTAAAGTTAAACATGCTCTTGCCTTATGACCCACCAGTTTTATTCCTAGGCCTTTCCCCAAGATAAATGAAAAAGGAGGTCATACCAAGGTTTGTGTGTGTGCACAAATCTTGGTATGACCTCCTTTGCATATATATAAATAAATAAATAAATAAATATATATATATATATATATATACTTGTTTATAATACCTAGAAACTGGAAACGACCCAAATATCTAAAAAAACAAGTGAATGGAGAAACAAATTATAATCTCATACAATGAAATACTACCTGGCAGTTAGAAAAAAGTGCTGGAGCACCTGGGCAGCTCAGTTGGTTATGCATCTGACTCTTGATCTCAGCTCAGGTCTTGATCTCAGGATCATAAATTCAAGCCTTGCATTGGGCTCCACACTGGCCATGGAGCCTACTTTAAAAAAGAGAGAGAGCGAGAACTACTAATTTATACAGCAGTATGAATCGGAACTAATTAACTAATCTCAACTAATTAAAACAGGCAAAAGAAGCCAAACTTAAAATGGTATATATAATTATATACATAATTCCATTTATGTAAAATTTTGGATCCAGTTAATCTATTATGAAAGGAATCTGATGTGTGTTTGCTTAGGGCAGATGTGGAAGGAACTGATTACATAGAGGCAGGAAAGTACATTCTGGGGTGATGGAAAGGTTCTTTTGCAATTGGGGTGGTAATAGCATAAATGTATGCATTTTCAAAATCATTGAACTTTATACTTAAGGTGTATTTTATTATATGTAAGGCTGAAAATCCTTTTTTAAAAGTAAGGTACTCCTATATAAACCACAGAAAGACTAAAATTCAAGTCTCGCAGTACTAACAGTGAGACTTGAGCACAAAAATGACATAGACTGCCTATGAGAGGGTCAGTTATTAAAACCACTTTGAAAGAATTTGGCCTTGTCTAGGAAAATTAGAGATACATATCCTTCATGACTCAGCAATTTTACTTAGAGCCTTTTCTACTAGAGAAATTACATGTATATGTGCATCAAAAAAGACCACAATTACAAAAAAGACCATGAATTAATGTTCATGATATTCTAGTAACTAAGGAAAGTACTAACACTAATGTCCAATGTTAGAATAGTAAACTGTGTGTGTGTGTGTGTAGTTTATATATTTATATAGGCACCTGGGTGGCTTAGTTGGTTAAGTGTCTGTCTGCAGCTCGGGTCATGATCTTAGGGTCCTAGAATCAAGTCCCGCATCGGGCTCCCCGCTCAGTGGGGAGTCTGTTTCTCCCCTGCTTGTTCCTTCTCTCCCCTCTCTTAAAAAAATCTAATTTTTTTTTTTTTTTAGAGCAGTGAGAGACAGAATCACAAGCAGGTTCCATGCCCAGCACAGAGGCTCAGTATCACAACCCTGAGATCATGATCTGAGCCGAAATCCAGAGTCAGACACTCAACCAACTGAGGCACACAGGCACCCCAGTAAACTAGATTTCTTTACCAGAGCGTTAGAGAAGTGGAAATGAAGAAACTATTTACATTTAAAATCAATGAGCTAGAGACAGTTCTTAGCAACAGTTTCAAAAGACTACATGCTTTATATTTCCAGTTGCATAAAGTTCAAGAACTAAGATAACCAAACTATTTAGGAATCTGTAGTTATGTTCTGAATTTAAAGAAAAGGAGATGATTACCATGAAACCAGGACTTTGGTTGCCTTTAAAGGAAACAAAGTTAAGGACTGGGAAGGGGCTAGAGAAGAGATTTCTAGAATATTGGCAATATTTAGTTGTTGATCCACTGCTGGTTTTGTAGATACTTACTGTATAATAATTTAAGTGACACATTCGTATTTTATATACTTTACTAAATATGTGATACATTATATTAAAAATAGAAAAAATAAAACAATTCTTTAATCTATCAATATCTCCTGAGTGCTCTGTTAATAATATTTTGGTAGGTGATAATAGGGAATACAAGGATGTTTAATGTGGTGTCTCTTAAGTGCTTACTAATTATAACCATAAAAAGGCACTATGTAATGAGTAGTCTTAAATTCTTATCTCCTACTTTCAGAGCCATGGGAGTAAGCCTGTAAAATTGAGGCAGATAACATCCATACCATGTAACCTCTTAGGAGGTTGTAGGTGTACATTAAAAAATAATTGTGATTATGTTTTTACCAGCACCAGTATTATTTACTGCTCTACCTTGTACTGTTTGTTTGGACGTGGACTCATTTGGTATTCTTAGTTATTTTAAATACGGCAAATATTTGTTTTTTCATATCTGTTATTTTCTGGCTTTGGAAATAGTAAAACATAAACTTAATTTTTTTTTAAGATTTTATTTATTTATTCATGAAAGACAGAGAGGCAAAGAAATAGGCAGAAGGAGAAGCAGGCTCCCCATGGGGAGCCTGATATGGAACTAACCCAGACCCCAGGATCACGGCCTGAGCCAAAGGCAGATGCTCAACCACTGAGCAAGACTTCCCCAAACTTAAGAATTCTAATCCCTTCTTCATGGAACATTCTCCCATAAAATCTCTTCAAGGAGTTAGTTTACATTATTAACAATGGTTTTGCCTAGAATTAAGACAAATCTATCAGTGAACAAGTGACATGAGTAGACAGTTCTTCAAAAATGAGAACAGAATGGGATGACTGGGTGGCTCAGCGGTTGAGTGTCTGCCTTTGGCTCAGGACGGGATACCCCGGGATCGAGTCCCACATCGGGCTTCTACAGAGAGCCTGCTCCCTCTTCTTGTATCTCTGCCCCTCTCTCTCTCTGTGTGTCTCATGAATACATAAATAAAGTCTTTTAAAAAAAAAAGTGAGAACAGAAAGAAGCTCTATTGAGTTTCTATCATGTTCTGGGTACAAGTAGGTACTTTGCATTGAATCTCTACCCTAATGCTGTGAGCAGTAGGTATTCTTCTAATTTTACAGATGAACAAATAGATGTTCAGAGAAATAATAATTAGTAAGTGTTGGACCTAGGATCAAAATCTGTGTCTATTTTATATTATAGCCTATCCTTTTTTCATTATTCTAACCCTACTACACATGAAAATAAGAAAATGAACTTAGTTAAAAAAACAAACATGCAACGAACAGTAAAAAATTAAAGGATGCATTTCTAACAACAAAAATTTTTATTATTTATTAATCTATTAAAAGATACAGGAGAATTGTAGAGTATATTATAAACCCTTAATGAAATTTAAATGGCCTTAATAAATTCAGAGATCTGTGTTGATGAATTAAAAGTATCCCACTGGTATTCTCAACATAGTCTCTTTTTTGTGAATTTTTTTTCTGTATTTATAAATTGCGCATATTTAGATCCTGGCAATCTAAGTAGTAGATAATATCTCCTTTTCCATCAAAGTCCTCTCAGTAGTATCTGTATTTTATTCCTCAATTTTATTTATTACCTGCCTAATCAGTTTTAATTGTATGCATATATTCTAAATTTATCCATTCTACTAATGGATATCTTGGTTGTTTTGTTTTCTTTTTCTGTTAAGAAAAAACACTTACTCATACCTTCTTTTGCAGATAGGGAATTTCTCTAGAGTGTATTTCAATATAGTGAAACTGCTAGATTGAAAATTAAGCATATTTGAGATTTGCTGTATGAACTGTTTGCTCCCCTAATTAATTGTATCAGTATATGCCTACAATCTATACAAGAACTTTCATTCTTCCATTGGCTTGTTGTCAGTGTGTATTCTGGGTCTTGAATGGTGTAAAATGATAAGTCAGTATTGTTACGTGCATTTCCTTAATAACATATAAGAGAATTCCTGAAAATTTATAGGTTTTGACATTTAGGTTTCTCTTTTATGAAATGCCAGCTGATATCATTTGCCACTTTTATTATTTTATCTTGATTTGTAGGAACTTATTACATATTCTGGATAGTAATTATTTGTTACAGGTGTTACACATGTCCTCTACTAATCTATAGCCTGGGGATTTGATTGGTTTTTTTATTGTTTTACTTTGTATGTTTCTTCCAGTTTTCTTTCGTAGTTTTTTTTCTTAAAATTTTAATCATTTATAGTTTGTGTATTTTAAGAAATTGTTATAGTTTCAATAGTTTGTAGTTTTTGTTTTGTTTTTTAAGATTTTGTTTATTTAGTCATGAGAGACACAGAGAAAGAGAGACCTAGGCAGAGTGTGGGACTTGATCCCAGGACCCCAGGATCAGGACCTGAGCCAAAGGCTCAACCACTGAGCCACCAGGGTGCCCCCCTGGTTTGTAGTTTTTGTATCTTGTTTTTAGAAATCCATCCTGGGGATCCCTGGGTAGCGCAGCGGTTTGGTGCCTGCCTTTGGCCCAGGGCGCGATCCTGGAGACCCGGGATCGAATCCCACATCGGGCTCCCGGTGCATGGAGCCTGCTTCTCCCTCTGCCTGTGTCTCTGCCTCTCTCTCTCTCTCTCTGTGACTATCATAAATAAATAAAAATTTAAAAAAAATTTTTTTAGAAATCCATCCTTACCTCCAAGATCATAAAGATATTCTATAAGTTTTTCTAAATGTTTTTCTTTTTATATTTAATTTTCTGAACAGGAATTTCTTTTTGTATATAGTGTGAGGTAGGCTCTCAAGTCTCTTCTGCTGGTCTGTGTTCTATCCTCAGTGTCTTGACTTGAGTGGGATTCTAACAAATCTTGATGAATGATAGAGCAGACCTTAGTCTTAAAAATTGTCTTGGCTGTTCTTGTTTTGTTGCCTTATGTTGTTAATTTTAGAATTTGCTTTTTAATTTCCAGAAGTCAGGGGGGCTATATCCTGTCAGTATTTTGATTGAAATTGCTTTAAATCTACAGATTAATTTAGGAATAATTTACATGAATAGAGTATATTATGACATTTTTTAAATCTTAGGAAATATCTTCCAATAGTAAGGATACCTATTACTTCTCTAGGTCTTATACATACCTTGTTTGGATTCCATCCCAAGTCCTGCTGTTTTTTGTTGTAATTGTGACTTGTATTTTTTTTGTTACATTTTAAGTTGGTTGCCAGTATTTACAAGAATGTCATTTATTTTTATATATTGATCTTAAGTAGCAACCTTGCTGAATTCTCATTCTCTAATTTATCTATAGATTTTGTTGGATTTTCTGTGTAGATAGTTATATATTGTGAAGAATAATAATTTTCCTGTTCCAGTCTTTTTACCTTTTACTTCTCTAACTTGTATTACTGTGCTAGCTAGACTTCCTAATAAATGAAGTTGAACTTACCATAGATTTTTGATAGATAACTTTTATCAAATTAAGGAAATTCTTTTTTGATCCTGATACAGTTTGAGTATTAGCTATGGTGCTGAATTTTATTTACTGCCTTTTAGGAACCATCATCTGTAGAAATGATTGTATGCTTATTTCCTTAATTACACCACAATGGTATGTTTTGTTAACAGATTTTTTTAAATGTCAAACATAAACATTTCTTTTCAATTAAAATTAGCTTATTTTTGAAAAAGCAAGAATGAATAAAATGTATATACATGTAGGTTTATAAAATGTTAAGGATTTGATGGAGAGAAGCAGAACTTTGCTTATTGAAGTTTGTTCCTAATTCAGCTGTAATCACTGATTTCAACTCATTTTTTGTTGGAACTTTTTTTTTAACTAACTTTAATTTTCATCTGAATTGCCCAGATGAAAAACAGTAAAGATGATAAACAGTAAAATGATTAGAAACACAGTGGTATAAACAGTAAGGAAAAATAATTGAAGAATGTTAAAAAAGATAAATAATGTTTTAGTAGTTGCAGTTCAGTGATGTAAGACATATTAGTTGTTTTGTTTTGTTTTGTTTTTACATACTAGTTGTGAATGCTAGTATACCAATCCAGTGAAGAAAATTTACCTGTAGGGTTAAAGGAAAGGCAAAGAAACATGTTACTTACCACATATTTATTTACCTTTACCTGTTTACTTTTAAAAAATTAACCCAGAAGCAGTGTGTGCTTATTTGATATGCATCCTCTCAGCTTTTTTTACTACACAGAAATAGTCTCACATTTTTAATAGAATAACATGATGTATACTTTTTTTTTTTTTTTAAGATTTATTTGTTTGTGAGAGAGAAAGAGCACACAGTGGGGAGGGGCAGAGAGAGAGAGAAGCTCAAACAGACTCCACTGCTGAGCATGGAGCCTGAGAAAGGACTTGATCTCATGACCTGAGCTAAAACTTAAGAGGCAGACTGACTGTCAAATAAGTACTGTGCTCTAACCGATTGTGCCACTGGAGCTCCATGTCAAACTGAACCACCCAGGTGCCCCTAATACATACATGTTTGAAAGTACTATGGATTTGAATAAGAGATCTAGAATGCTAATACAATTTGGGGTGCCTGGCTGGGTCAGTTGGAAGAACATGCAACTCTTGATCGCAGGGTGTTGAGTTCAAACCTCACTTTGGGTATAAAGATTATATAAGGACATCTCTTAGAAAATTTTTTATAATATTAAAAAGCAATGTGGGACGCCTGAGTGGCTCAGTGGTTGAGCCCAGAGTCCTGGGATCAAGTTCTGAATCCGATTCCCTGCATGGAACCTGCTTCTCCTCCCTCTGCCTGTTTCTCTCTCTCTTTCTCTGTGTCTCTCATGAATAAATAAAATCTTTTTTTTATAAATAAACATCAACTTAACAATCCATCATTAGGAACATGAAGTATATCCATGTAATGAGGTATCGTGTAGCTGTGAAAGAGAATGATATGGTTCCATATATGTGTGTGTGTGGATGGATGGATGGATGGATAGATAGATAGATAGATAGATAGATAGATAGATAGATCGATCTATAAGATCTATAATGAGAAAAAAATATCAAAGCCCATAATAGTGTTTCTCATGTTTTGCCATTTGTGTTCTTTTTTATTAAGAGCAAAAGATACTCCATTATCAGGCATCAATACTGTGGAATAATATGAATCCATTAAAAAGAATGTACCAACATGGAAAGATCTCTAAGACATACTGTTAATTTAAAAAGCAATAAAACAAGTCATGGAACGTTTATTATCTGATCTCATGTAAAAAAAAAAGTTGCATGGGGGCGCCTGTCTCGCTCAGTCACAGAGCATGCAACTTGATCTCCGGTCGTGAATTCAAGCCTCATATTGAGTGGAGAGCTTACTTAGTTAAAAAAATAAAAAGAGCATGTACATTCTTATCTTTGTAAGAGCATATCAAAATAGCAGAAAAGAAAACAAAATAGCAGGATATATACATACCTAACTAATAATGATTTTTTTTTTAAGATTTTACTTACTTATTTGAGAGAATGCACCTGCATTAGCTAGGGGAGGGACAGAGGCAGAGGATCTCAAGCAGATGGTGCACTGAGTGCTGAGCAGATGCAAGGCTCCATCTCACAACCTGGAGGTCATAAGCAGGAACCAAGAGTTGGTCACTTAACCAACTAAGTCACCCAGACACCCCATGATAATGGTTATTTCTTTTTTTTTTTTTTTTTTTTAAGATTTTATTTATTCATGAAAGATACAGAGAGAGGCAGAGACATAGGCAGAAGAAGAAGCAGGCTCCCTGTGGGGAGCTTGATGCGGGACTCAGTCCCAGGACCCCTGGATCACACCCCGAGCCAAAGCCAGACACTCAACCACTGAGCCACCCAGGTGCCTCCATAATGGTTATTTCTTAAAGATACTTGAAGAGGGGTGGAAGTCGAGTTGGGAGGAAATCTTTATTCTATACATCGATATTTGAATTTTCTGTGATGAGACATCATTCATATATTCTGTAATAAAGGAAAAAGTAATAAGTCATCACTATAATAAATGAAGATACAAAATTAAAAAGAAGAAAATAAAAAATATCCATAGTAGCCTCACCACCCACACATATCCTGAGATAACTACTATTAAAGCCTTGATAAACATCCTCCCAGAGGTGAGGCACGTTTTGTGGAGGACATTTAATCCTTAAATCAAGGAGATGGAAAGAAAACACCATGTAAAATGTTTATACTTAGCTCAGCAGACAATAGAGATGTTTTTTAAGCAGAAAAATAAAATAACAGTGTGTAGCTAACTTCTTACTGGTTTTGATTTTGCTTTTCATTGTATCCTCAGTGCCTTTATAGCACCTATTAGCCCCCAGTAAGTATGTGTTAAATGAGTGATGGTGACCTATTAACCATTGGTGAAGCTCTTCCAGTTCGGAAGCCCAGGATTGAGAAATCATGGTGGTTGACTATCAGAACTACCAGCTGTAACTGGATGACATTGGGCAAATACTCTTCACTTACTACTTCCTATAGTTTGGATTAACACCTGTAATACCACTGTCGTCGTCTTTTTTCCCCCCCACTGTCTTCTTAGATCTGTTACAAGACAGGGAAAGCATTCACTAGGATAGATTAACAGGCCAGGGTGGCATAGAAAGCTTTAAGAAATGATACCTAATCTTTTCATCTTAAGGGGCTCTGGCATATGTCCCTTTCAGGTCTTGTCTGATACCCAGAACACTTCTCTGTACATGTAGTAGAGAATGGTATTAGTTGCCCATGAAGAAAGCTAGATTATAAAAACTGTAGAATTTGGCTTTTCTCTTCTCATGCCTGTCTTCCACTCAGACACCCATGCAATTGAAACTGCTCAATTCAGAAATGCTATTTTATATATACATAAGTATACATAAAGGATAAGTATAACTATAATTAATTATCATGGAAACTGAACACAAATTTCTGAATCCGTTTTACGGAAACATTCATACTATTTGTGTTTTTCTTTTTAGTTTCTGCCACTGCCTTCTACAAAGCACAACCTGTAATTCAGTTCATGTGTGAAGTTCTTGACATTCATAATATTGATGAGCAACCAAGACCTCTGACTGATTCTCATCGGGTAAAATTCACCAAAGAGATAAAAGGTGAATTAATTAGCATTTGGAACAACTTAACTTTAAAATGCATGAATATAACAAGCTCTTATTGAAAAAAATTTTTAAGTGTATTCATGTAACATCATCTGTGAAAATATAGATTATAAAATGTTGCATTAAATTCATTACCATTACATCTTCGTGTTTGAATGAAAGAAAGGTCAAGTAATGAAATTAATACTGATACCAGCTAATTTTTCATTAATACTTTATATTAGTAGCTAAAGGTATAAGAAGAGTATCTCATGGGAAAATGCTTCTATAATACCATTAAAAGTAGGAAACTTATTCCAAAAACATTATTATATCAGAACTGGAGTCATTATTTTAGAATATGTTAAAATAATGACTTCGTATTTTTCTGAAATAATAGAATATTTTATTCCTTTGAAACTTTATGAAAAAAAAAGAAACTATAGACACGGGGCTAGCCTGTTTCATGTGTTATTTTAGAGCTGGAACTTCGTTATTTTGTGTACATAATATAGTTGATCATTGATCTTGCCTATTTTAGTAGCTGAAATCTCTACAGTGGTGTTGCATCCTATGTATATTTTACTAATATAAATTCATCTCTACATGGTCTTCTAGAAAGAAAAAATAATTTTAATAGTGATCTAAAATTTGTGTTTATTTCATCTTTAAGTGTAGATTTCTATATACATTTAAATATACATGTATACTTTCACATGCAAACCCATAAACACTGTACTTTATCAGTAATTAAAGGAATTTTTCAAGAGTAATTTTGATTTTGTGAAATTCTTACCTTGTTCACAACTTAGAACCTAATCCTCAAATAAGATGTGACTCCACTGTATTTAGTTTTTTATTATTTAGTCATGATGAAAAATTAGATATTCTCTCATTAGAATGAGTAGTATAAATTCTATTTATATTAAGTATTAAATTATCAGAAATAGTTATTTTTTTATTTTAAGATTTTAACTGTTGCAGATAATTTTCAGCTTCTGGTTTGAATGACACATTGAAGTTTGTTCACTGAACATCTTTCAGTTCCCCAAATCAGTTAGAATAGCCCAATGCATCCGGCTTGCTCCAGTAATCATTCATTCTTTGCCATTCAATACCCAGGAGAGAGATAGTCATTGTAATAAAACATTAAAAGGAAAATCCTTCCTGCTTTGAAAATGAGCATCCATTTATCTCAAGTTATTTAAATGCCACAATAATGAAGTATTACATATTAGTGTATTGCAACCATACCATTGTCCTTTCATAATCTGTATTAACTGCACAGTTAGCATTGTCGAGAGGTTAGTGCATTACCCACCATTAATGTGTGATCATCAAAATGCCATGGTTTCCAGTGGAGTTGCTGCTTAGTTACCACCTCTGATATCATGAAGTCACTTACATTATTTTGCGGTAACTATGCAATCAACTCATATCACCACTCTATCACAGAAAATACAAGATGTACAGAACAAGGATGAAACTGCTGCCCGAAGAGCATGGACTCGATCTTAACTTCAACTGCTCAGGGGCCCAAAGAAATGACTGAAAAAATGACTAGAAAGCATTATAAAGTTGATGTTATAGTGAAGGTAAAGCCAAATTTATAGGTTAAATATTTGATTTATTAAAGCCAAAAATTTTTTTGGTTGGATGGAGGGTTTCGGGAGGGACCTGGGCAGAGAAATATCTAGTCCATTTTTTAAAATTTAAACTTTTTGCTAAGCCCTGGGTTGGGTCAAATCCTTAGGCACCTATGACCCTAGATTTGGGGTAGAAAAATCTGAGTTGGATCTGACTGAACAACTGATGGGTTTTTTTTCCCTCCATTCAAAGTCAGAAAGGCTTGGTTGACTTTTTTGGGGGTGTTTTTGTTTTGTTTTATAAAAGAGTTCTTTAATATATATCATGTAATCCTACCATGAAAATTCAGGAAAAACAGTTATGTGTTCTGTGCTATATATTTGGGCTTAATTTTTAGCTAGCATAAGATATTTAATGATAACTGTTAAATAGTGATACAAATTGTGCTATAATGAATAGATTCCCTTAGTTCATTCATTTGGTTCCAGTTGAACTTTTATCTTAATATTTAATAGTAACTTTAGGGTGATTCCTTTGTATAGTTATTCATCATGGTTAAACAGAAATATTGGGGAAAGTGTATGGTAAAGCTATCATAAGTTTATAAAAGAACCAATTTATTTTTGGTAAAAACTTATTTAGTAGGCTATTAGAATCTCAATAATAGCTTCTTTAATTCAGAGGAAGAATTGGAAACAAATTGCTAAGTGGTATAGATAACAGAAAAAAATTCTAAAACATAATATTTCTGAACATAATTTTTTACAGCCTTTTATTGCTTCTATAATATTTTCTAGTCTCCTTTATAATACAGAGGCAATTACTAATAAAAACTAGTTATCACTGATTAATCAGGAGTACCTATAAAGAAAAATCCGTACCAATCTGGTACAGTGACACTATGTTCATTTAACATCTTAATTTGAACTGATATATCAGAAGAAAATATTACTGTAAATGAACTTTGTGTTTGGCACTCCAGTTAGTAGTTAGATAAGAAAATAAGTTACACTGTCGCAGGGTTTCTCTCAGCCTTCCCACTATTGATATTTTGGGCTGGGTGATTCTTTGTTCTGGCCTGGGGTGGGAGGTTGTGCTGTCCCATGCATTGTAGGATATTTAGTACCATCCCTGGATCCAAGAATCCCTAAACCTAGCATCCATTAGATGGATGCCCCCAGTCATGACAATTAAAAATGTCTTCAGACGTTACCAAATGTTCCTTGGAGGGGAAAATTGCCTGTGGTTGAGAACCACTGCACAATAGGAATCACAAATATAACAAGGAAATAATGCAAAAGTAATAACCATAAATACTGTCAGGAAACTAAAAGTTGTCCTTCATCTACTCCTTTGGAGCCCTGGCCATAGTAATGGAGTTGCTTATCTATAAGCCCACCATATGTTTGTTAACTCTTTTCTAGGTAGCTCCAAGATTGCACTGGCAAATACAGTAGCACTAACCACATGTAGCTATTTAAATTAATTAAAATAAATTTTCACATTCTTAGTCACATTAGCCACATTTAATGTGCTCCATAACATATATTGCTAGTGATCACATATTAGCATAGATGTAGAACATTCCATCATCTCAAAAAGTTCTATTGGACAGCACTGCTTAAGAAATCCCACAGAATTTAACCAGTAGTTTAAAAAACCATTGCTTCACTTTCTAAAGCAGGCTTGGGATCTTCAAACTCCTGCGGTCCATAGATGGACTGCAAGGGGCAGGAACATCTAAAATCATATGCTAAATTATGTGTATATGTAATTTTCTGGGTGTTTATTGCTTTCATCAGATTCTCAAAGGGGTCAGTGATTCCATAAGAAGGTAGGGATCCCCTGCCCTAAGAATTTTTTTGGTTGCATTTAAGTTCTGATAGTCACTAGTAAGAGAGAGCTATGTCTTATAGTTCAACTAAATTCTTACTCTGCTTCTGTTAAAAGGGCCTGGAATTTTTTTCTTCCTGCTTTGAAAATCTTTGAAGGACTTCCTTCTTGAGATTCATGAAAATCTAATCTTCAGTCACTATGTGATGACTGGGCTATTCAAATATCACATACTTTGAAAATTAGAGTATGTTGAGAATTATTAAACTCCTTTCTCAATCCTCCTTCCCTGTCCTAGCATAAATACCTAGATTTATTATAGACAGGTTTTTTAAATTAATGCAGAACTTTGCCCCTTGTTCTATAGGCTTTGCAATTTTATGATTCTGTTTTTTAATGTGTAGAGCCTGATAGGATAGGAAAAATGTTTGGAGTTAGATCTATCATGATTGTAATCCTTACTAGCAACGTTATTTATAAAATCTTTTATTAATATAACATTACCTGCATCACAGATTTTCTATCTGTTTAGAATTTGAGTTTGTATACTAACGAACAGGCTTTATAAATATTTGAAATGTGACAGTTTTATAACCTCAGTTTTTCTTTTTGGGAACAGGTCTGAAGGTTGAAGTGACTCATTGTGGAACAATGAGACGGAAATACCGTGTTTGTAATGTAACAAGAAGGCCTGCCAGTCATCAAACGTAAGAAAAGCTGGTGTTTGTCAGAGCAGAGATGATGTGAGGCAGCTTGCTCTAGTTAGTGTGGACTGGGAGTTTTGCTCACCATCCTGAGATGAGAGTTGTTAATATGTACTTTTTTCTTTTTCCAGCTTTCCTTTACAGTTGGAAAATGGGCAAACTGTGGAGAGAACAGTAGCACAGTATTTCAGAGAAAAGTATACTCTTCAGCTCAAGTACCCACACCTTCCTTGTCTGCAAGTGGGGCAGGAACAGAAACATACCTACCTGCCGCTAGAAGTAATGTGTTTAGGCTGTTTCTTAATATCCTCTTGTTCATCATTCTTTTGGTTTCTTTATGGCATATAACTTACTTTACGTTCTCACATTTATTTTGGAGATTGAACTTTTATTTTATTTTATTTTAAATTTTTCATAATGAAATAATTTGGAAATTTTCATCCATAATCCTATCACTCTAAAGTAGTCACTGTCAACATTTTGGTACACTTCATTTTTTTTTTTTTTTTATCCAGTGTACTTTTCACCCTGTGATAATCATAGTATAAAGGAGTATTGTTTACTACTTTTTTTACCTACATGATATTAAACAGAAGCAGTTTAGTGAAGTAGGTTTTAAAATTTTAATTTTGTTAGTAATTGGCAATGAGAGTTAAAAAAAAGATATATACATCTAGTACAAAACTTTTTTCTTTTTGTAGGTCTGTAATATCGTGGCAGGGCAACGATGTATCAAGAAGCTAACGGACAATCAGACTTCCACTATGATCAAAGCAACAGCAAGATCTGCACCAGATAGACAAGAGGAAATTAGCAGATTGGTTAGTACTTGACCCTAGAAATGGGAATTAAAAACGTGTTAGGATGAGCTACTACTAAGTGCCGTGTCCTTATCAGCTCATACTTTATTACCATTTCACAGACTCAGAATTAAAAGGAATAATGGAAGAAGTCATCCAGTGGTCTACGGGTGAACCTTAATGGATTCTGTGAGAAGGATTAGATCCTTCTAATTTAAACCGAAGCTCTTTAATTAGATCTAGAGCAGATACTCTCAGAACCAATGTCTCAGTTTAGTGAACTGGCACTTTATTACCCCTGTCTTAAAGAGAAAGGGAAAAGGAAGAAAAGTCAACGTATTATGACAAATTAAGACTAGTGAGTCTTAACCCTCAGTACGATTGCTTAGCCCCCAGTATCAGACTGGTGATTATATAGGATGAATAAAGATATATGAGACTGTTCCAAACATGTAGGATCTCTATGCTTCGTCATTGTTCTAAATGGATAGGAAGACTATCAGTACCACTTTATAAAACTGATAGAATAAAGCAAAATGAAAAAAGGCACCTGGATCTTATCTTAGTCTCTTTTTGAATACCATTTTTTTAAACATTTTATTTATTTATTTATGAGAGACACAGGCAGAGGGAGAAGCAGGCTCCCCACAAAGAGCCTGATGGGGATTTGATCCCAGGACCCCGGGGTCATGCCCTCTGCCAAAGGCAGATGTTCAACTGCTGAGCCACCCAGGCGCCCCTTGAATACCATTTAAATTGTGTGAATGAAGAGAAAGAAGTCTAGAAATAGGAATATTATTTGGGTAGTAGTGAAGACTGTTATAAAGGGGTTATAGAACTGGCCCTTTTATTTTCTAAGCCAATTAGAGGGAAAAGGAGCCTTTTCCCTGTATGGTTTTATAAAGAGTAAAAAAGGGTTATTACATGATATTTAATTAGAATATGGGTTGGTTTTCTTTATGGATTTTTTTCTGATCTATGATGACAGGATTTTAAAACCTTTGAGGCTAACCCTCTCACTATCTCTAGATAAAATCTCCATAACTACTTCTAACTCATTTATGAGAGTTTGTCTATCCAAAGAGAAAATATCGTACTGTGGTTAAAAGCACAGGCTTTGGAATCTAACAGCTCTTGGTCCAAAGTCTGTCTTTTTCACTTACTTACTGTTACTGTTATTACAATTATAGCGTCCGGAACACTAGTGTCATGATTGATAGTAGGAACTCTAGAATCAGAACATATATGGTTTCAGATTCTCTGTCACTTGCTTCGCTAGATAGTTTTAAGCCAGTCATTTAAGTTTACTAAGCTTTAGATTTATCCTCTGTAAAGATTATAAAGATTTCCTTTTATAGTTTAAGGTTATTGTGGAAATTAATTATAAAACTTAACACCAAGCACATCATACAGCACATTTTTATTTATAGTAGTTGTTATTCTTTGTAACCTTACTATGACTATAGACTAAAACACTAGAAATGAATGGCATTTAAGCTTGAAGAAGTATTAGTGCCTAACTTAGAAACAACCATTCTTGCTTATTGTGGGAAGATTCTTTTTACATATTTAGATTATATTAGTTTTTTTTTAAATGAATTGTTAAACACTTGAACACCACCTTCATTTTGTAACCTTGTTTGACTTTTATCCTGAGATTAAGTAAATATGTTTTTGAAAAACACAGTTACTATATAGCATGCTATAAACATCAATTATATTCTGAGGTCCAGGTCTATACTGAATTAAGTTCTTTTTTTTACAAAAAAGATTTTATTTATTTACTCATGAGACACAGAGAAAGAGAGAGACATTGGCACAGGCAGAGGGAGAAGCAGGCTTCCCGAAGCAAGGAGCCTGATGTGGGACTTGACCCCAGATCCTGGGATCACACCCTGAGCCGAAGGTAGATGTTCAACCGCTGAGCCACCCAGGCATCCCTGAATTAAATTCTTTATCAACCAGTATTGCAGTGTATGTTAACTAACAAAATTTAAATTAAAAAAAGTCTTGGGGCACCTGGGTAGCTCAGTTGATTAAGCATCTGCCTTCAGCTTAGGTCAGTCATGATCCCAGAGTCTTGGGATCAAGCCCCACATTGGGCTCGCTGCTCAGCAGCAAGTCTGCTTCTCTCCCTGTGATCTCTCTGGCTCTCACTCTCTGTCAAATAAATAAAATCTTAAAAGAAAAATAAAAAATAAATTCTTTATCTTTGTATCTATAGATATATTATGTAAAAATTATCATCTATATCATATTTGCTTTCTTATCTGTCTCAATGTATCACATTAAGTAAATTTCATAATATGCCACTTTTTATTTGAAAATATTCAAATAATTTTATGTAAGTTGTAAATCAAGGAATTAGGAGAAAAAAGCCTTACGATCATCAATATTTGCTATCAAACTTGGTGTAAAATAAATTTTAATAATATATATCTGGATCTTCTAAAACTTAACATTTTTTAGGTCAGGAATCTCTTTCTCTTGTAATCTCTAGACCGCCCTCTCCAAAATGTATTAGGTTTAATCATATAAAATTGGCATCTTCACAGCTTGTAAATAGTCGAAGTTTCTTATTATTCAACCTAATACATTCAAATTTTTATAAATTACCAGGAGGTTCACAGACTTCTTATAGTCCATTCATGATCTGTGGTCCCAGGTTAAGATCCCCTGCCCTGTGATTAGGGCGTCATTGACTAGATCCAAAACATTGTGGGCACAGTGTAAAGAAAAGAAAACAGAGGTTTCTAATAAATGAAGCAGGAACTTGGTGGGAAATTCTGAAAATAACTACAGATTTTTTCTGTTAGGTAAGAAGTGCAAATTATGAAACAGATCCATTTGTTCAAGAGTTTCAATTTAAAGTTCGGGATGAAATGGCCCATGTAACCGGACGTGTACTTCCAGCACCTATGCTGCAGTATGGAGGACGGGTAAAACCTCTTGGTAGTTTTTTAATTATAAACATACAGTTTCTGTTTACAGAAAGAAGAGCATCCTAGCCAAGTCTGAGATTTCAAAAGTGATTTTTTTTTTTTCCTCCAGCAGTACTTTTTTGTTTCAAGGTATCTTTGCTTGAATTTAGAATTTTTGGTCTATATGATAAAACAACATATAAGTAATACTGACTTAGAGCAGCTTATTACATGTAGAATATGAGATATATATCAATTCAGCAATTTAAAATGGTTTTCAGCTCAGTGAAATAAATTGTTAAGTGTTTCTTTTTTGCCTTATTTCCCTTTCTCCTTTTTCTGTAGAATCGGACAGTAGCAACACCAAGCCATGGAGTATGGGACATGCGGGGGAAGCAGTTTCACACAGGAGTTGAGATAAAAATGTGGGCTATAGCTTGCTTTGCCACACAGAGGCAGTGCAGAGAAGAAATACTGAAGTAAGGCATGTCATTAGTTTGCTTTGGGGAACTTTGTGTGTTTAAATTTTGTTTCAATTTTAAACTCCTCAGCCAATGTTCTAACCAGTTTGCCTCAATATGGCATATATTTAATCACTGAATCTTTGAAAATGTTTCTTCCCCATAGTTGAATGGAGATATTCTTATTCCTTAGTAAAGTCATTGATTCATTCTTTCAGGCACCCTAACAGTCTGGCTTATGTAGTATGGCTACATCATTGGCTTTTGATGGCAAATAGGTTAGGTTTAATTCCCAGCCTTGACACTGCGTAGCATTATTACCATAAATAACTTAACTTCATTTCATTATGCTTCAGTTTTCACCTTTTTAGAAATAAAAATACCTATCTCTTGGATGAGGATTAAGGAAGATCCTTATTTCTCAATTGAGCTCCTTGAAAGAGTGACTTAACTCCTCATTTTTACTTCTTTGCTTTCAAAAATTTGGCCTTCATCTCCACCACTTTCTCTGTTCCCCAGATTCTTTTCCTCAGCATGTAAGTACTCAATAATCTTCTGTTCAAATTTAAAACAAAAAATTGTCAGTTTTCAATTTACCTAACTTTTTCCAGGCTTCTATTTTCTCACCCTCCTTGAAATCCTAGTCCCTACAGAAACTGTTTCTGGAAGATCTCCAACATCTTTGTGCTTATCAATTCTAATGGTCTTTCCTCAGCCATTATTTTTCTCAAAATTTTTGCAGCATTAGATACAATTGACTACTTTCTTAACATTGATTCCTTTCTTGTCTTTTTCGTTCCTTTTATCACTTTGGCTTCTCTTCTCTGTCTCCTCTCCCTGGGACCCTCAAGCGTTTGAGATTTAGGCAACCTCAAAGGTTTCTGCTGTCATTCTTGTTTAAAGAGCCATGCTATCATGAAAATGTACCAGCTCCACTTGTGACCACCACCCATCCACAATGTACATACAGGCTTCTCTTAACAAAGAATAACAATTAAAATCAGTAGGACTTTGAAAATTTTTCACCTACCTCTTAAGCCCCTTTTCCCATATTTTGGACAAAGAAACTGAGCACTATATTCCTTCTATCTCCCTGGCATTTTTTTTTCCCTCCTTCCAGTCATTCTCTTTATTGAAAATGTCTCCTTCCTATCCCTACTTATCTAAATAATACCCAATCTTCTGTGATTTGTGATGTTGGAAATAGTCTGTCGTAACTACAAGCATACTAGTTTATCAGTATCCTCTCTATTTGCTCTTGCCATTTTCTGCATAAAATACAATTGTACTGTGATTATTTGTGTAAATTTATCTCTCTAAAATCTGATTTTCTTAGGAAAATGATTATTGTCTAATTTAAACCTCCACTAATAGGTCCTATAAAGTATGCCTATAATGAATAGTTCTTGAAAGATATAGAGGCCAATTTACCAACCAGGTCAATTCAGAATTTGCTTTGTCTTATAAAAAATAAAATACTTTTTCTATTTAATTCTGTTTACTTTTTTTATGAGCTCCGAATTTCTAAATGTATATTTTAAGGTTCACTTAATACACATTTTTCTTCAAGGTTTTTACCTCCCTGCTTTCAAGTAGAATGTCATAAGAACAGTTTACTACAATGCTGTGATCATCTTACTTGACCTCCAGAGGCCAAAGAAAATATCCCCAATAGTTTTCCAGGCTTAGAGTTATTCTTTTCATTTTACATTTGTCATTTATGGCTTGATAGAACTCATAAACTTTCAGTTTTTGGCTCTTGCTCGGGCTGACTGAAAATATATCACTTCTTACTTCTTGAATTAAACACTAATATGGAAAAAGAGAAGAAGGGAATTCCTATAAACTTCATCTCTGAGGGAATGAGTGTTTTTGAGTAAAGATAACTCAGATCCTTGACTTGGGACCTTATTTGTTTTAAAAACAAAGTGATTTTTAAATCATTTTAAATCATATCATTTACTATTTATCTGGGGCTATATGCAGAATTCTGTTTAAATATGAAATTACTAGTCTTTTGTTGTTTTTAATGTGGCTAAAAGTACATTGAAGTGCCACCTGCCTCATTTGTTTTTAAATGTTGTTTTCATATATTTTTAAAAATCTTTTCTGAGAATACAATCTTTCCTGCCATCTTAGTTTCAGATTCCTAATATTGTAGAAAGAAACTCTGGACTAAGTCATACTTCTGACTCTGCCATTTATCTAACCATTTTACATCAGTCAAATACTTTATGTACCTGAAACTGTATCTTGATCTATAAAATGGGAATAGTACCTCACCGACCACCTTACGAATGTCATCATGATCAAATAGAGAATGTTAAGCTTAAATTTATTGAGCTCTTACTATGTCTTGGCCACTGTTTGCTGAGTTCCTGTATTATCTCATTTAATACTTCCACCAACCCTATAATGGATTGGTAATCCCATTATCATAAAGTAATCATCTCACAGATGAGAGAAACTGAAAAAAATTGCCTACAATTTCATACTGCAAGTAACAGAACTAGAACTGAAACCTGTTATGCTAACTCTAGAACTGAACTCTCAACCAGCACACTCTGTTTGTAAACTACAGAATGCCACCTAATTATGTAGCAGTGTTCTTACTTGGCACAATACATAACTGACCCACCACCACCTTTAATATCAGTAGTCTTGGTGACCTCTTCATATATGGAGCACACAAATCTTTGCTTTGTTCTCTATTCACTTCTCAAATATTCCATTCCGCTTTATAGTTATGGACGACAAAGGATTTAGTTTTAGTGATTTCTCTTTCTAGGGGTTTCACAGACCAGCTGCGGAAGATTTCCAAGGATGCAGGGATGCCCATCCAGGGCCAGCCTTGCTTCTGCAAATATGCACAGGGGGCAGACAGCGTGGAGCCCATGTTCCGGCATCTCAAAAACACCTACTCTGGGCTGCAGCTCATTATTGTCATCCTTCCAGGAAAGACGCCAGTGTATGGTAAAGATATCTTAAGATTACATTTTTCCTCAAGTACTTGATAGTCCTCTTAGAATTTTGCTAAAACGTGTCCTAAAACTTTGAAACATTAAAACATATTTTAATAGCTACATACCATATGTATGGAGGTGCCTAGGTGGCTTAGCGGTTGAGCATCTGCCTTCAGCTTGGATCGTGGTCCCAGGGTCCTGGGATCGAGTCCCACATCGAGCTCCCTGCATGGAGGCTGCTTCTCCTTCTGCCTGTGTCTCTGCCTCTCTCTGTCTATCATGAATAAATAAATAAAATATTTTAAATAAATAAAACCATGTATTGTAACCCTAAAAAAGACAAATCAGAGCAAACTAAATAGTCCGAGAAGAGAGCTGTGAGAAGAATTTTAATAAGAGAGACATCACAGGGCAGCCCCGGTGGCGCAGCGGTTTGGCGCCGCCTGCAGCCTGGGGTGTGATCCTGGAGACCCGGGATCGAGTCCCACATCGGGCTCCCTGCGTGGAGCCTGCTTCTCCCTCTGTCTGTGTCTCTGCCCCCTCTCTCTCTGTGTGTCTATGAATAAAAAGATAAAATTAAAAAAAAAAAAAAAGAGACATCACAAAACAATGGTTAAGATGAGCACTGGGTGTTATACTATATATTGGCAAATCGAACTCCAATTAAAAAAAACATACAAAAGGGATCCCTGGGTGGCGCAGCGGTTTGGCGCCTGCCTTTGGCCCAGGGCACGATCCTGGAGACCCGGGATCGAATCCCACATCGGGCTCCCGGTGCATGGAACCTGCTTCTCCCTCTGCCTTCTCTCTCTGCCTCTCTCTCTCTCTCTCTCTCTCTCTCTCTCTCTCTGTGACTATCATAAATAAATTAAAAATTTAAAAAAAAAAACATACAAAAAATAAAATTAAAAAAAAAGGACTGTTTAAGGAAAGAATTATTTCTTTAAAATAGCATTAGGAGGGGTACCTGGATGACTCACTTGGTTGAGCATCTGCCTTCAGCTCAGGTCATGATTTCAGGGTCCTGAAAAACCCATTGGGCTCCTGCTCAGCCAAGGCTCTGCTTCACCTTCTTCCTCTACCCCTCCTCCTTGCTGTGTTCACTCCCTCTGTCTCTCAAATAAATAAATAAAATGTTTAAAATTAATTAAGTAAAAGAAACGGGCCTATTCAGATTTTCTAAATCTTCTATATAAGTTTTGGTTGTGTCATTCAAAGAATTGACTCACTTCATGTAAGTTAGCAAGTTTGTGGACTATTGTTCATAATTTTTTTTCATAATATTTTTTTAAGACTTTATTTATTTATTCATGAGAGACACAGAGAGAGGCAGAGACACAGGCAGAGGGAGAAGCAGGCTCCCTGCAAGGAGCCCAATGCAGGACTCAATCTAAGGACCCCAGGATCACGCCCTGAGCCCAAGGCAGCACTAAACCACTGAGCCACCTGGGCTTTAAATTGCCACGGAACCAAGTGATGACCTTTTTTTCATTTCTAAATTAGTAATTCATATCTTCTCTCTTTTTTTTTTTTTTTTTTTTTGCTTAGTGTGGCTGGACGTTTGTCAATTTCATTGATCTTTTCAAAGAACCAACTTTTTGGTTTCTTTATTGATTTTTTTTTTTTTTAGGTTTTATTTATTTGTTAGAGAGTACAAGCCAGGGGGAAATGGCAGGGGGAGGGAGCCCAACGTGGGACTCCATCCTAAGACCCTGGGACCATGACCAAGCCAAAGGCAGACACTTAACCAGCTGAGCCACACAGGCACCCCTGATTATTGATTTCTTATTTTCAATTTCATTAGCTTCTGCTCTCATTATTATTTTTTCCTTTTGCTTGTTCCAGGTCTATATTTTTCTTTCTCTATTTTTTCCTAAGGTAAAAACATAGATTATTGATTTTAGATCGTTCTTCTTCTCTAATATGTTGAATTCAATACCATAAATTTCCTTCTAAGCACTCCTTTTACTGCATCCCACAAAAAAATAAAAAAATAAAAAAATAAATTCTTAGTTAACTAAGCTCTATACCTAACCTGAAGTTCATACTCACACCCCTGAGATCAAGAGTCACTTGCTCAAAAAAAAAAAAAGTCACTTGCTCTACCAAGTCAGCCAGGTACCCTACATCCCACAAAATTTTGATAAATTGTGTTTCATTTCCATTTAGTTCAAGATATTTTTTAATTTCTCAAGAATTCTTTGATTCATGTGTTACATAGAATTATGTTAATGTACAAATATATTGGGATTTCCCAGTCAGCTGTCTGTTACTGATTTCTAGTTTAATTCCACTGTGGTCTCAGACCATACTTTGTATGATTTCTATTCTTTTAAATATGTTAAGGTACGTATTTGGACCAGAACATGGTCCAAAATCAATTGCTTAATGTTCTGTGTAAGTTTGAAAAGGATATGTGCTCTTCCTTTTATTAAATGAAGTATTATAAATGTCTTTTAGATTCAGTTAATTGATGGTGCTGCTCAGGTCAACTGTATCTGCTTTATTTACAGTAGCTGTACCTTTTTGCATTCCCACCAGTTAACACAGAAGAGTTCCACTGTTTCCACATCCTGGCAACACTCTTGTTATTTTTTTTTCTTTTCTGTTTTATTTCCTTTTGATAATAACCATCCTAATGAGTGTGAAGTGGTATTTCGTTGTGGTTTTGATTTTCATTTCTTAATTGGTGATGTGGAGCATCTGTTCATGTGCCTATTAGCCATTTGTATATCTTCTTCAGAGACATTATATATTTAGAGCCTTACACAGTACTAGCATGTCTTAGGTGCACATTAAATATTTTGTTGAATGAATGAATAAACCTTTTTGGAGGGCAATTCGTCAGTTGATACAAAAATGTTGGGGCAGCCTGGGTGGCTCAGTGGTTTAGCACCGCCTTTATTTAGCGCCAAGAGCCTGATCCTGGGGACCCAGGATCGAGTCCCACATCGGGCTCCCTGCATGGAGCCTGCTTCTCCCTCTGCCTGTGTCTCTGCCTCTCTCTCTCTCTCTCTCTCTCTCTCTCTGTCTGTCTTTCATGAATGAATGAATGAATGAATGAGTAAATGAATGAATGAATAAATAAATATCTTTAAAAATAAAATGTTGAAAATATATACCTCTGACCCCTGAATTCTACTTATAGAAATTTAACCATGAACTATAGTTATATGAAACAAAAATAAATGTACAAGGATATTATTTGTAGCATTGTTTGAAATAATGATAACCTGAAACAAGCAAAAAATGTATCAGTGTATGACTGGTTAGGGAAAATGGCATTTAAAAACAGGCTAACTGCTATTATTACATATAAGAGTCATTTATATATTAAGATTCAGAACATACTATATTATTGAGTGAAAATGACAATTTGCAAAATAGAATGCAAGTTTGGCTTTAAAATGTCTTCCATGGGGGATCCCTGGGTGGCTCAGCAGTTTAGTGCCTGTCTTTGGCCCAGGGCGTGATCCTGGGGTCCCAGGATCGAGTCCTGCATCGGGCTCCCTGCATGGAGCCTGCTTCTTCCTCTGCCTGTGTCTCTGCCTCTCTCTCTCTCCCTGTGTCTCTCATGAATAGATAAAAAAAAAAAAATACCTTCCATGTATTTTATAAGAAAAATGGTATGTACACTGAACTCTTTATGGTAGATATAATGGCAAAGAGGGGGAAAGTTACAGCCAATTCTGTACACTGTAAAGACTAGTTTTATTTTTTTTAAGATTTTTTTTTTTTTTTTTAATTTTAATTTGAGAGAGAGCACGAGCAGGGGGAGGAGCAGAGGTAGAGGGAGAAGCAAACTAGCAAACTCCTTGCTGAGCAGGGAGCCTGATGTGGGGCTCGATCCCCCGATCCTGGGATCATGACTTGAGAGGAAGGCTGACACTTAACTGACTGAGCCACCCAGGCCCCCAAAGACTCTATTTTTAAATTAAAAGTTGGGAAATAATATTGAAAGTTATAAATATACTATGAGTATAACTGCCTTAAAATAACATAAATGAGGAAATTACTGGAAGAAAGTACAATAAAACACTAACAAGGTATTATGTATATTTTTCTTTCTGGTTTTTCAGTTATTATGGTTATACTATTTTTATGATTAAAAATATATTTTCTTATCTAAAGAAAACAACTAGGGAAATAATCACTAAATATGTAAGCTAATCTTCAAGGCAATACACTTTAAGTTTTAGCAGCATTGTTTTAGTAGTGTTCAAATTTTTGGTGTCTTGTAATACAATGATGTATTTCAAGCGGGAAAGTATAGTAGCTTAATTTTCAAAAAAGTTGACAGTTTTTTTAACTAGAGGTATTTGCATTTGTTCCATAGCGGAAGTGAAACGTGTAGGAGATACACTTCTGGGTATGGCCACACAGTGTGTCCAAGTGAAGAATGTAATAAAAACATCCCCTCAAACTCTCTCAAACCTGTGCCTAAAGATAAATGTTAAACTCGGAGGGATCAATAATATTCTTGTACCTCATCAAAGGTAAGATAAGCTAACCACTTAATTAAATTTTAGTTATATTTATATCTTAATTTTTCTGTATATTGCCATACCTAAGATCAGTATAAGAGACAATTTTGATGATTCTTACTATGAGAGATAAGTAAACATTTTAGTAAAAAAAAGTCTCAGGCAAGATTAAGAGGTTCCTTGTGAAAATCCCCTCTCACTTCCATTTTTATTTAGTATATGCCGAGAACCTCCTGCCTACCTAGAAAGTATTGAGAGCTTTATTTACTTCTCACTAAAGAGAGACCTCAGCTTGAAGGATTTTCTCATTTGATAGTCCTCTTCAACCCAGAGTTATGAGGCTACTCACCTAGCAAGTAAGGAAAGAAGGGATGGTCTTGAGTGGAGCATATGAATTAAGTAAATCAGTCATGTAAGCCATATGAACCCCGCCACAGTCAGTGGGATGACAGGTGTTCCTGTTAGATCACCTTCATGTCTAAGAGCTCTTATGAAGTGTGACATAATGACCTAGAAACAGGTGCTGGGGAAGAGGTTGTTTGGAGAATTGAACAACGGGCTTCCTTTAGTAGTTGAAGCAACTAGGGCTTTAAAAAGTTAAATATCTTGACCAGTATGCACTACAAATCAGCATTAGAATAAGGATCCACCCATGTGTGTTTGACACAAAAGCCCTTTTTTTCTCTTTTTCCATGCTGCCTCTACTTCCTGTTCTGTTAAATAGATGAGATTCATAAATGAGATGAATATAGTATTTTATCAACAAGGCTTTCAAAAACTGAGAGACACTCATTTGAGTCTTAAAGGGTATAGTTTTTAAAAATAAGATGAACAGCTAGCTGCTTAAAATAATATGTTCTCAAATTTATACTTTCGGCCAGAGGAGAGGGAGTAGTAGATTCCCATAATCCTTTTTAGTGTAAAGGTTAATGATTCTTTTTCTCATTGAAAGATTACATAGTTTAAATGTAAGTAGATTACAGAAAGATTGATACAAACTGGTGGATTAATATGAGGAAGTTTATCATTTTATGCCTGTTATGAAGAATATGCCTTAAGCACCACTGCTTAAAGCAGGAGATTGTTCTGAATAAGATATTTCATACACCCATTGTGATTGCTTTTACTTCATGGAGTTAGAAATTCAGAGACTAAAACGTAGTTCAGGCCTTTGAGGGAGGCTGTTAAGACCTCCTCTTCGCTATGTCAGCAGCTTGCAGTTGTGTTGCAGTAGTATAAACAGATAAATGCATAATGAAAAATGAATTATCTAACTCTTTTTAAAAATGTGTTTAAGACCTTCTGTGTTCCAGCAACCAGTGATCTTTTTGGGAGCAGACGTCACTCATCCACCAGCTGGTGATGGGAAGAAACCTTCTATTGCTGCTGTGAGTGTCATTAGGCAGGTTTACCTTGTCTAAAGTGTAGATGATCAACATTTTGATTTCAGCTTTTTGAATTTTAGTGATACTCTCTTTGAAACCAACTTTTATAAATATATAAATATCTAGAATCAACTTTCAGTATTCTTTGGATTTTTGAGAAAAATGATCATTCTCTGGTTTGGGGACTACAGTTACATATATATTTATAAAATGAGGCTTATTAATTGTATTACTCAAATCTTTTGTTTCCTACTTTATCTATTTGACCTCTCTATGATTATACATTTTCAGCTAGTTTTTGTTCCAAGAGTTTATGTATTTCAGTAGTGTCTTTGTTATAGAAAGATGCATTACATAAGAGCTTGGTAGATTGCATTTTTTCGGTGTAAAATATCTTCTACCTTTGTCCAATCTAATATTTTCTCACCTGAATTCTTTGTTTTAATACTGCCATTCCTACATTTAACATTTGCCTTTTATGTTTTTGCCCACCTTTATATTTTTTTTTCCACCTTTATATTTGATAAAGTTTCCTTGTCAGTTCTTTTAAGTATATTTCTCTTTTTTTAAGATTTAATTTATTTGAGAGAGAGCTAGCACGAGCAGGGGCTGGGAACAGAGGAAGAGGAAGGAGGGAGGGGGAAAGAATCTAAAGCAGACTCTGCACTGAGTGTGGAGCCCATCAGTGGACTCTGTCTCGTGACCCCAAAATTGTGACCTGAGCAGAAACCCAAGAGTCAGCCACTTAGTGAACTGAGCTACCCAGGCAGGCGCCCCTAAGTGTATTTGTTACAAACTTCAGAAAGCCAGATAATTTTTTACCCCACTTTTTTTTTTAAGATTTTATTAGATAATCTCTACACCTAATGTGGCTTCTAAACTTATGACCTTGAGATCAAGAGTCACACACTCTACCATCTGTCAGTCAGCCACCCCAGAAAATAGTTTTTAACCCTGTAGTGGGGTCTTTTAGTCTATTCTTCCCTGGGAAATATTGATTTTTTATTATTCTCAAAATGAACTCAAAATAAACTTTTATTGCTCTCAAAATAAATAATAAGGTTGTAATAAACTACAAATTTAGATGAAATCCATGTATTTTTCTTCCATTTTTTATTGTGGAATAATTCATGTTAATGTAGTTTTGATTGTCTTAATTTCTATTTTTCTTTACTTTCTCCAACCTAGGTTGTAGGTAGTATGGATGCCCACCCAAGCAGATACTGTGCCACAGTAAGAGTTCAGAGACCCCGACAGGAGATCATCCAGGACTTGGCCTCCATGGTTCGAGAACTTCTCATTCAGTTTTATAAGTCAACTCGGTTCAAACCTACTCGTATCATCTTTTATCGGGATGGTGTTTCAGAGGGACAGTTTAGGCAGGTTGGTTGCCTTGGACCTCATCATGGCTTGGTTAAATCACATACTGTGCTTATAATGTGTGTCTAGTGCTGAAGTTAGAAGTTGTAATTAGGCTGAGAATTCCTAAAGTCAAAATTTGATACTGCTTAGATTTTCTCTTCTAAAATGTTTGCTGTAGAGTTAATAGCCCTTGATTGCTAAGATCATGCTCTGATAATAGTTAAAATGGAATAGAGAAGTATATTTAGCTATAAAGTGGTAAGATTAAGAAGTCCTGAAACTAAATCATGATCTTACTTTGAAGTATGTATAAGAGGACAGCTGACTATATCAAATCTTTCCATTTCATCTTCTCTAGGTATTATATTATGAACTACTAGCAATTCGAGAAGCCTGCATCAGTTTGGAGAAAGACTATCAACCTGGAATAACCTACATTGTAGTTCAGAAGAGACATCACACTCGATTATTTTGTGCTGATAGGACAGAAAGGGTAATCTTACATCTGTTGTAATACTATTATAAAACAAGCTTATCTCACACAGTTCATAGAGCACTGAACAAAGACTCTCTGCCAACATCAGAGGTTCCAGTATATAGTAGCCGGTCTCAGCATAGCAGATTTTGAGTAAAGAAGCATCAAAATAGGGTGTTACCAAAAAAAAAAAAAATAGGGTGTTACTCTTTAACTTCCTAGATTTTCTCTTAACACTCCAAGTATTCAAAATTCCCTTAGTGCTTTTTTGTTATTGTGAAGAAACTCATTGTTTTAAAATTGTTCTTTCTAATCCTATATGTCTTTATGTCTTAAATGTTCAGAGGGGGGAAGGTGCATTTATTTTTTAAAATATCCTGTAAAAATTAGTTCTTATAAAAGCTAGGGACTTGGGGCACCTGGATGGCTCGGTGGTTGAGCATCTGCCTTTGGCTCAGGGCATGATCCTGGAGTCCTGGGATCAAGTCACACATTGGGCTCCCTGCATGGAGCCTGCTTCTCCCTCTGCCTGTGTCTCTGCCTCTCTCTCTGTGTGTGTCTCTCATGAATAAATAAAATATTTTAAAAAACAACAACTAGGGACTTTGTAGAGTGATTAGTAGAAATTCATGCAAACCAACTTTTAAATGTTTCCCTTAAAATTCACAAAATTTTTTTTTAAGATTTCTTTATTTTGGGGGCACCTGGTGTTTCAGCTACTTGGGCATCTGTCTTCGGCTCAGGTCATGATCCCAGATTCCTGGGATCGAGCCCCACATCTGGTTCCTTGCTTGGCGGGGAGCCTGCTTCTCCCTTTCCCTCTGCTGCTCTACCTGCTTGTGCTCTCTCTCTCCCCGTCAAATAAATAAGTGAAATTTAAAAAAAAAGATTTCTTTATTTTTAAGTAATATCTACACCCAGTGTGGGGCTCAAACTCACTACACTGAGATCAAGAGTCACATGCTCTACCGACTGAGCCAGCCAGGCATCCCTCACAGAATTATTTTTTATATTTTGTAGTATGACTGTGTATTTTTATAATTAGAAATGAAGGGATAAATGCCTGGGAAAATCTTTTTCTCTGCATGCAGCATAAGCAAGTATAACAGTCTTGCTGTCATTTTCTATGCTTGGCTCCCATTTTTCAAACCTTGGAGCAGAGAAATCTGAGGACTGCAAGTGTTGGTGTCTCCTTGGGTAAAGGGTTCAACAGAAAAGACTGAAGGAGAGAGGATTATATCTTGGCTTTGGTATATGTTTAGTCTTTGGTTACACTGTCCATGTAACTTTGGGCAAGTAACTTAACATCTCTGCTCATTTCATTCCCAACAAGGTTTGAGTGATACTAATATTTTCTTTATTGGGTTGTTAAGAGGATTAAGTAAATTAAAATATGTAATGTACTCAGAACAGTGCTTGGCACATACTAAGCGCTCAATAAAGTTTAGCTAGCAGTTGTAGAGTAGTGGTGATGGTAGTCATAATAAAGGAAAAGAAAAATAAAATAAATAATAGCAAAAATAATAGACATGTTCTAGGCATGTGTCATAAATTTAACTCATTTAATCCTCACCACACCATGAAGTATTTATTTACTGTTATTATCATCATTTTCCGCAGGAGGAAACTGGGGCATGTGAGGTTAAACAGCAAGGTTATAAAGCTAGTAATTGGTAGAGATAGGACTCAGGTCAGGCAGTCTGGCTCCAGAGTACTCAGAATCACATACCACCTCTCTAATAGTAGTGAGACCTTTGACCCCCAAAATACTACGTACATTTTTGTACCTAGAAAACCAAATGTGTCTTCAAACATAGAATTAGGAAAACTGAAATTAGATTTAATGATTACTAGCATTTGATGTTTAGTCTTGCTATTCCTTCATTTTGTCTGCTTTTCCTAAACCTTTGTTCTAAATACTACTACTACTAATAGATGAGGAATCGGAGACATAGAGGGGTAAAGAATTATGCCCTCGATAGTATAACTAGAAATTGGTGGAGCTGTGATATGAACTCATCCTCCTACTTCTCTAAGAGTAAAACTTTTTTATGTGTTAATTTGGTTTATGTATTAAGAATAAACATAAATTAGTTGATTATGAACTATTTTCTTTGTTTTGTGCTTGTGAAGGCTAGCTGGTATACACAGCTATAACTCAAGCCATTACCTCATATGCAGAAAGAATGCCTGAATAGTAAAATAGTTTCTAATTTGTTAGCCTTATAAATCTAGACTTAGAGATACTGTTTTTAAACATGTTTAGAGATAGGGAAGTACAGGTGAGTATACATACGCATACGCATGTTAAAGTGTTTTATTAGAAGCCTTTCGTTATCAGAAATTTTGAACCATTTCATTCATATTCACATCATAGCTGTGCAAGGTGCTGTATTCCTTACAAGATGTCAAAACTGCTACTATGAAATAAAAGGAATAGGGTTTGACTCCCAGTTCTGTGTTTGCAGTTCAGCAAATTATCTCATATTCCTGAGCCCAAGCTTCCCAAACATGTGGGAATAATACCTAACCCACAGGATTTTTAGGATTGGAAATAATGTACATTAAGTGCCTGGCCCGTGAATCATTAACGAATGGTAACTACGTTTGATGTTATTGTCAGCATTCTTTCTCTCTGAAAATACAGTGTTCTCCAAGGATAATGCTAGTTTTCAAAAATTACACATTCAAGAGCACTTGCTGTTCCCAGGTACTGTAAATTTAAGCAGTTAAAGTAATTTTAAAAAAAAATTTTTTTAAGCATTCCACTCCTATTGGGATCACCTACTAGCTAAGCACCAGTAGATACTAGTAACTCTGTTGTTTAGCAACTTCCACTTCAGCAACATGTAGAATAGGAACCAGGACTAGCCTAAGGTCTGCTATTAATGCCTGCTCAAGTAATATTTGAAGCTGAAAGTAGTGAAACCCAGGGTCAGGCTATATATTTATATATTTTTAAAAGTGCTTTCAGATATGTTCTTTACCTTTGTCCTGTTTGTTTAAACTTTGACCAAACAAATCTAGGTTGGAAGAAGTGGCAATATCCCAGCTGGAACAACAGTCGATACGGATATCACACACCCGTATGAGTTTGATTTTTACCTCTGTAGCCATGCTGGAATACAGGTAAGCCTACTCTTTGGGTAATATTCTAATTCAGGAAGTACCATTCTTATGTGTATTTTCTTAAATCTCAGAGAAAGGAGAAAGAAACACTGTTCTCTGCACTCCAAATTGTTTCCACATGAAATAAGGTGAAACTTACAGCAAATAAATCTCTTATTCTTTACCTAGAATAAGGCACTTTTTTTTTTATGACAATACCAGAATATAAGTAGTCTAATAGAATGAATTTCCCCAAAACTTCAAAAAAATTTAATACACCTGATTCTTCCTTTGACATTTGCTTCTTTTGATAATACTTCACAGAAAATTTTGGCATTTACTGGCAGATATTGAGCATGCCAAAGAGTTTCACTGTAGATTTACAGCTTAAAGTTTCAGTTAAGTAATTTTAAGAGTCTTAGTCTTTTCATAAAACCATTTTGTTAATTTGTTAGCTTTGTTACTTAGTAGAGAACATAAGCTTTAATTCAGTGCTTCTCGAACTTTACAACAGCACAGTAAATCCTCCTTCCTCAGCTGTCTGAGAGAATGTAGCCCAAAGCTATTTTAGCTTACTTGCCATTGATTAAAACAAATTGTAGGTAGATGTACTGTACTGAACAGCTGTCTCTTAAGGCTTTGTATGTCGTACATACACTAAGCTCCCTTCCACTCTTATAGCTTTAAAATTATTATCCCACTCATTTATCTGTGTCTTAATATCTGCTCCTCTTCACAAGCAGTGTTGTACCTTTTCACTATGGGTAGTAACAGTCAGTTAGCAAAACAAAAGTTAAAAGTACCTTCCAGAGATAAAATCTATAAAATTGGAGCACGTATTTTTAACTCAGTGTTTCTATCCATATATCCCACAGAACACTACTGCCCTGCCTTCTCAATAAATATTATAGAGAAGAAAAAAGATACTCTGTTCAGATGAATTCTGGAAATGTTGGTTAAACAGCTTTCCCTCTACAATTTTTGGATGCCACTGATATGCAAGTGTTCATTATAAGTCTTTAACGACAGGGTTGTTTCCACAGTCTATTTAACCAGAAATTTTAGGGATGCCCAGGTGGCTCAGCAGTTGAGCATCTGCCTTCTGCGCAGGGCATGATCCTGGGATCTGGGATCGAGTCCCACATTGGGCTCCTTGTGTGGAGCCTGCTTCTCCCTCTGCCTGTGTCTCTGTCTCTGTGTCGCTCATGAATAAATAAATAAAATCTTTAAAAAAAAAAAAGAAATTGCTTTAGTCAGCAAATAACGAGGAATAGTTCACAAGGACTAAAGATTGGTTTTTAAACATCTTCCCAGCTTTATTAAAAATTTCAAAATTCTCAGAAATCAAAAACAGGACCCTTATTTTTTACAAGCTAGAATTAAAAGTCCAATTGTTTCTAACCAGTATAGGAGATTATTTTTTTCATATTGTTATTTTTATCAGTAATTGACAGATCCTTCAACATTTTAGCCAAATTCCGTAGCTTCTTGATATTTTTATTGGTTTTATTGGTGTTGTTTTCTCTCTTACCCGTTTTATTTTATGGTAAAATTACACTCAAACTTATTTATTTATTTATTTTTAAGATTTTATTTATTTATTCATTAGAGACACACAGAGAGGCAGACACACAAGCAGAGGGAGAAGCAGGTTCTATGCAGGGAGCCCCATGTGGGACTCGATCCCAGACTCTAGGATCACGCCCTGGGCCAAAGGCAGGGGCCAAACCATTGAGCTACCCAGGGATCCCCCCACTCAAATTTAAAACATAAATTTACAAATCAAGGGGCAGCCCCGGTGGCCCAGCGGTTTAGTGCTGCCTGCAGCCCAGGGTGTGATCCTGGAGACCCAGGATCGAGTCCCACATCGGGCTTCCTGCATGGAGCCTGCTTCTCCCTCTGCCTGTGTCTCTGCCTCTCTCTTCGCTCTCTCTGAATGAACAAATAAATCTTTAAAAAAATTTTTTTTACAAATCAAGTCAAAGCTTGCTACTCCCTTCCACCCTTCACCTGCCTGGGACAAGCTAGACCTTTGGTCCTGGTAGCTTTGAATAGAGGGTAGAGACCATAGCCTGACTCTGAGATACCTCTTTCCCCTCCTTCTTCTTGGACTCTAACTCATCTGGTATTCCTGACTGTCAGCCTGCTAGTAGGAGCTGACACAAGTCTTTCTGTAGTCTATTCTCATTCTTTCTGATGCTACAGCCTCAGGGTTGAGGTTCATTCCTTTAGGCTCCCAAAACTCTTTCTAGGAATTCTCACCTTTGAAGTTGGCAGAGTGGGCCTATGGGCTCTAAACTCAGGAAATGTCCAACTGGGGTATGAGATGCTAGTCTCCCTTTCCAGCAGGCTCTTAGTTTTTTGTTTTTATTTATTTATTTTTTAAGATTTTATTTATCCATTCATGAGAGACACAGAGAGAGATTGAGAGAGAGAGAGAGAGAGAGAGAGAGAGGCAAGCAGAGACACACACAGGCAGAGGGAGAAGCAGGCTCCACACAAGGAGCCCAATGTGGAACCCGATCCCAGGTCTCCAGGATCACACCCTAGGCTGAAGGCGGCACTAAACCGCTGAGCCACCCAAGCTGCCCAGCTTTTTGTTTGGGCATCAGCCTTCAGCGCAGGGCGTAAACCTAGAGACCCAGGATCAAGTCCTGCATCGGGCTCCCTGCAAGGGGCCTGCTTCCCCCTCTGCCTGTGTCTCTCTCTCTCTGTGTCTTATGAATAAATAAATAAAATATTAAAAAAAAAAAAACCATACCCTAAAGGCACTCACCTGAAATTTAAAGAGACAAATAGCATTAAAGGTAGAGAGCAGTTGAAAGTTCGCATTTTGCCAATAAGAGTATAAATTAACATTTTTTAAAAACTGTCTGACATTATCCACTAAAATTAAATATATGTGTGCTCTGTGACCCAGGATCTCTACTCCAGGATAGCCAACAGAAATGTGTATCTGTGTTTACCAAAAGATAGTACATTAATGTTTATGGTAGCACTGGTCATTGTCAAAAACTACAAACGGTTCAAATGCCAATCATCAATAGATTGGATAAATAGTGTATATTTATATAACAGTATTCTACAACAAAGAGAATGATGCAACAATGTGGATGGATTTCACAAACACAGTGTCAAACCAAGGAAGTCAGACCCAAAGGGCACATAACCTATGATGCTATTTATTATAAAGTTTAAAAGCAGACCTAATCCTTAATGTTATCTATGTTGTGAAAAGTCTGGCTACTAAGAGCAGGGTAGGTTGGGTGTGATGACCAGGAAAGGGGCACCAGGGAGCTTTATGGTTGCAGTTAATGTTCAATTTCTTGATTTTGCTGCTAGTTTCATAGGTATTTTCACTTTGTGAACAGTCCTCATTCTGTACTTATGATCCATGGGCTGTTCTATGTATATTTATACTTTTATAAAATGTTTACATTAAGAACAGAAAAGACTACCCTTGGCTCTTTTCTCTTTTTTTTTACAGCAGCATGCCACTGTTTTTTCTTCAGCTCTGTAACATGATACTGTTGTCATTCACTCATTGAACCATCTGCCATTTGACTTCCACACTCATTTCTCTCCTTTTATCTTGCCTTTCCATTTGTTCTTGGTTTGGTTTAAATGTTTAAGTTCCAATAATATGTATGACTCACCCGCCACTCTATCTAAGCAACTCCTCAGCCCTGTGGAATTTACCTTCCCACTCTCGGACCCTTCTCATCTGCACTTCCCCCTGCTTAATTCCAGCTCTCATTATTACCCTCCTGTACAATTGCGGAATGAGGGATGACTGGGTTGCTCAGCGGTTGAGCTACTGCCTTTGGCTCAAGGTCTGATCCCAGAGTCCCAGGATCGAATCCCACATCGGGCTCCCCACATGGAGCCTGCTTCTCCCTCTGCCTGTGTCTCTGCCTCTCTCTGTGTGTCTCGTGATTAATAAACAGAATCTTTAAAAAAAAAAAATAGTTGCAGAATGATCTGAATTGTCCTCATCTAATCTGTTCTCCTTTAGGTTAATTAAAACATAGGTAAGACCCTGTCATTCATCTACTTCATGCTTCATAGCCATTGAAGGTAAAGTCTCATCCTCTTAGGACAACATATAGACTCAATTCCTAATGTCTGCATCCTATTCCCTTCAATTCTGCTACACCCTCAGTCTATCTTGCTTTTTTCTCCCACTCTTTCCTCCTCCTCCTCCTTCACTCTCTGTTTCTCTTCCTCTCTCTGTTTCCTCCCTTTCACACCTACAAACACATGTAAACACACCTTGAGTGCAGACACTCAACTGTTTTTAGGTAGTTCTCATAACTCTTCTCCTGCCCATGTTGCTCTCTTACCTTAATTATTCCTTCCCTAACTTACTCTGGTTCATCCTCTAAGACCCATCTTGGGTATCATGTCTTCCCAGAGCCTTTCTTCCAGAGCCTTTCTTATACCCTTTCCCAAGACAAATGCCCATCTTCTGCACTGCCTGAGCACCGTATGCATACCTCTTTGTTGCATTCATTAGACAGCATTTAACCAGTTTCTCTCCCCCTTCCCATAGTCTGTAAGGTCCCAAAAGGCAGAGGCTATTCATCCATTCAATCAACAGATGGTTTATGTCTATCTCCTAGAAGATAGGTGTTGATACCATGTATAGAGTGAACAAATAAATACAATCCCTTCCTCTTATAGTTTATTGGGAGACAGCATATACTAGGTAATCTCACAAGTACATACTTATAAATTGGGATAAGCCCAATAAAAGGAAAAATAAGGATAGGAAGAGAGATTTTAGTGGGGACCTGATTTAGATTGGGAGATCACAAAAAGCTTTGAGAAATGACATTTAAGGTAAGATCTAGAGGAGTAAGTTGGAGTTAACCAAGCCAAAAAAGGGGTAGGGGGATCCTGACAGGCACGTACAGGCTCTTTGGTGGAAAAAAAACATTATGCATTGAAGGGATCAAATGGAAAATATGACCACAGCATGGAGGTGTGTTAGAGAGACCAGCCTGGGCTGGATGTATGGCCTTGTGGGGCAGAGATAGGGACCTGGATTTTAGTCAAAGTGCATTGGGAAGCCATTAAAAGGCTTTAAGCTGGATGTTAATGTTATTAGGGATGTGTGTGTGTGTGTGTGTTAATTCCCTCTACTGATGTACAAATTCTACTGAGGAATAAAACTAGGAATCTGTTAACATAGTTCAGGCAAAAGACGATTGTGATTGGGACAAGAACAGTGATAGAGAACCGAATGAAGCACTTAGGTAAGGTTTCTGCTCTCTCTTCCCTGTGCCTGAAATGCACTTCCCCCATCTCACAAGCCCTCCTTTGTCATTCAGAGCTCACATCTATGTCTCCTCCTCATTTATTACTGCTTGCCTGGCACCCGATACGGGACACGGCATATAGTGAGTGTTCAGTAAATAGTGAATGTGTGAATGTACAATCTAAATGCCTTATAAGGGCAGCCCTGGTGGCGCAGCAGTTTAGCGCCTCCTGAACCCCGGGGTGTGATCCTGGAGACCCGGGATCGAGTCCCACGTCGGGCTCCCTGCATGGAGCCTGCTTCTCCCTCTGCCTGTGTTTCTGCCTCTCTCTCTCTCTCTGAATAAATAAATAAATCTTTAAAAAAATTAAAAAAAATAGGGATCCCTGGGTGGCGCAGCGGTTTGGCGCCTGACTTTGGCCCAGGCACGATCCTGGAGACCTGGGATCGAATCCCACGTCGGGCTCCCGGTGCACGGAGCCTGCTTCTCCCTCTGCCTGTGTCTCTGCCTCTCTCTCTCTCTCTCTCTCTGTGTGTGTGTGTGACTATCATAAATAAATAAAAATTTAAAAAAAATAAAATCTTTAAAAAAAATAAAAAATAAATGCCTTATAAGCATATAATTTGGGGGGGATAAGATTTGGTAATAATTTGAATTTTATCCCCAGAATTTTGCACAGTATCTGACAAATAATGCTCAAATATTTGCTAAAGTATTGGCTCATCTTTCTCCTTTTCTCCTTTGCCATTGCGGTTTCCTTGCTTCACACTTTCGTTATCTCATGTTCGAGCTAACGCAGTAGCCTCCTGGCTATTCCCTTGCTTTCGGTATCTTCCTGCCTCTTCTGAGCCAGCCTCCATGTTATTACTGTAACTTTCTAAAACTCCAATCTCATCACACCTGAAGTCTCTCCTGTTAAAAACTGTAGGACTTTCCGTGCTGTTTATAGGTCAAAGTCCAGATTCCTGGGCATGTCATTCAGTCTGATTCCAAACTTCGACACTTCATCTTGTTTCCTTCATGTCCCATGCTCTGCTCGTCCTGGTTAATTAGTGATTCCTCACGTATACAATGAAATGTTACGCTCCGTGTGCTTTTGGTAAGGCTGTTAACTCCACTGTGCCCTCACCCTAACCACCTAAACAAGGCCAAGTCTCTGTCTCCCCTTGGTGAAGAAGTTACTTCCTTTGGTATTCTCGTGGAGGACTAAGTGCCAATAGGACTATAGTTGGTTTATAACTATAGATGCTATGTCTCCTCTACTAAATTAAGTTTCCAAAAGAAAGGAAAACTGACTTTGTTGACTATTTTTCTTTGAATCTGTAATACCTAACCAACATAGTAACTAATACAGAGGAACTCAATAAATGTTCTGGGATTTTTATTACAGTAAAATTACATAACATCCACTTACAATTTTAACAACTTCTAAGTGTACATCCGCATTGTACTGGTATGCTGCAGCCATGCCACCATCTATCTCCAGTACTTTTTCACCTTCCCTGACACACTGTACCCATCAAACACTAACTCCCCCTTCTCCCCTGGCCATTGGCAGCCACCGTTGTACTTTCTCTCTGAAATTTACTACTCCAGTTACCTCATACTCATGAGTCCTACAGTAGTTGTCCTTTTGTGACTGGTTTATTTCTAGCATCATGTCATCAAGGTTCATCCATGTGTTCCTTTTTAAGGCCAAGTGATAGTCCATTGTGTGTGTATGTGTGTGTGTGTGTATACCACATTTTATTTATCAATTCACCCTTCGTTGGATACTTGGGTTGCTTCTACCTGTGTGCTATTGTGAATAATACTGCTTTGAACAAGGGTATGCAGATACTTGTTTTGAGTCCCTGCTTTCATTTCTTTTGGCTATATTCCCAGAGTCAATTAAACATTTTTAATGGATTATTAAATTAGGATATGTTTTACTAATGTACAAAGCTAGTTTTTTTATATAACTTAGTCTGTCCTGAGTATTTATTTAAAAGCTTAGAAATCAATAGAATATGCCATTGCCTTCTCTACAGGGTACCAGCCGTCCTTCACACTATCATGTTTTATGGGATGATAACTGCTTTACTGCAGATGAACTTCAGCTGCTAACTTACCAGCTCTGCCACACTTATGTGCGCTGTACACGATCTGTTTCTATCCCTGCACCAGCGTATTATGCTCACCTGGTGGCATTCAGAGCCAGATATCATCTCGTGGACAAAGAACATGACAGGTAATATAAAAGCACAACAAATAGAGATTTTCACCTAAATCCACATATGGTTGGCATGTTAGGACTTTCTTGGGAAATCTCTCTTAAATGTTTCCATGTATGTGCCTCCCTGTTTACCATAAAGTAATGCCATTTAGAATTAAAGTTCCACAAGCTGTTAGAGGAGTCATCGATCCATGTGAAAAACAGCAGTAGGCAGAACTGAGTGCCCAAGATAAGAGTTCCCATTAAAATGTGCGCTTTAGGGGCACCTGGGTGGCTCAGGCAGTTAAGCATCTGCATTCAGCTTAGGTCATGATCCTAGGGCCTGGGATCGAGCCCCCACGTAGGGCTTCCTGCCCAGCGAGGAGCCTGCTTCTCTCTCTGCCTGCCGCTCCCCCTGCTTTTCTGTGCATGCTCTCTGTCGTGTGCTCGCGCTCTCTCTCTCTCTCTCTCTCTGACAAATAAAAGCTTTTAAAAAAATAAAAATAAAATGTGCACTTTAGGCTTATTAGTACTAGACTGGTATAGTGATTCAGTTGCTTTACCAGATTAATTCAAAGGAGAGATTGTTTCTAATAGGCAAAATGATAGTATGCCTGGGATTTACTTCCAAACAATCCTGGTTAGGTGAGAGAAGTAAAACAGAATTGGCCTTGAGTTAATAATTATTGAACCTGGGTGATATTCATTATACCCGTCTTTTTTTTTTAATATTTTTGAAATTTTCTACAAGTATTATTTTTCAAAATTACTACATCAGAATAGGGTTTGTTTTGTGTTCATTGCCACTTCTCTTACAGTGCTGAAGGAAGTCATGTTTCAGGACAGAGCAACGGGCGAGATCCACAAGCTCTCGCCAAGGCTGTACAGATTCACCAAGATACCTTACGCACAATGTACTTTGCTTAAAAAGTCCAAGAATATTCTGTGAGAGGAAGAACTGAAAGATGCATCGACATACAGCATATGTTTCCAGTTGAGTGGGGATGCCTCCAGCCATACAGCAACCAACACTGTGTGGGGACCAGGGTCTGATTTTTATGTTGATACAAGGAAGATTGTTTACTTCATCAAGGAACACAGCACCATTATGCAATATGAAACCAGCCAACTGCTTTTTTGTGCGGTCTCCTTAGGAAGTATCGCCATTGTTTTGTTTTCACTTTCTTGTAGTCTAACCCTTTTAATGCCTTTACCTCAAGTTGCTTGGCAGCACAACTATCTTTGCAAAAAAAGTAAAGAAAAAGTAAATGACAGTTTAAAAAAAAAAAAACACACCTACATGAATAATCAGTGATTGTTCACGATTATGTGTGCAAAAAAATTAATGTGCATTCGTGTATTCTTGTAAAAAGTATCTGTGTATATTTTAAATATATACATGTATACTTCATATGCATATATATCTGGATCTACATTGCTAATAGATATATATGTCTGTGCGTGTATTTTATAGTTCATTCCATTGGGGAACTTTCCCTTTTATCATCTTCCCACCACCACTTTGATTTTTCTCTCTACCTCCCTCGCAACCTCATCATCTACATTTTTTTTCTTGATGCTACCAGTGACATTCAGATGTTCATGTATTTAGTTCATTTGGATATAAAGCATGGCAAAACTAGATTTTTATTTTTATTTTGCACATCCTACTCCTGTCTCTTGTCTCATACACAATTCTAAGTCCTCAACTCTTGATACTGCTTTCTTAAGAAACAAAATTATTATATATATATATATAACTGTGTATATATATACATATATATATATATATATATATACTGTTTCTGTGAGAGTACTGTCTGCCCCCTCCTGCTCCGAACTTACATTTGCCATTTGTGCAATGTGTACATAAGCAGTAGCAACCTTAAACTATTCTTTTTCTTTAGTTTGTTAAAGCTGCTATAAATATAAAACCTTGTCAGAAGTTGTAACTCAAAAATTTCCCTCTATAAGTGATGTGTATCCTAAAACCTTCTGTTTCTATGGGTTATACATGAAAATCCCTTATAGCTTTTATAAAGGGCAAATATTTTAAATGATTGGAAGTCTTTAGGGTTGAGGCCTCTGAAATTGGGTGGAGAGAGAGAAGGGGTTATTGAGGATTTTTTTAATTTTAATTTTTTTTGCTAGTTTACTTGCTGCCTCTCATACCTTAATGTGATTTTCATATATATATATTTTTATATATATGTGTGTATATATAAACATATATGTATGTGTTTTGAAGTACAGCTTCCTTTTCTTTTATATTTATTAGAATAGTGCTTTAATAATTAGAGAACTGTATTGGCAACATCTTTTATAGAAATGTAATCATGTTTATTTTAAGAACTGACAACTTGTTTTTGCTGTCTTTTAGTGCAATAAGCAGTTTTAAAGGAAAGCTGTGTCTGTTTGATATCTTTACCACAGATAGTGGGAGAAACAGGCACCTCCATAATTTTAAAAGGGCAAAGTAATACAGCCTTAATTTCAGAAGGAAAGTTTTTTGTAATTTTTCAAGTTTAAAGCATGTCTTTTAAAAATCAAAATGAAAATGAAGGAAGTTGAATTTCCTACGTGAGTCTGACATTGAATATTAGAGACAGAGATGAGCTTTGATTTAGGAAATGATGGTGAATAGGGGCACCTGGCTGGCTCAGTCACTAGAGCATGTGACTCTTGATCTTCGATTTGTGAGTCCAAGCCGCATGTTGGGCATGGAGCCTACTTACAAAAATAGCTTAAGATTTAGAAGACATTTAATTCTTTGAAAATAGATCGTGTTTATTGAACAATCATACTGGTTAGGTGCCCATTTTCATTTACTAAAATTAATCAAGAAAATGTAAAATGATACTTTAAAAACATTTTTTTGCCAATTTATCAGCAGTGTAACTTTCCTTTTAAAATTAGGGTTATGATGGCAAAGGAAGTTAGGACTTTGATCATTTTAAATAAGTTAAATCACTGAAATGTGGAAAAAGTTTTATAAAACTTCTGTTTTATTGGTTTCATTCACTTTAAGATATTAAAAGTATTATAGAGCTGTCAAAATCGAGTTCATCAGTAACATGGAATCAGGGGAGCTTTGCACTTTGTGACTCATGAAAATTGCATTTTAATTTTTTTTTTTTTGCACTGGTTCAGAGTATAGATACTACAGATTGTTTCCAGTGGGCATTGTTAAACCTTTCAGAATTCCATCTGCACATGATAACAAATGGATTAGTTCTTTAGTTTCTCTCTTACCTATAATTCGCTCTTATTTGCCAATTTACTGTATTTTGAGCCTAAAATCTGAGCCCATGTCCTCCAACAGGTATGAAATCTTTCGTTCCTCTGCCAGAAAACTAAGAAAGTACTGTATTTTGTATGTTTATTATTGAAGTGTCTGAAATGCAATTTACAACACTGTTTCAAAGCTCTTTACATGAAGTAATATTTGTATAGTATATACATTTTTTCTCCCAACCCTCCCCTTCTCCTACAAAAATTTCCTATAAAGCATGTATTTTTTTTTTTACATAGAAATTTCACTAAATATAGTCAGGAACATGAAAACCGTATATCCTAGATGGTAAAAACTTGATTGCTGTATGTTCTCTCAGTATGAGTAATATACCTTCCTTTACCAATAGAAGTTACACAGACTTATGTGGAAAACTGTAGGGCCCAGGGAAGAACTGTAGATACCTTTTTCCTATTTACTGCTTCACCTAATTTTCAGTTACTTAGCTTTCCATGTGCTAGAATGAAACCCGTAATTTAAATCTATTTAGGACTTTTACCGAGGAAAAACCATTTTTTTAAATATAAAGCTTTACCTTTAAAGTAAGTTCTTTTTTAGGGTTTCTTTCTTACAGTTTCACATTGCTAGTTTAAGATTGGTTAACTTGAAAGAATATGTATAGTATATTTTGCTTACTAACAAATTGGTATATCAAACTTAATTAAAAGAAACCTTGTGCTTAGAATTTTAAGATAAAAGACTAAGTGGCAAATACTTTTTGAGATTTGTTTTAATTATTGCACTTCTGGTATAGAATTCTTGATCTTTTTTTATTAAAAAAAATTTTTAAAAGATTGTTTTGGATTTAAAGGTCATGAAACTCAACAATGACCTTTCTGTTCCTGCCTTTGCTCACTAAACTATATAATGAATGCTAAGTTTTGGTCTGCTGTTTTCTATGATGCATAAGAGTGACTTTAAAATGTCAGTCCCAGCCACTGGTATAATTGATTTTCATGTGAAGAAGAGTTGGGAGTTTAATGTATATTCTGGATGGCAAATGTGTCTGGGTAGAGTGCTGATATATGTTATTACAGTATCCAGTTACTGGCATTGAGGACCATACATTCATAATACTGTAGCTGCTATATTTATTTAATTATGTAGAGTCTGACAGTTACTGCACTAAACAATAGGGAGATGAGCAGGATTGGAGGCTAGTATTAGATACCACCCCCCCCCTTTTTTTTTTCCTAAATAAGATTAAGAACATGAAATAAGGTAACAAAGGGTGCTGCCATTTTAGTTTCAATATAGTATTAGGATACTCTTTGTTTTAGATGTGTGGGTTTTTACTTTAGGGGTTTTGCAAAAGGGTACCTCAACCTCCTCAGTACTGGTTTTTGGCATATTTTCACAGAAGTACAGATGCCCTTTATTTTTTAATATTTTAGCTTTTAACAAGTTACTCAGAAAAAAAAAAAAAAAAGTTCCTCTATGGAAATCTACCTGTTTGTAATCTATTAATTTATTTCTCTTCCTAAAAGAGTCTAGAAGGGATTCTAGTAGGAATGTACCGGGTGTTTTGGAAGGCATTTGATAAAAGATTCATCTCTACCTTCTAGCATAGGGACTCCTAGCCTTCTAAAGACCAATACTAGTTTTCCAAACTAGGTTCTCTGATGACCCACCACTGCCTAATGTTTACTTGTATATTATGTAATGGATTTTAGTATGACAGACTTAGAGGAAATTAAATCTGAGTTGCCATTCAGTAGAAATGGCTGGCAGAGGATCTCTGTTTAAGAAAGAGGTCAACACTCAAGAGTGCCGGTAATAGATCTGAAGTAATTGGATTATAGTCCCGGAATTAGAGACCATTGTTGAAAGAAAGTTGGTGTTTTCAGAGGCTAACATGAATTTGCCGAGGGTGGTGATTTTTATGACATCCATCAAGCTAGCCACTTGGATTCAGCTAGAAGAATTTGTAACAGTCCTGGTATTTCAAACTGGATAGAAATATTATGTCAGAGAGCTTAACTGATAACTCCGTATAGTTTTTATTCAGTATTATTAAACCTGAGTTAAATATTTGGTTAGATCATCTGTTAGATGTTTTCCTGAGTATTTTTAAAAGACAGGTTGCTCCATCAGTAACTTGCTACTTAAATTATCTTTTTTGAGTTATCAGTGAAGCTGAAAAAAAGACATCATTGGCTTGGCGTCTTTATTTTGTTTTTTTAATCCATAAAAAGTTTTAATCCTTTATACATTCTTTTTGAGAATTCATGGATGTCTTAAAGCTTCAATAATAATAGTTGGGATATTATTATATTATAATATCAAGTGAGGCCTCCCTGACTCTACAGTCTGTCTTTATTTTCTTATATCCCTCCCATTTGATCATATAAAGCACTTTCATGATTCTATAGGATTCAAAGTTAAAAAAAAAAAAAAAAAGCCAAGAATAGATGTGTAAAATCAGAACAGAAATGTAGAAATGAGTTTTCTCCAAAAAATCTTCAAAAAAAAAATTATGCTTGTACTAAAAACATTCCTGATCAGTGACAGTGTTAGAAATAATACCATGATTAGTGAAACCTAAGCTGACTCTCAGGAGGAAAAAAATTAATCTCTCTCGCCCCCTCTCACTCCCACTCTCTCTATATAGATATCTCAAAGGAAAAAAATATTTTTTTACTTTTTCCTACTTTTAAAAATGGTACACTTCAGTTTATAATTTTCCATGTCGATCAAAATAATTTTTTTTAACGAGTAATGGTCAAGGCTTGTGCTAATAATATCTACTGCTTTTTTAAATTTTATTTTTCTTTACCCAGCAAAGATAGTACTCTAGATTTTTACATTGTTCATTAAACCTCAAGAATCTAATCCTCTTAAAGTATGGAAGCTAAAGATTTTAATTTGAATTAAAGATAGATAATAAATTTAATATGGAAGGTTGAGATTTACCAATAAGAAACCCTGTTGACGTATCAGGTAACAAAGAGTGTGACAAAATTAAGATCTTGTTAATCATTCTCTCCAGCCATTGGTCTCCCTTCCTTCTTGAAATCAATGTCCGAAGTAACCAAAACCTAATCTATGTTAGGGTCTCAGTAAAGCAAAGATGTTCTTCAGGGTAGACGCTGAATTAAATTTTTAAATCATTTTTTAAAACAAGGCGGTTCTTAGAAAGTGCCTTTTCAGAAGATGGTGCTGTAGATTTTTATTTTTCAAATAGCACGAGACTAAAAATTTAAAAGATAAATTATTTTAGAACTCCAAGAGTGTGACAGTTTCATATAAATAATGTTATCCGTTGTCCTGAATCTGGTCCAAGGGAACCAAGTATAAAGGTTTTATTCAGTAAAGTATCTAGGTAAATGCTCACCAAATGTATTTTGTAAGTTTGAAAAATAAATTTTTAACAAAATTAACCCTTTCAGTTCTCAGCTGTGTTTAAGGTAATCTATAAGGCACATAAGACAGCAAATCTGCTCAACTTCTGAACAAGAGTATAGGGTATAGTTGCAAGTGCCCGAAGGCAAAGGTAACTTGCCAGGGAATTACATATCATTGGCTACCTTTTTTTCTTTTCCCAGCATAGATTGACCCCTCTGTAAATATCTGTTGGCATCATTTTCCTAATTAATATTTATTAAAGAAGACTGCTTAAAGGAGAGCCAAGTCACCATGGAAATTAGTTTAAGATAAAAAAAATAGTGATTATATCTGTATGTTTAGGGAAATTCTCTTTTTTAGGCACCAAGAAATATTTTAAGTGATTCTCTCTCTCTCTCTCTTTTTTTTTTTTTTTTTTACCATGGGGGGAAACTATGAAAAATGATGACAGTACATCTAAAAGGGTATGGTCACTTAATTAAGAATGCAATGTGCAAAATTGGGCTTTGGAGGAAATAAGCAATATAAAGGGTAATAGCAGAACCATTCGGACTTAATCTACCAGAAAACAGGTTTCCCCTGGACTGTTTACTAGTACTAGTAAACAGCAGTAAATGATCACCTAACTAGTTCTTGCTTGTGAATTTGGTGAGCATTTCTCCAGAAAAGAATAGACTAAAAACAAAAAACACCACACCTCAGTAACCTTGTATGCTGCATTATGTAATAATGATAGTAAAATTATATCAATTGTTTGGAGTGTACTGTGTCTGTTTGCAAATATACGTGCACATTAAACTTTTTCATTTTTTATAATGTCTTAATAGCAATTATGAGTTTATTTTTTTAATATTAATTTTTCTATTGTGATGTTTATATTTATTGGCAATTTGTGTGCAACTTTTATATTTTGCTTAGATGTTGGTTTTAAGGTATTTTATTTTTATAGATATTTCTAGCTTTTTCTCTTTCTTTGTAATATTAGCAAAGATTAATATGGAATGTTAATATACCAACCAAACTACTAATTCCATAAAGTCTAGAGTTTGGATTTTTACCAATAAACCGTTAACACTATTTTCTAACTTAGAATATTTAATGTTTATATAGTGGGCATTAAAGACAGTCTTTAGACAGATTTCTAAATGTGGAGGGGAGGTGGGGCTTTTCTGTAAATCAGCTTTCTTTCCCTTAAGTAGCAAACTAACACTAACCAATTGGATTTATTTTACCTAATCTGCAGTTTGGGGGCAGCTTGTCAAATAAATGATTGTTAAATTTATTTTTTTAATTTGAACTACATTGAAACTACTTAAATGGTCACATCATTCAGCATTAGGATTATGATGTTTTTATAGACCTGGGAAACATAAGAAATGATCCCGAAGTCATTGATAATTGACTTTGAAATGAGATTTCCTCCACACTCCCATAATTACAGTAAATGAAAGATTTGCGACCTTGATTGTTTCCCTAGCATACTTTCAAAGTTGATTCAACCCTGAGCATCAGTGAAGAAACAGGCATCCGGGTAGAAGAGCAGATAGACTGAGTAATACCGTATTTCAGTGAATTAAAAAATCTAAGTAATAACTTATGGATGCAATTAGAAGGCAGTGAAAAATATTGATTGTAAAATATTAATTTCAAGCAATTGTGGTCACTCCAGTTTGCTAGTGAATAGATAAGATTATTTGTATTACAGTGCACACTAACTTTTTACAAAGGCATGTGAAAAGAGTGAATTCTCTTAAGCAAGTAAAATATTTCCATAGTATTTTTACATTGTGGATTTGCTTGGTAAGCCACTTTTCTGTAAGAAATTAAAAGATGCATTTTATCCCATCCTCTTGAGCTTTAAATTCTAAATTATCACGGCTCAGTGTATGACATTTTGCTGTACTATATTCTTTCTGCTGAGGGGGTAAATAAGAAAGTTTCAAGTAATTATAATTGGGAAAATGTTATTTTTATATTATGTAAGATTTTTTAACTTAAAGTGAATCAGTATATGATGTCATATAGACACTAGTCATGTATTTTCTGCAATTTTGCCAGTTACAGTAGTTTTGGTTTTGTTTTTTTGTTTTTTTGTTTTTTTGTTTTTTATGTACTATTCTCAGCTATTCCCTTCACCCCCACATTAAGTATTAATTGAAGACTGGTACTCTGGTTATAGGAATTTGTTGCTACTAAGTATGTTTCAAGCAGTCAAGGTATATTTTTGTTGCAAGTATATGCCACCTCTTGAGGATATTTATTGTGCTTATAACATTAATAGTTTTATTCATTATGTTTCAACATTGTTCTAGGTTGACAGGCATGTAATTCTTGCAGGCCAACATTTTTAAGGCAAGCTCGAGTAGAAATAGACCTTTATTTCTTTTTTTTTTCCTTCTGAAAATTCATAGGAACCTGACACATAGAGCTTATTTTTCTCTTTTAACTGTTGGCTCCATAAATCAAGGAGTACTTGGCATCAGTTCTGAATTACCACAGTGAAGTACTTGGTGGCTTGTTCTTGTTTATAGTCCACCTCCTAAGAAAGAAATAACTTGTGCAGTAAGTAATAGCTCATCCTAAAAAAGAACTGTCGTGAACAGTCCTATATGAGTAGAAAACAGATGGATGTGTTGGTCATTGGAACTTTGCTAGTTTGGGTTTTATTATTTCCAAAAATTAACTGTGTTCACATCTATAATTTTATGTTTGAAGTTTAACAGGCTGTGGCCAGAGATTAGAGAAGGCAATTACTCTGGTATTCAATGCCTAAAACTTTCCATCCTTATTTATTCCATGCTTTAATTGGAAGGACAAACAAGATTCCTTAATTTGGGTCTTTAATAATATTTTTAGAACCAAACAAGGAAAAACTTTTTCTACTAAATCTTGCAGATGTGACTATCTTTATTCTAAGAACCTGTGGAAACAGGAGGTCTTTGTAAAGAAATGAACTGGTGGCATTGTGAGCTGTGTGTAGCGAGGGGACGTGGGAAAGGCTTCTCTCCTGACACAGCTGTAGGTTTCTAAGGATGTCATATTTCCCTAGTTCTCACAACCACACTGTAAAAGAGGGATTTGCTCTCTATGAACCTACAGAAGAGACCTGAGAAGAGTTCCTTGTAACCTAAATTGATCTGCTGCTGTTGTCCCAGACCTAAAGCTGCATCTCTTCTCGTTAAGTCAGAGAAGTCTTGAAAGTTGCTTCTGAATTTATAACCAAGAAATTAAGTGGAGTCTTTATCCTTAAATAGAGCCTTGGCATCGCTACCGACATGGCTTTTCCCTTTGCATAGAAAACGCCCAACAGGCCTTTCCAGACAAGGTAGCCTTTCCTGCAAAGAAAATGTTTTTGGTGAAAGATTTGGGGGAAACACAGATTCGTTGTAATGAAGGGGAATCTTACTTCACATGGTTCAGCCAGGTTAGTGGATGCAACTCGCGCCCAGGTTGCTTAACAAGAGGAAGCTTTGGGTTTGGTAGCAACACACTCAGATCTCCAAAGGTAATGAAGGGCACATAGCTCTGTTTAAAGAAGGGGAGTGATCCCAGATTATTGGAGACAGCCCTGCAAATGTGCATGCGCTTTTTCTGACTCACACCAGGAATAAGTAAGCATTACAAGAAACTCTGTCCCTGAAAGAAGATTCTTAAGATGTTTTCCAGGGGCTTTCTCATTCTTAGCCTAGGGTGTAACCCCTTTCTCCTCTTTAAAAAAGGAAAAGGGAAAGCATTTAAAAGTCATTTGTACAGAATTCCACTATGAGTAAACAACAGTCTTATATATTTGGGGAAGGAGGATCACACACCACAAGTTATAGGTTGGTTGAGAGACTGAGCACTTTTTTCATATTTGGGTTCCACAGTCTTTCCTTTGAACATACCATTCCTTGTTCTGCTTGAGCGTCATCCATTCTGTTTTGTGATATAATCAATGTTTTATGCCATTGATGAATTGTGCGGTTCTCTCCCCACCCTGACCCATATTCATTCTCCTTCTCTCTCAAAAATAAGGGGGAGAAATAAAGCAAAAAAAGACAATGTAATCAGTATCTTTAGAATGTAACTTTGGTCTACAGATGGAGAGAAACTCTTAACTTCGTACAGTGAGGATTAAGATCGAAAGTGTTAATGCTGCTGATATGATCTGTAGCCATAATTTTTTTTTTTTTTGCTAAAGAGTGATAAAGTGAACAGGATATATATCAAAAATATGCTAAAGTGATGAAACTATTGAAAGAAATACTTCAACCTTCTCTAACAGAGATCCCCATATTCTTAAGGCAAAGTAATGTAGCTTCTGGTTTTCATGAATCAGACAGACTAAACTTTAAAATGCTTGTGATTTTTATTCTGACACGGCTTCTTAAACATATCAAAATTATATTCAATGAACACTTAAGACTACTCCTAATTTACGTGTTGATTTGTTCAGAGTTCAGTTACATGGATGCATCTCTCCCATAGGCCTCCTGGTGCGCGCACAGTTCCATATATATATAAAAAAGTTTTAACTCAACCCAATTCGTAGTCAAGCCTGGGCTGTAAGGGAGAAAGTAGAAGCTATTTTGGAATGCAGGAACTCTCTAGAGGGTCGCCACTAGGAAAAGACTGTTGAGAGACGTGTTGCCTTTGAGAGCAGAAAGGGGGCTGGAGTGTAGGGCGAGCCCCTGGGTCTCTCCGGCCTCGTTCCCCCGTACGAGGGTCGTGATCATACCCGCCCTCATCTACCTCACCAAGTTGTAAGGATCGGGGGACGCTTGTGCTCGTGCTCGGGTTCTCCGGAGCCAGGGGCACCCAGCGGCGAGGGGCTCGCCTCCGCTTGGCCTCCACGCCGATGTCGTTCACGGCCGTGGCTCATCCTATCAGTCCTGGCACCTGTGCCCTTGCACGCGGACCCTGTCTGCTTCTCCCCGCCACATGCCCGGGCTGAGTTTTCCTCTAATAGTCCTGGGCAGAAGTGTCCCTTCTAAAACCAAGCTCCTTGTCGTGGTGCTATGGCAGCTACAATTGTATCTTGAGTTAGATTAATGTGGTAAAACCATCAGATGATCAGAAGGTCACTCTGCCTGGGCCTTAGGGCGGGGCCTGTCGGGCCTGGGCACCTGCGGGGGGGGCCTGGTCTGTAAGAGGGAGGGGGAGCGTCTCACTCGCTGGTCGAGCCTTCCTCTCCAACCACCGTGTCCGTAGGAGTTCAGCCTCAGGAGAAAGGTCTCCTTCATCGTAATTCCTTCTCGAGCCTCTGCCGCGGCGTCTGGCCCCCTCGGCACCCTCCCCCGGCCCAGAACACTTAGGCTGAGACAGGCCAACCCGGTTTCGGGAGGGAAGGGGCTCCTGATTCTAGGAAGTAATAAAGGGCACATGACCGCAGGTTGCGTAAGCAATTCCTTTTTTGCAACAGACAAGCTTGGGGGGTTTTGTTTGCTTTTTCGTTTGTTAAGGGAAAAAAATGCATTTCAGGTGCACAGGGTGTGGACGCTTCAACTCTTACCCTAACCGGTAGGTGTTGACCTCGCCTTGTGGCACTCGGGCTTTCCCAGCTCTTCACTAGCATCGGGGGTACCGGCTCAGTTTTATAGGATAATGAGAATTACAGGTACCGAAAGGGAAAAGTTGGGGGGGATCCGGGCTTAGAAAATGAACGCAAAGTCCGCCTCGCTGAGTGACACAGCTGAGGACACAGGTACATCAGGAATACTGGCAATGAAGCAATTTGTGCCGTAACGCGTCGCTTTCGTGTCTCCTCAGTTACGGGGACACCCATAAAAGTATTACTGCATCTTGTGAGTGAAGATCGTTCTTGCGGCCTAGTATACAGATGCGTCCGTAGGCCGTGGGAAGCGGTGGGGGTGTGTGGGGGCGTGTGTGTATAAACTATGTTTATAACACTGTGTATTACATAAATTTATATAGAAAAAATGTGTTTCTTTCGTGTTTGGGGGACTAAAATTGTAATATAACCATCCCAGTGTAATCTTGACAACTCACTCTAGAGAACATTTATATCGCACACAAATGCACACCCTTAAAGCGTTGCTAACTGCTCCCACTTCAGATAATTGCTGCTTTTTTTAAACCCTAAGTAATGGAGAAGGAAATAGCACTCTTCTTAAAGGGGGCTTTTCTGAAAAAGTAAAATGTAAATAAATATAGGACATGTGGGGAGGGTGGGACCACCTGCAAATGTCCTGCAGAGGGACAAATAGCCTTTTAAATTTTACTTTTTAACCATCTTGACCGTGTGTGCCTATTTGTATTGCAGATGACGTGAACTATTTTTGGGGGTTGATATCAGTATGTTTTGAAACTGAATTATTACACAAAATCAGAGTAACCTCTCTCTCCATCCTCCTTTTCCACACTAACTATTCTTGCCAAATATTTCTGCTGAAACCAAGGTCCAGCATGGGAAAATGATGGACTCTCTCAAACCACCTTCCTCATCTTCCCCATCCTGTCTTACACCTGGTCTGGCCTTAGATTTTTTTGTTGGCTTTTCATAAATAACAACTTACTGTCCTAATACAAAGACTGTGGAATTTCAAAAATGTTTATAAGCCTTTCTTTGTTAATGTTTGGTTACACAGTTAACACCAGTTCAAACAATGGGGTCTAAATCTGTAATATGCTCTAAGACCAGAGAAGACGCTGAACAATACACAACGTGACGGCCACATTTCATTAAGAGGGAAGTGGAGGTGGGAGCAGACTACGATTTATGTAATCGGTGTGTAATCAGAAACACCAAACGCCGGATCCTATCACTGTGTACTTGGGGGCCAGGCTTCGGGTTTGGTTGTCATTTTAATTCCTTGAATACTATATGTAATCATGATGAGCAGAAGGCAAATAAAGTTTTTAAACAAAAGTGCTTTTTTCGGTAATTAAAGTTTGGTAGCAAATTTTCTACTTTCAGTTAACAGTTACCTTCCCCCCCCCAAAAAAAATATGACTACAAAATATTTGCGGTTGAGATTGAGAAGCTTGAAGAAGATGCTTTTTAAGCAGTTCGGTCACTTACAATATTTTCTGTTAAAGAAATTGTCATAATTCTTCTTGAGCCAAACTGTCACTAAAATGCCCCGTGACAGAACCACTCCTCTCTTTCTGCCGTTCCGCACATTGGAAGGGTTCTGTGTTGTATTTGTTTTTAATCCTTAATTTAAAAAAAATAATGATGATCATGGTTTTAGTGTTGCTTAGCTTCAGTTTGAAGTGTAAATTTCACTAATAATTGCAATAAAAAGAAAAGCTTTGCTCCAAACTGTGTGTCTGGTCATCCTTTCAGCTCCTCTGGCTCAGGTACAGGGAGGCGACCTGTGCGGTGGCCGCGATCAACACCTGCACGGTCACACAGTCCTGCCCCGAACCCTGAGTGACCCCACCACCACCCCAGCCCCCCAGGCAAGTTCCTTGGTGCTTCTAAGCCTCAGTTTCCTCCATTAAAAGGAGACACTAGTAGGGCCGTTGGGACAGGAAATGAGAGCGTCCCTTTGAGGATGTGCTCCTCCCCTGGGGACAGCTCACTACTCGGATGCCGGACGCAGTCAGGCAGCTCCTGAGCTGGGGGTCATGAGTTTGACCCCCATGGTGAGCACGGAGCTTTGAAAAGAAGAAGAAAAGCTTGTCCCTTCATAATTTCCACTGAGCCTATTTGTCTTCCAGAAAATCCTTTCCTCCTAACGTGTATTCCCCACCCAGCCTTCTGGCGACACGTCCCCAGACTCTGTATGACCCCAACAGTACACCTTGTGATCTTGTCACCAACACCAAGAAGAACTAGTTGGCTGACCATCAGATGCTGGTGGGTGGTGGGTTTTTAACTCTAAGGTGTCAGTTGATCAGTTTGACAATGGATTGAAGAGAATCCACCCTAATGTCAGCCTCTGCCCAGTAACTACGCTGGTATTGAAAAATTGCAAAAAATCAATAATTATACCCAAGTGCATACAGGTCAATGGGGGAAACTGGTACGAGGACTCCGAGACCGTGCTCTGAAAAATCAGAGGCTGTCCCGCAACACAGGCAAGGGTGGGAAGAAGCAGGTGCAGGCCCACAGCCCACTGCTCTGACGGTTACAAAGGCTCCAAGCGGATAGAATAAACCAGTTCCACTGGGGCTCAGCGGCTTGAAGCTTTCTTCATAGAAAAGGGTCCTCAGGGCCCCACGTCTAAGTGCAGGACCCAGGAGCCACCCAAAGGAGGGTTCCGCGGCCCACGCCTCTCAAGCTCTCAGTTCTCGTGGTTTCCGTGTTGCCCGATCATTTGACAGATTCCTCTTGGCTGCTGAGACCTGCGTACCTTGCAGAGGCTTTTAGAAAATTAAGATTTATCGGTCAAGGGATCCCTGGGGGGCTCAGTGGTTTGGTGCCTGCCTTCGGCCCAGGGCGTGATCCTGGGGTCCTGGGATCGAGTCCCCATCGGGCTCCCTGCATGGAGCCTGCTTCTCCCTCTGCCTGTGTCTGCCGCCCCCCGCCCGACCCCATCTCTCATGAATAAATAAAATCTTAAAAGAAAAATTTATCGGTCAATGCCAGGAAAGGATGTGATCATTTTTACAATATTTGCTAAGATGTTTTTATCATTAAAGAGGACAAATCTAGGGGGTAAGTGGGTGACGGGTACTGAGGGGGGCACTAGATGGGATGAGCACTGGGTGTTATTCTATATGTTGGCAAATTGAACACCAATAAAAAATAAATTTACTTAAAATAAATAAATAAAGAGGACAAACTTTAGTCTTACCTGCAGGAGGAAGATGATTCTTTGCCTACCTTCCATCACTTTTGTTACTTCTACAATCGCCACAGTTTTATAAAGATCTTTGCAATGCTTTTATAGAGCAGCACTTTTCTCATATTTGTCTCTACTAAAATAGTTCCTGGGGATCCCTGGATGGCTCAGCGGTTTAGTGCCTGCCTTCTGCCCAGGGTGTGTCCTGGGGTCCTGGGATCAAGTCCCACATTGGGTTCCCTGCATGGAGCCTGCTTCTCTCTCTGCCTATGTCTCTGCCTCTCTCTCTCTGTGTGTCTCTCATGAATAAATAGTCATAAATAAATAAATAAATAAATAAATAAATAAATAAATAATAAAAATAGTTCCTGGTAAGAATAATGCTTGGATTCAAAAAGTGTTTGTAAACAAAACTGACACATTAGAGGCTTAGGATCACAAAGCCTAACATGACATCTGATTCTCAGCTGAAACAAAACCGTTAACAGACTTTTTTACTAAGTGATTTAGAAATAGCCCAAAGTACTTGAAACTGCTAAATGTACAGTATCACTCATATCTTGCTAAATGCACATTCTCTTGCAAAAAAACAATACCAAAAACAAACCATAGGAATGGTTTTGGGGTTTTTCTGGTACCCCAGGTAGGACCATAGGATTAGTTCTGCTGCTGCCCCAGACAGGATTTCAGTAACTACCATCGTTCACACATAATTCAAAATGTTCTTCGTATTTTATGCAAATATAACATTAAGGTTGTGTAACCATCTTTACATATTTTGTTTTATGAGTCTAATTTTTCTAATTTATTTTTGTACTTTCATAAAGATTTTAGATTACAAAAGTTTGCCATCGGTGGTATCCCTTTGAATAGTATTTTTCAAAAATCTAGTAGGAGGTGCTGTCTAAACCTTTAATACAAAACTATGACTAGTGTCTATGTTAAGTCCCTTTAGATATTTGAAAATCTGCATTAAAAACATAACATTTTACTTTGAATACAGCAAGCTACTTTCCATTCATTTTATTTTATTATTTTTTTTCTTTCCATTCATTTTAACTGAGAGATTTGTCTTTCTTATGCAAGAAGAGTAGCCTCTGAAGATAAGAGAAAAATCAAGGGGGAGGGGCGACAAAAATTGTTTCAACCTCCAGGGCAAATGTGCTGGGAGCAGCAGCCACTTGACTGTTTCGCTGTGCAAAACCCACAAGTGCAAGACCAGCTGAAAATAAACTGGAAAAAAGGCCAGAGTCAAGCAGGTCCTTTTGGAGAATATGTACAAACGAAGAAAAAGATACCCAGCGTGAGAGAGATCAAGTATTTCCACCACTTTGGGTAAAAAAAAAAAAAAGGAAAAGAAAAAAGACAGGGGGTCCCTGACTAGCTCAGGCTGTATGTGCATAGAGCGCCTAACTCTGGTTCACGCCCCACGTTGGACATAGAGCTTACTTTAAGAAGAAAAAAAAAAGTACTTTACTCTGGGGCAACAGTACCCAGCCCTGCTGGCAAACAACTCTTACATAAAACCTCGAGATCTTCCACCAGACTTCGGAGGACGGTTACTTAACTGTGCTTAGCCAAAGCCAGGTCCAATTTAAAGCAAAATTTTCATGTGACACCAAGTTGTCATTGCTTGAAAAACATGTTCACAAGCACGGCTGTCACATTTCTAAAACTGCGGTTCCCGGAGGAAGGCCAGGCCTGCACTAGAGACCTCGACTGGGGTCTTCGCCCCCACATGCCCTGCACGTCGGCCGTCGAGGACTTCGCTGTGATTATCCGTGTAAGACCACGAAGACCGAAAAGGGGGAAAAAAATTGTCTTCACATTTGTACTTTGTTTTTCCGCTTAGAAGGGAAGAAAGGCTGAAATAGAACAGCTTTTATTTAGGATGTTCAGTTTGGTATTTCTGCATATTGGAAACAACTGATTTTTCACACGCTGCTAAATAGAAAAGGAGGAACGAAATAATCGCTCGTCCTGTGAATTGTCTTTACGCCCATTTTCCTGTGAGGTTTAAATTAAATGGAAAACAGGCCCCTGGGTGGCTCAGCGGTTGAGGGTCTGCCTTTGACCCAGGTCATGACCCCAGGGTCCCGGGATCGAGTCCCCTTCCCGCGGGGCACCTGCCTCTCCCTCGGCCTGGGTCTCTGCCTCTCTCTCTCTATGTCTATCATGAATAAATAAATAAATCTTAAAAAAAATTAAATAGAAAGCAACCTCAAGTCAACTCTAAAATGGGAACTGCCGTTTTGTCAGAGATTGGCCACTTGAAAAAAGTAGGAAACAGAAGAAAAACTAATTTACGTGAAGTCTCTCCAGGGACCAGGAAATTACTGGTCAGGGGGAGCGACCGTCAGGGCTGGGGGTCAGTCTACATTGCGGATCGGGACACCCGGAGCCAGCGTCCAAGGCCACCTGCAGGGGCGCTGGGTGGCGCCAGGTCGCCAGGGCCTGAGCCCAGCCACCAACCTGCAGGCCAATGCCTTCTCGGCCTCGGCCCGTTGGACACAAGTCGTGCCTCTTGGAGGAGCCCGATCGTGGAACTCACCAAATTAGATCATCTGACACTTCCTGGGGGGAGGAAACTCAGAACAGAGAAGATACATATTATCACACTTCACAGATTCTGAAAGAAAATGGCTTGTTGCTGCCAAGGCCCTGCGCTCTCCCGGGGCTGAATCTCAATCACTTAAGAAAAAGAAAAGTCCCCCCCCCACCAAAAAAAAAAAAAAAAGAAAAAGAAAAGTTGTCAGTTCGCATTCTTCTCTCTCGAGGTTTTCTCTTTTTCTTTCTCCCCCCCACCCCCCCAGTTTAAAAAATGTCTCGCTTTGGGCGCCTGGGTGGCTCAGTCCATTAAGCGTCGGCCTGGGGCTCAGGTCGTGATCCCGGGTCCTGCGTTCAAGGCCCTCACTGGGCTCGCTGCTCAGTGGGGCGTCTGCTCCTGCCTCTGCCTCCACCCCTCCGTCCTGCTCATGCTCAGGCTCTCTCTCACAAATAAATAAATAAAATCTTTTTTTTTAAGATAGATTTATTTATTTATTTATTTATTTATTTATTTATTTATTTATTTATTTATTTATGATAGACAGAGAGAGAGAGAGAGAGAGAGGGAGAGAGAGAGCCAGAGACACAGGAGGAGGAAGAAGCAGGCTCCATGCCGGGAGCCCGACGTGGGACTTGATTCCGGGTCTCCAGGGGAGTCCTGGGTCTCCAGGATTGCGCCCTGGGCCAAAGGCAGGCGCTAAACCGCTGAGCCACCCAGGGATCCCCTAAAATCTTTTTTTAAAACGTCTTGCTTAAAAAAAAATAAAAAAGTAAGTAAATAAATAAATAAAACGTCTTGCTTCAGGCAGCCCAGGTGGCTCAGCGGTTTAGCACCCCCTTCAGCCCAGGGCGTGATCCTGGAGACCGGGGATCGAGTCCCACTTCGGGCTCCCTGCATGGAGCCTGCTTCTCCCTCTGCCTGTGTCTCTGCCTCACTCTCTCTCTGTCTCTCATGAATAAATAAATAAAATCTTTAAAAAAAAAAAAAGTCTTGCTTCATGGTCTAGACCTCTAGGATCCCTTACAAGCCATGAGAATACTGATGGGGTTCGTAGATTCAAGCCTACCTGGCCAGACTCCTGCCAGGCAAGCTCATCCCCCACCTTATGCTCCACGGTCGTGCAAGGAGTGACCGCTTCATCGAGGGCACAACCCCTGCAGTAGTGCACCTTGAACGCTCAAACGACGTGCATTTCTGCTGGAAACCGAAGTGTAAGCCGCTGCTCAGACAGATGTGTGTCCCATTCAGGGATCCCCATGAGCAAATGGGGCTCTTTCTAGAAAAGTTCACCAGATGACCAGACGTCATCACTATCACTGAATACAGAGGTAAGGCTGCCCGCAAGCGTTTGTTAAAAATAAGTTTCCTGGGGCATCCTGGGGAGGGCTCAGTGGTTTAGTGCCGCCTTCAGCTCAGGGCCTGATCCTGGGGTCCTGGGATCGAGTCCTGCATCAGCTTCCCTACATGGAGCCTGCTTCTCCCTGTGCCTCTCTCGCTCTCTCTGTGTCTCTCATGAATAAATAAAAAATAAATAAAATCTTTTAAAAAATAAAAATATATATATATAAAATAAAAGTTTCGGGGGATCCCTGGGTGGCTCAGCGGTTTGGCGCCTGCCTTTGGCCCAGGGCGCGATCCTGGAGTCTCAGGATCGAGTCCCACATCGGGCTCCCGGCATGGAGCCTGCTTCTGCCTCTGCCTGTGTCTCTGACTCTCTCTCTATCATGAATAATTAATTAATTAATTAATTAATTAATTAATTAAAATAAAAGTTTCCTGGGACTCCTGGATGCCTGGCTCAGCGGTTAAGTGTCTCCCTTCGGCCCAGGGTGTGATCCTGGAGACCTGGGATCCAATCCCTTGCCGGGCTCCCTGCATGGAGCCTGTTTCTCCTTCCTCCTGTGTCTCTGCCTGTGTGTGTGTGTGTGTGTGTGTGTCTCATGAATAACTAAAATCTTAAAAAAAAAAAAAGGTTGGATTTGGTGATGTATGGACTCGAGTCACTATATCCTACACCTGAAACTAAGAGCGCTCTGCACGTGAACCCTAGAGGCATTAAGATAAAAAAACCTAAAACAAGACAAAGAAAAAGGCTGGATCTTGAGCTTTCCTCCTGACCCCCCCATCCCCCCACCCCCATCCCCCTACCCTCCAACCCCCCTCCCCGCCCCTGGGGCTGCGGCCTCTCCCAAGGCGGCGTCAGGCCCTCTGCGTCCAGGGCAGGATGCGGGCTCTGGAAGTTTCTGGAAGGAAACCTGCAAGGCGTGACCCCGGGAGGGGGGTACTTTTTCTATGCACTATTTCTCTTTTTTTTTTTTTTTTGCAATTTTTCTTTTTATACCGTGTCAAAGCACAACTGATATCAAAGCACAAATGTGCACCGTGTCAACGGAGCGGCCGCGAGCCCCCACCTGCGCGCGTCCAACCGAAGCCTGCAGCGGGGGGAGGGGGGGAGGGGGTTGCCTGGCAACCGGGACGCCCAACACGGCGCTGGGGACGCGGGACGCCGGGCGCAGGTGAGACAAGAGCCGAGGGGCGGCGGGTCCCTCCCCCCTCCCTCCTCCTCCCCGCCGGGCTGACCCTCACCCAGGGCGGTGACCCCGCGGAGGGAGAGGAGGCCCCGCTCCTGCCAGGGGGGACCCGCACACAGCCGCCCGCCCTCCTGGGGGGCAGATGGGGTCGGATTCAGCCCCCACCCCCCACCCCCGGGCCAATGCGCGTCCCCTTCCCGGAGGGAGAAGTGGCTCCACCTCCAGCCCCAGGGTCCGCCCGAAGCCGGGAAGCTGAAGCTGCCGCAAGACTTGGTCGCTGCAAGGAGGGGTGCCAACTGGGCCATTTTGCCGGGCACCCCCCCCCCCAGCCCCACTAAGGGCTTGGCCACACTCACACACACTCACACACCCGGAGGGAGCCCATCGATCGTCCCCTCTCACCCGAGCCAGCACCTACAGGTGGGCCCCCAAGCACTGCTGCTCCCACACAGGAGCAAGGCCAGGCTGTGCCCCGGGGTCCTGCAGGAAGGGGGCGCGTGGCAGGTGAGCATCTCCTGAGGGGCGGCCTGCAGCCCTGTGTTCCCTCTCCAGCCGCCTTGTGTGACCGTGCCCTGACCCTTGACCCCCGCACCATGGCCACACCGAGCTTCAAGCCCAGTCAACGGTTCCGGTTGCCAGACTGGCACACCAACAGCCACCTGCTGGCCACCAACGCTGAGCGACAGCGACAGGCTTCGCACCAGATCCGCCAGGAGGCCCGGGTCCTCCGCAATGAGACCAGCAACCAGGTTGGAGGCCAGGGGCCGGGGGTTGGGGGGGGGTGGGGAGAAAGGCCCGCACCCCGCAGCACCCTCTTTATCCGGCTTTGTCTCTCCCAGACCATTTGGGACGAACATGACAACAGGACTCGGCTGGCAGAGAGGATCGACAGCGTCAACCGCTGGAAGGAGACGCTGGACAAGTGTCTGACGGATTTGGACGCGGAGATCGATGCCCTGACACAGGCAGGGAGTCCGGGTCGGAGACCCAGCCGCCAGCACCTTCCCGCCTCCCCCCTGCACGGGGACCTGGGGGGGCGCATCCATCGAGTCACTCCGGGGCCCTCTGCTAAGGCGGGGCTGGGCTGCTTCCCCGGGGATGGCCCCACCAGTGTCCCCAGCCCTCTCTTTTCTAGATGAAAGAATCCACAGAGCAAAACCTGCAGGCCAAGAACCTGCCTCTGGATGTCGCAGTCGAGTGCCTGACCTTGAGGGACAGTCGGCGCGACATTGATGTGGTGAAGGATCCGGTGGAGGAAGAGCTGCACAAAGAGGTGGAGGTCATTGATGCCACCAAGAAGGCCCTGCAGCAGAGGATTAGCCAGGCCTTCGAGAAGCTCTGGTAAGGGGCAGCCCTCGTGGCCGCGTTCACCTACATTTGAAGGCTGCTTGTCATTTTTTTCTTTTTTTTAAGATTTTCAAGTCTATTTATTTGAGAGAGAGAGAGAGTGTGCACGCGCAGGTGCAGGAGCAGGGGGAGGGGGCGAGCCGACTCCACGCTGAGCGAGGAGCCCGTCGGATCGGGACCCGAGTGAAATCGAGTCAGACTCCCAACCCCCTGCGCCCCGGGAGCCCCAGGCTGTGGGTCTCACCGGCGACACGTGTATCGTGGACAACAAGCAACTGGCTCTCAGGCTCCTCCTGACCCCGCTCTGCCCGGAGCCCAAACCCGATGGTGGCGCTTGTCCCACGGCCTGGTCGCCGGCTCAGAACGCTGCCCAGACCCTGCATTAGGCCGCCGTCGTCTGTTTGTGTTCCTTGGTTTATTTAGTTGTTCATGAGACACGGAGCGAGGCAGAGAGCCAGGCAGAGAGAGAAGCAGGCCTCTCGCGGGGAGCCCGCGGGGGACTCGATCCCGGGAGCCCGGGTCACGGCCTGCACTGAGGGCACAGGCCCCACCGCCCGGGCACCCCTGGGCCACCTGCCCCCGCCTGCCCCCACCTGCCACCTCCCCTGTGTCCCTTTCCGGGAGTGTGTCTGTGGGAGCGGGGCGAGCGCGGCTGCGTCCAGGGCTCCCGGCCGGGGGTGGTGTCCCCACGCTGCGTGCCGCCCCTGCGTCCCCAGCCTCCTGCAGGAAGCCCGCCAGCAGCTCAGCGCTGACCACCGGGACAAGGTGGAGACTCTGGACATCGACCGAGGCTGCCTGTCCCTCAGCCTCACGTCCCCCAACATCACCCTGAAGGTCGATCCCACCCGTGTCCCCGACGGGTAAGAAGCCTGGGGGCCGTGGCCGTGTCCTGCCGGCCTCCTGGGCCCTGACCGCGTCCCCCCGCCCCCCTGCAGCTCCTCCACTCTCCAGCAGTGGGACGGCTTCAGCCAGTTGAACAGGAGCCGGGCCGAGGCGGAGATGAAAGCAGCGGTGGAGCTGCGGGAGGCCATGGCCCTAACTATCGCCCAGGTGACTCCCGGGTCCCCCGTGGGCCCCCTGCCCCGGCGCGGGCCATTCCTGGGGTGGCCCCGGCTCACACCCTCCGCTGGGCCGCCCACCCCGTCCTCCAGACCAACAATGAGCTCGAAGCCCAGAGGGTGGCCACAGAATTCACCTTCAGGAAGCGGCTGCGGGAGATGGAGAGAGTGTACGGCGAGCTCAGGTGGCAGGAGAAGAACGTGAGCCCGGTCTGCCGAGTCCCCGGGCCGGGCCGGGCCGCCACGGCAGGGATGGGGGGGGCGGCGACCGGTGCCTCTGTCCCCGCAGACCTTGGAGGAGATCTCCGAGCTGCAGGAGGACATCCGGCACCTGGAGGACGATCTGCGCAGAAAGTTCCAGAACCTGAAGCTATGCCACACCCGGCTAGAGTCCCGGACTCGCCGGCCCAACGTGGAGCTGTGCCAGGACCAGGTGCGCGGGGACCCCCTGGCTCGCCGTCCTCAGGTCACTCCCCCTGCACCTGCTGCCGGCAGGAGCCCGGGTGCTGGGTGCTGGCGACTGCACTGACCCGGCCTCCCCACCCGGCCTCCAGGCTCAGCACGGCCTCACTGACGAGGTTCACCAGTTAGAGGCAACCATCGCTGCGCTCAAGCACAAGCTGGCGCAGGCCCAGTAAGTTGGGGGGTGGGTGGAGACCCTGCCCCGCGGGCTGCCTCCTGGCTCCCCCGGCCCCGACCTCGCGGCCCGCAGGGCTGATGGGACGCCGTGCCTCCTCCCCAGGGACGCCCTGGACGCGCTGCAGCGGCACCTGGCCAGGCTGCAGGCCGACCTCGCGTGCAAGGCCAGCTCCATGCTGCTGGACGCCAAGTGCATGGACACCCGCCGCAAGCTGGCCGCGCCGGCCGCGACGTTCGCGCCGCAGGTGGACACGTTCGCCCGCACCACGAACCGCACCTTGAGTCCGCTCAGAACCTGCCCACTGGAGACGGTCTAGTGCGGGGTGGGGGTGGGGTCGCATCTAATAAATGTGCCGCCTCCTGCGCGCGAGGAGCTGGGCGCTCCCCAACCTGATGGCTCCTCCTCCGTCCTCAGGGGCCCCGGGCTCGGGCAGCAGCGCCGCCCCTCAGCAGCTCTGCGCCCCTGGAGCTACTGGATGAGGCCGGGGGAGGGCGGCGCTGTGGGCGGGGGGAAGGGGGCGCTGCGGCTCCGGGCCGGGGGCGGCGCTGTGGAGCGGCGGCGGGGGGGGGGGGGGGGGGGCGGGGCAGCGCTGTGGCTCCGGGCCGGGGGGCGGTGCTGTGGGGCGGTGCTGCGCTGCGGCTCCGGGCCGGGGGGCGGCGCTGTGGGGTGGGGAGGCGCTGCGGCTCCGGGCCGGGGGGCGGCGCTGTGGGGCGGGAGGCGCTGCGGCTCAGGGCCGGGGGGCGGCGCTGTGGGGCGGGGAGGCGCTGCGGTTCCGGGCCGGGGGGCGGCGCTGTGGGGCGGGAGGCGCTGCGGCTCCGGGCCGGGGGGTGGCGCTGTGGGCGGGGAGGCGCTGCGGCTCCGGGCCGGGGGGCGGCGCTGTGGGGCGGGGAGGCGCTGCGGCTCCGGGCCGGGGGGCGGCGCTGTGGGGCGGGGAGGCGCTGCGGCTCCGGGCCGGGGGGTGGCGCTGTGGGCGGGGAGGCGCTGTGGCTCCGGGCCGGGGGGCGGCGCTGTGGGGCGGGGAGGCGCTGCGGCTCCGGGCCGGGGGGCGGCGCTGTGGGGCGGGAGGCGCTGCGGCTCAGGGCCGGGGGGCGGCGCTGTGGGGCGGGGAGGCGCTGCGGCTCCGGGCCGGGGGGCGGCGCTGTGGGGCGGGAGGCGCTGCGGCTCCGGGCCGGGGGGCGGCGCTGTGGGGCGGGAGGCGCTGCGGCTCCGGGCCGGGGGGTGGCGCTGTGGGGCGGCGGGGGCGGCGCCGTAGGGCGCGCCGGCCGCGCCGGAAGTGGCGACTGCTCGGCGCGGATGGCGGCGGCGGCGATGACGGCGGCGGGCTGCGCGGGGGCCGGGGCGGCCCGCTCCCTCTCCCGCTTCCGAGGCTGCCTGGCCGGCGCGCTGCTCGGGGACTGCGTGGGCTCCCTGTACGAGGCGCACGACACCGTCACCCTGACGTCAGTGCTGCGTCACGTCCAGAGCCTGGAGCCGGACCCGGGCTCGCCGGGGAGCGCGCGGACAGGTGGGCGGGGCCGGGCCACGTGGGGGCGGGGCGGGGCGGGGGCGGGGCTGAGACCGAGCCCCTCCAGCCCCGCGGGGTCCCCGGCCCGGCCTGGCAAGCCGGTCCTCGGAGCCCCGCGAGCGGCCCCCGGGCGTCCTTCTCCCGCCTGCCGCCGGGTCCGCCGTGTGCGCCGCTGCGCGTGGGGCCCAGGTGTCCCGAGTCAGCCCCGCCAGGCCGTCCTCCGCACGCGGCCTCCCCGCCCGAAGCTCTGCCGTGATTTTCCTTTACCCTCAGGATAAAGCCAAATTCCTTCATGCGTCACACCTGGCCGACCGACACCTGGCCCTCCGAGGCCCAGCTCTGCCCCCGTGGCCCTGCCGGCTCCCCTGCAGCGGCCTGCTCTAGCCCAACCCGCGCCTGTGCAGCGCTGTCCCCGTGCCTGCTGCTCCGCGGCGCAGCCAGGCGCTCAGCCAGGCGCTCGCCCAGGTGCGCTCAGCCAGGTGCTCACCCAGGTGCTCACCCAGGCGCTCACCCAGGTCTCGGTCTGCGGGGGTGGTTCTGCAGGTACCGCAGGAAGGAGGAGGGGCCGATGCTCAGAACCCGAGGAGCCGAAGGAGCTGGATCTGGGAAGGGTTGGGGAGGAGGGGGGGGGGGGGCCTGGGGATGCACAAAGCCGAGAGAAGGTGAAGGTGAGGCCCGGCCGCTGGTGTCCGCTGCAGGAGAGGGCCGGTCTGCATTCCGAAGGCCGTTTTCAGGAGGGTGTTGAAGCCCGGGGTGGGACTTCGGTGGGCCTCGGAGCTCCCGGAGAAGGGATGTGGTTGGCACGGTTTGGCCTGATGGGAAGAGAGACAGGAGCCTCGGTTGAGGGAAAAGTGGGGGCACGGTCTTTTAATTTCATCTTTGCTCTCACGTTGAGGGAAAAGTGTCTTAGGTTGATGGGTGATTTAGAACTTTGTAGACGCAAGTAGCGGGACACGCAGAACAAGCTAAGCGGAGAGAGACGGCAGTGACGACGGAACTGAAGTCCAGGTAGATGTGGCTTCAGGTGGAGCTGAATCCCAGGGCTCGAGCCACGTCCTCAAGCCCCAGCTTCTCTCCTTACTCAGATGCACGTTCCCTCGCCTCGGGCAGACCCTCCCTGGGGTGGCCCGAGCAGCTCCCAGGCCAGCGGAGGACGGTCCGTCCGCGGCAGCCCCGGCCAGAAATCCCAGATCGCCTGTCCTCAGCCTGGCCTGGCCCTCTGTCCACCCCCAAACACAGGAGGCCAGTGGATGTGACCCTCCCGCCCTAGTCACGGGCTGAGTATGGCCAAGGAATGGCTCCTGGGGGCAAAGAGTGCAGGGGCCAAAGAAGGGAGAATGGGTGCTACTTCACACGGGGAGAGGTTGAGGGCACAGGAGGCGGGAGAAAGGAAGAACCAAGTCCACCAGGGAGCTGGTGTGGGTGGGACTGGACGAGGGACTCCTGGGTCAAGGGGAGGCTGTGGATTAGAGGCCTGCCCACCTCTCTTCTAGAGAAGCCGGGATGGGGGCGGGGCCTGAGGAGGGCGCATGATGGGATGAGTTTAAATTTTTAAAAATGTAAAAAAAAAAAAATGATTTCAGTTAAAAAAATAAAAATCAAAAAAAGAAGCCAGGATGGGAGTCTCCCATGAGTGAAAGAGAAAAAGCAGGGAAGGGGGCTCGCAGTCCAGAGAGGAGGGGTGGGGCCTGCCAGGGGCTGCCGCCTCCTCTGCAGCGTCTCTTCCGTCAGTAAAGCCAAGTCCCAGCAGCCCTTGCCGGCCCACGGCCTCCTCGGGCGTCTTGGCTCAGCCCCGTTGCCATGTCGCAAGGCCCAGGGCAGCACCCCCAGGCACCCAGGAGCGGGCCGCGCAGCTGGTTCTGGGGACGCGGAGGGGAGTAGTGGGATCCGAGGGAGGTGAGGACGAAGGGGCCTGTCGGCAAAGGGCTCTGGATGCCGAGCAGTGGGGCTGGCCTAATCCTGAAAGCAGCTGACACCCAAGTTTGGAGCCGCAGAGTGAGATGTGGAAACCGCTAGTCTGCTTATAGGAAGAATTTTCTGGGGCACCTGGGGGGCTCAACGGTGGAGCATCTGCCTTCGGCCCAGGGTGTGACCCCAGGGTCCCGGGATCGAGTCCCGCATCGGGCTCCCCGCAGGGAGCCTGCTTCTCCCTCTACCTGTGTCCCTGCCTCTCTCTGTGTGTCTCTCATGAATAAATAAATACAATCTTTAGCAAAAAAAAAAAAGAATTTTCTGGCTGCGCGAAGAGGCTAGTGGGGGGTGGTGTGGTGCAGGAGGGCTAGGGTCACGCAGGCAGAGGGAGGCAGACTAGGTTCCTTCGGGAGCCAGCAGGTCCACGACCCGGAGTGGAGAGCCGCTGAAGCTCCCCAGGCCTGGAGCCCAGGAAGCGGGGTGCTGTGAAGGGCTGACGGCAGGCATCCCGGAGGAGGTAAAGAAAAGCAGGGGACCGGGGCGCCTGGGCAGCTCAGCCAGTGGAGCAGGGACTCGATCTTGGGGTCGTGGGGTCACACCCCACTCTGCGTGTAGAGCTTACTTTTAAAAAAGATGGACAAAGAGCAGGAGGCCAAGGCCGCTGCCTGGAAGCCCTGCAGTGTGGTCTCACGCTCGCCGCCTCCCCCTTTCCCCGCAGAAGTCTTGTACTACACGGACGACACGGCCATGGCCCGGGCCCTCGTGCAGTCCCTGCTGGCCAAGGAGGCCTTCGACGAGGTGGACATGGCTCACAGGTGAGGGCGCCCGTCGGGGGGGCGGGGGGCAGAGCAGGGGCAGTGCGTGCTGGGACCCCCTCCCTCCGCAGGACACTGATGCCCTCGGGGCTGCCGGGACAGGCCCCTGGGATCCCCGAACCCCCTGTCCCGACGGGCACCCTTTCCACCACGCTCCTGGCTCCCGGCTCCCCCAGGTTTGCTCAGGAGTACAAGAAAGAGCCCGACCGCGGTTACGGCGCCGGGGTCATTACCGTCTTCAAGAAGCTGCTGAGCCCCAAGTGCCGCGACGTTTTTGAGCCCGCCCGGGCCCAGTTCAATGGGAAGGGCTCCTACGGCAACGGGGGCGCCATGCGGGTGGCCGGCATCTCCCTGGCCTATAGCAGCGTCCAGGATGTGCAGAAGGTAGGCCGGGCAGGCTGGCCTCTGGCTCCCACCTCCCCGCCGCCCCCTCCCCCTCGTCCCCCGCCTGCAGCCCGGCTTCTGTGACAGCACATCTCTGCCCCCACTGCCTCTGCCCTAGTTTGCCCGGCTGTCGGCTCAGCTGACCCACGCCTCCTCCCTGGGCTACAACGGCGCCATCCTGCAGGCCCTGGCTGTGCACCTGGCTTTGCAGGGGGAGTCGTCAAGTGAGCACTTCCTCGAGCAGCTCCTGGGCCACATGGAAGAGCTAGAGAGTGACGCGCAGTCCGTCTCGGATGCCAGGGAGTGAGCATGTGGGATGGAGCAAGCTGGGTGTCCGCGGGAGGCCTGCAGCATGGGGTCCTCGGGCATTGCCCCCAGCCGGAACCTTCCCTTTTGTCACTGCAGACCCTTAGGAGGGGTGGGAGGAGCCCCCTGGCCTTGACTCCGCCCCGAGGCCCTTAGGGCAGCAGCAGATGAGAGGGCTCAGGCCTAGCCCTCCCGGCTTCTTGTCAGGACAGCTGTGCTGGCCGCCAGCCTGATCCCATCCCCCCTGCACCCCATCTCTGCGTTCCCCCTGCTGCCTCCGACCTCGCTGACTCCTCACCCCTGACTCACAGGCTGGGCATGGAGGAGCGTCCCTACTCCAGCCGCCTGAAGAAGATTGGCGCTCTTCTAGAGCAGGACTCGGTGACCAGGGAGGAGGTGGTGTCTGAGCTAGGTGGGTGGCCCTCCCCCCGTCATCCTCCGGGCTCGTCCTGGGCTGGGGGACACGCGGGAGCCCAGAGGGTACCCGTTCCCTCATTTCTTGCCCGAGGCTGTTGTGACCAGAGCCAGCCCGTGCAGCCCCCGGCAGGGCTGTGGGCACAGCGCCTCCGCGCCCGCCGTCGCTCCTGGGCCTTACGGGTGAATGTCCCCGGGGATGGCCACGGGCCACGAGTTCTGGCAGCAGGTGCTGGTACCTGTGCTGGGTTCTGGACACCATACAGGCGCCCTGCCCATGGCCTGTTTCACCCCCACACACGCCCTGAGTCTCTGCCTTTGTTCCTCCCTGCCCAAGGAATCCAATCCCAGAAACCGGAATCTTAGCCACGAGGGAACTTTCCTGGTCCCACGCTAAGGAGGGACAGCCAGGATTTGAACCTGGGTAGTCTGACTCTAGAGCCTGTGGTCTCCGTCACAGCCTACTGCCTTGGGGCGTGGCCAGAAGCAGCCTGGGGACTTAGGGGGCGGGAGAGTGCGGGGTCCCCATACGGTGGCTTCCCCACAGGCAACGGCATTGCTGCCTTCGAATCTGTGCCCACCGCCATCTACTGCTTCCTGCGCTGCATGGAGCCTGACCCCGAGATCCCCTCTGCCTTCAACAGCCTCCAGAGGACTCTCATCTATTCCATCTCACTCGGGGGGGACACCGACACCATAGCCACCATGGCCGGGGCCATTGCTGGTGCCTACTATGGGATGGAGCAGGTGCCAGAGAGCTGGCAGCAAAGCTGTGAGGGCTACGAGGAGACTGACGTCCTGGCCCAGAACCTGCACCGCCTCTTCCAGAAGAGTCCGTGAGGGCCACAGCAGCCGGGGCTCCGCCGTGCCCAGCAGGCCCGCCTCCCACTCAGATCGGGGACACTGAGGTCCTGGCAGGGCCCCTTGCAGTGCGGGCGGAGCTCGGTCCTGGCCCTAGGGCCGGGGCTGGACCGCGAGTGGAGGATTGCTGCCTCCCTGGCGCAGGGTCGGGGTTCAGTGCTGAGCCTGGGGCCCACCCGGTTGCTCGGTGGACAGACGGATCAGGACGGAGTGGTTGTGGAAGGGAGCCTGCGGCGTTACCTGGCTCACGTGGGGGCGGTGATGGGCAGAGGCACCGTCTCTTCCTGGCGAGACGCGGCCACCTTGCCAGAAGCACGTCTTTGGGCAGAGCCCCCGTGCAGTTGGGTTTCGGGGTCCGGGAGGCCGGCACCTGCACCTGGCGGACCTCCGGACGCACCTGGCCCGGGGCCAGCAGGGGCTGTCACCAGCCGAGGTCACAGCAATAAATGGTGACTCCGCCACTGCTGCCTGTTTCTCCTCTGCCCTGAACAGACACCCCTCCCCCTGCCCCAGCGCACACCTAGGCCTTCTTGAACCCGGTACCTCCACCCTCTCCTGCGAGCCAGGAACACAGGCCGGGCGTCGTGGCCCGGCAGGGCAGAGCCGGCTTGGGGCTGCTTCCTGGGGAGGTCGTCGCAGGTGGCCCAGCTGGCAGGATGAGCCTCGCGTCCCTGCTCTCGGGGGTGGACTTCTTCGTAGGGTGCTCCCCAAATAGGCCCCGGGCCCGGGTTCAGGGCCCTGGTCTCACCTGACTGCCCGCCCTTGGGTGAGGAGGTGAGGCGGGTGCATAGCGTCGGTGCCCTGCGTGGGCTGGCGGCGTGCGGCGCTCATGTGCTTCGTTCTGTGTCCTGGGCCCCAGGCAGGCCTTGGCCTGAAAGGAAGTATTGCAGCGATTCGTCCGAAGCCAGGAACGCCGAAGAGGAGGAGGCCCGTCCTCTCCACTTAATCCTCCGGCCACCTGGCGGCCTCCACGGAGAGGGAGGCCCACGCGGCCCCGCAGCACGCCTGATGGGCGCGCTGTGCTGCCGCCGGCCTGCCGGCTGGGCCAAAGCTGGGCTTCCAGGCCCGGGCTCTGCTCTCCGTGGCTGTGGGCTGGCGCACTCGCCCGGCCGGCACCCCCACTCCCGCCGTGCGCATCCCCCCTCCCGGTCACAGACGCAGGATTTCATTCATAATTTGTATCAAGTGTTGAAACTTGCTCCCGGGCCCCTGAGCCCGCCGTCCTGCCCCACTGCCCGAGAGCCAGCCAGAATGTTCGGCGGGAGCGTGAACCACCCCCAGCTCCAGTCACCACCTCGCTTCGGTTGCATCATGCCTGTTGGCATTCACTCGGAGCTCCCCTGACACGCTGGTGACAGGACCCTGGCGAGAGACGCATGCTCCCTGAGAGGAGCGCCAAGCCAGAGCCCGGAGGCCCTGGGCCCCAGCCCAGCTCCAGGCCCGCACGGCTGTTTTATACGACAAGTTTTATTGAGGTTGTGTCCATACAGTCAGTCAACACTGCTGTCTTTCTTTTCAAAAAGAAGTACCCCCCCCCTTTTTTTCTTTTGATTCCCAAGTGCATTTTTCCGAATCTTCTGTGACACAGGGCATGTGACAGGTTACACAGAGCACAAAGCTTCCTATACCAAGTTAGACATGAAATTACTAAGGAAAACATTCAAACCTTAATCTTAACAACGTAACGCCCTAGGGCCAGGCCCGGGCCATGCCGAGCTGCTGCAGTTCTCATAATTCAAACTTGGCGTCGCTCATCAAAGCTCGTCAAGTGGACACATGGGACTGACATCCCCCGACGCTCCGGGGACCCCGGCCACCCCTCCCGCGAGGCTGTGGAACGGCCTTCGGCAGAAACCAAGTCCTGCGCTGGCCCCAGCCCGGGCTCCCCGGGAGCGAAGTTCCCCACCGCGGCCCCTCCCCGGCCTCCCGGATGGCAGGGCCTTGGCCCGGGGGAGGCGGAGCGAGGGCCCCACCAGGCTGGCTCGACGCCCCTTGGTTCCCCTGGGTCCCGGGATCAGGATTCGCCAGGAGCCCTGGCCGGAGCCTGTGCGGGTGTCCCCGTACACGGGCGGCCCACGTCGGGGACACGGATCGGGAGGCACGGCCGGGGCGCAGCTCTGAACCAGAAGCCACCGCCACCCCGTCTCCCCCGCAGGCAGCCGAGCAGACGGGGCCCCACGGGTGACCCGGGTCCCACGGGCGCGGTGGGCCAGGCCCGGCCTGGGGAGGCCTAAGAGACCGGCAGAAACCTCAGGACTCGGCTCCTTGCAGGGGGGGCCCCTGGAGCCCGTCCTCAGGCCTCAGCCTCGGGGGCCCCCACCCCGCGTAGAGCAGGGGGAAGGAGAAGCAGCCCGCAGGCTGCCCCTCGGGGAACCCGCGTCCCAGGCTCGTGTGCACCTTGTTCTGAGGGCCGGGGCAGAGGCTCCGGGCTCGGGGAGCTCGGGTCGGCGGGGGCCGGGGGCCGTCCCCCCCGCAGGTGATGGGACAAGGGGCGGGCTCTGTTGTTCGCCTGCGGTCGCAGCAGGAGCAGAAGAGGGGTGCGCCCCTCCCACGGCCCCCGCCCGCACCTGCCGTGATGCCAGCGCATCACTCAGGGCTGCAGTCCTGGCAGTGTCCCCACGGGCCGCCTCGATGCTCCCACCCATTGCTCCCCCCCACCCCATGCAAAACCCCTTTTGGCGGAGCCAGGGGCACAGAAGAGCCCCGGCAGAGGGCGCGCATGGAGGGCGAGGCGTGGGCCGTGTCTCCCCGGGGGTTCCGTCCCCCCCCGCCCGGAGCCGAGAAGCAGCAGCTCCCCACCCACCACCCGAGGGCTGGGGGCTCTGGCCACTGGGCTGAGCGTCCTGGGGCCCTGCCCGCGCGGCACAGACGCGGGGGGACAGGAGCGCAGGCCAGCCCCTCCCGGAAACCACCGGGCCGCGTGGAGGGAGAGACCAGGTCAGCCTCCTCGGGCCACGGCCACGGCCACCCCTGCCTCCGCGTCCGCTCAGCCTTTGGTGTCTTCCCTTAAATGGAGGTTCCTGTAACTGAGGTCTCTACCGCTAAGGAGGCGGCGGCCGAGGCGGCAGGGCGCCCGCGCTGTTATGTGGGGCAGAGCAAGAAGCCCGAAAAGGAGGAGTGGATGTACTCGGTGGAGTAGAGGCCGTTGGCCTGGTCCGAGGGCATCTGCACCCACACCTGGTCGTTGGGCCGCAGCTGCAGCACCGCCCCGCCCGACGCCTGGTCCAGGTAGCCCTTCTTGTACTCGTCGTAGGTGTAGGTGGCCGGCACGTTGTTCTTGTACAGGGCCACCCACACGTTGGTGCCCTTGACGTGCACGTGGTAGGCAAAGTAGTAGACGCCGCCCACGGGGCAGGTGAAGATGCCGGTGGCCGGGTTGTAGCCGCTGTGGCCGTTGTACAGAGTCCGGTCGAACTTGACGGGCATCCCGGAGGCGGGGAAGGGCGACGTGAGCACGGCGGTGAAGGCGGGCGTGGCGTGGGCCGACAGCTCCCCCAGGCCGAACTGCGGCTTGCCCCCCTTGCCCAGCACGGCGCCCTCCACGCCGCCGTTGGGCAGGTGCAGGCCGGCCACCCCAGTCTCATCCAAGGCCCCGGGGGCGCCTGGAGGCCCTGGGGGCCCGGGAGGCCCAGGAGGGCCAGTGAGGCCTGGGGAGCCGGGGACCCCCGGGGGCCCCACGGGCCCAGCCACTCCCGGTTCCCCCACTCGCCCCTCTCCAGGGGCCCCGGGTAAGCCAGGTTCTCCCTTCAGGCCCGGCAGTCCCTGGGGCCCGATAGGACCGGCTGGGCCCTGGAGCCCGGGGATTCCTGAGGGGCCCCTCAGGCCGGGCTGTCCGGGGAGCCCCAAGTCTCCCTTCTGCCCCAGGGCTCCTGCCACCCCCGGTCCCCCAGGGCGGCCTGTGAAACCCGGCTCACCTTTGGGCCCAGTTGGTCCTGGGGGTCCGTGGGCCCCAGGGAGTCCCCTCTCTCCTGGGGGCCCGGGTTTCCCAGCCAGGCCAGTAGGTCCCTGGTCACCCCGAATACCAGCCACTCCTGGGGGTCCTCCAGGCCCTACTTCCCCCTTGGGCCCTGGGGGTCCACGTCTGCCAGGGAGTCCTGCAGACCCTGGAAGTCCCGGGGGTCCCCCAAGGCCCTGTGGGCCCTGCTCTCCTGGCTCCCCATCCTCCCCTGGCTCCCCCCTGTCCCCCAAGAGTCCTGGGACCCCAGCTGGGCCCCTGTCCCCCTTGGGGCCTGGCAGTCCTGGTACCCCATAGCCCGTGGGGCCTATCAGGCCGGGGAGGCCCCGGGCTCCTGGTTCCCCTTTGGCCCCTGCTGGGCCCTGTGGCCCTGGCACCCCCGCTGCCCCAGGGACCCCCACACCATCCACTCCAGGGGGCCCTTTTGGGCCCAGAGCCCCTGGCTCCCCCCTGGGTCCTGGCACCCCGGGAGGCCCTGACTCCCCCTTATCTCCAGGGGCCCCAGGAAGCCCATCCAAACCTGGTTTGCCCAAGCCAGCTGGACCAGGAAGGCCAGGGGGTCCAGGGGCGCCTCCCTGCCCTGGGGCCCCCGGTAGCCCTGGCTGCCCCACTCCATTATCCCCCTTGAGGCCTCGATCACCTGGGGGCCCAGGCTCCCCCTGGGGCCCTGGCTCCCCCCCGAACCCTGGGGGCCCCGGCACCCCTTGGGGGCCTGGCTTCCCAGGGACGGCGATGCCTGAGGGCCCAGGGAGGCCAGGAGGTCCTGGGGGCCCCCGAAGGCCCTGGTCCCCCCGAATCCCCGGCTCCCCCCGAAGCCCTGGCTGTCCTGGGGGTCCAGCCTTGCCTGGGAGCCCTGGGGGACCAGCCTTGCCCATCCGGGAGAAGCCAGGGGGGCCAGCGGGGCCAGGCTGCCCATGCAGCCCCGGCTTTCCCGTGCCCGGTTTTCCTGGGAAGCCAGGAGGGCCAGGGGGGCCCCGAGGCCCCGGCTTCCCGGGCGGACCTGGCTCGCCTTTCAGGTCCATCGGCAGCAGCGGTAGAGGCATTTCTGGGGGGAGAGAGAGAGAAGGGGCAGTCAGGGGCCTGGCGGGTGCAGACTCCGGGGCCATCCACCCCCTCCGCGCACTCGCGGCAGGTGGGGTTAGGCGTTTGGGTCCAGAGGCCCTCCCGAGGGCTCCCAGCACCCAACCTGTCCAGGCGGGTGCCCCGGGGAGCTTGGGGTCACGCTCATCCCTGCACGACCTGGGGGTGGAGTGGCCGCCAGGTGGCGCCAGCAGCCCTCCTCGGAGCCAGTCGGACCCGCCCCGCCCCGCCCCCGCCGGAGAGCACCCCTGTCTGGGGCGCACCCGGCTCCAGGCCACTCAGGGGTCCCTGGAGCCCTGGCGCGGTGTCAGGAAGAAAAGGGAACGCGTGGGGGGGGCGGGGAGATCGCTGGGGGGGCAGGAGGCAGGGAGGTGGGGGAGGATCGCGGGGGGCGGGGAAGGGAGGTGGGGGAGATCGCGGGGGGCGGGGCGGGGCCGGGAGGGGGGAGGCAGGAGGGGGCGGGGCTGCCGGGCGCCGCGGCGGGGTTAGGCTCACCCAGGTACTGGCCCTTGCCCTCGCGGAAGGGCGGCCCCGCGGGTCCCTTGTGCATGGGCTGCACGTACTTCACGGGCGCGTAGCCCGCGGCGCCGCCAGCCCCGCCTCCGGTGGCCGCGCGGGGCCCGCAGCCGAGCAGCAGCGGCAGCAGCGGCAGCAGCGCCAGGGGCCCCCGCATGGCTCCGCCGACCTGCTGCGGGAGGACCGCGGGCGTCAGGCGGCGGGCGCGGCTCCCGGGCTCCCGGTCGGCACCGAGGCCACCGCTCCCCGCTCCCCGCCCCCCGCCCCGGGGCTCCGGCAGCCCCTGCCCGCCCCCTCCCCGCCGCTGAGCCTGGCGCCCTGGGCCGGTGCTGCCCCGGGGCCGCCGCCCTCCGTGCCCCCCCCCCGTGACGGCGGCGGCTCGTTCCCGCCCTCAGCCCCATTTCCCAGGGGACAGAGCTGACGCAAAAGGCAGCGGAGCGGGGCCCCTCGGCCGGGCTGCACATGACGTCAGGGGAGCTGCCTGCGGGGTCTCCGCCCGGGAACGGTGGACGCTGCGGTGCTTGGGTGGCGTCCGAGGCCTTTTAAAATCTAGTCTGTGGGGCACCGGGTGGCTCAGCGGTTGGGCGCCTGCCTTGGGCTCAGGGCGTGACCCCGGGGTCCCGGGATCGAGTCCCGCGTCCCGCTCCCCGCAGGGCGCCTGCTTCTCCCTCTGCCTGTGTCTCTGCCTCTGTGTGTGTGTGTGTCTCATGAATGAATAAATAAAATCTTTATAAAAAAAATAAATAAACAAACTTGTTGAATCAAGCACAGTAAAGGGGCCAGCCGTCCAGTATGGGAACTGTCTCAATACATTTCTTATTTTGACTTATTTTGATTTTATTTTTTAAAGATTTTATTTATTCATTCATGAGAGACACACACACACAGAGCGAGAGAGAGAGAGGCAGAGACACAGGCCGAGGGAGAAGCAGGCTCCATGCAGGGAGCCCGACAGGGGACTCGATCCCGGGTCTCCAGGATCAGGCCCTGGGCCGAAGGCGGTGCTAAACTGCTAAGCCACCGGGGCTGCCCTATTTTAACTTTTAAAAAAGACTTTATTTATTTGAGAGAGAGTGAGAGCAAGAGGTATCACAGAGGGAGAGGGAGAAGCAGGCTCCCCACTGAGCAGGGAGCCCGATGTGGGGGCTCCATCCCAAGACCCCGGGCTCACGATCTGAGCCAAAGGCAGACACGTCACCGACTGAGGCACCCAGGGGGCCTCCAAGATGTTATTCGTAAAAAGCCGGACTAACAGGGACGCCCAGGTGGCTCAGGGGTTGGGTGCCTGCCTTCGGCTTAGGTCATGACCCCAGGGTCCTGGGATCGAGTCCCGCATGGGCCCCCCCGAATGGAGCCTGCTTCTCCCTCTCTCTGTGTCTCTCATGAGTAAATAAATACAATCTTTAAAAAAAAAAAAAAAAAAAAAAAGGCGGACTAACAAGCTGCTCCCCAGGGCGGCTGTGCTGTGGATATGGTGCCTTCACCCCTCGACGCTGCAAGGAGAGACTACGTGGCACTTTGAGCATTTTGAACATCCGAGGACTGTCCCCTCTCCCCAGCCCCCTGCCGCGGGCTCCCTTCACCCCCAGGGGCCTCTGCATATCGTGCCAACTGAACGAGGGGTCGGGGGGTGCACACCTGATGGTGCAGGCGGGGAGCGAGGCCCCCTTACGCTGCGCTGGGTCCGGGTCGGGAGGTGCCGCCCCGCGCTCCCCCAAGCCCAGGTCACACGGCAGGAGGAGTGAACGCGGGGCGAGGAGGCCGCGAAAGTGTCCACCAGCGACCTGTGTGGTGACCTCGGGCAGGCAGGTCCCTGGAGCTCCCCTGAGCCCCTCCACGCGGGAACGTCCGCCTTGGGGCTCCCCAGCCCGGGGCGCTGCAGCTCTGCCTCCAGAGCCCTCTCGATGCACCCCGAGGCTCACGTGCTTATAGGCCCATTTTACAGATGGCAAAACGGAGGCGCAGGCCGTGGGAATCCTGCCAGGACGGGCCTCCACAGCCGGGGGTGCCCTCAGGCTGAGGGAGGTGCGGCCCTAACCTTCGCCCCAGCCTCGCAGCGCCCACAAACCAGGCGTCTCGCTCCCGAGCCCCAGCCCCTACCCAGCCCTCGGTCCCGGGTCCCCTCGGGGAGGGGCAGGGCCGTCCTGCACCGGCCCCCTGCGCACCCAGCCGCCCAGCCACCCAGCCAGAAGCTCGGCCCGGTGGGTGCGCAGGGCGGCTGCAGGCAACTCGGGCTTGGCTGGAAGGGGCCCTGAGGCAGAGGACATGGGGGAGCCCAGGCAGGCAGGACCCCCCGGCCAGACCCCGAGTCCAGGGGGACCCCAGGCAGAGCCCCCCTCCCAGCTCCCCACCTGCCAACGTCCTCGCCAGCCGCGAGGCCTCCCTGTCTCACCCCGGGGCTCCCTAACCTGGCCGCGTCCCAGCGACTCCTGCCACGGAGGGCGACAGGCCGGCCGCAGGACCCCAGAGGGATCAGGCTCCCGGTCCCCCCCAACCATCAGGCCCAGGGCTTTGCTCAGTGATTTCATTCCCACGAGGCCCCTGGGAAGCAGGAGCCCCCCCCACTCCTGTCCCCCCATGAGGTGCCCGAGGGCGCCAGCGGGCAGCCAGGGTCTGAGCATGGGCGTCAGGACTCCGGGGCGGGGCAGAGGGGACAGGGCAGCAGGACAGACACGGACGGACAGACAGGCGGGTGTGAGGAGAGAGCAGGCCGGCGCCTGGAGGGCCGGGCAGACGCGAGCCCGCAGCCTTGAGGCCAGGTGGCCGAGCCTGCCCGTGGGTGGCCCAGGGCGACAGCGCCCCCCGTGGGACACACTGGCCCCAGCCCAGCCGCGTCCCTCACGGACACCGCGGGCCACCCCCCCCCCCCGGCCCCGGCTCCCCGTCTTGGGGCCCCGCGCACCGGCCGGCGGACTCTCGCCATCCTTGGGCATCCGGAGCCCACGGGGTGCCCGCCCCGTTGGGCCGCGGCCCTCTGGCTGTGTCACTGTGTCCCCACTGCGTGCTCAGCGCAGGGCCGCTCGCGCAGGTCGACTGAACTCAAGTCACTGTCAAGTCTAAAGGCCAGAAGTCACTCAGTCCTTCCCTTTGAGTGGACACGTGTGACCTCCCCCGGGAGCTCCTCCCCGGGCCAGGGGCGCGGACTAGACGGGAAGGGGGGACACTCACGCGGCCTCGGTCAGAGGCCCTGGGCTGAGGACAGCCGAGCAGGCCGGGCGGGGGCGTCAGGGCTCGGGCAGGGCGCTGGGGCTCTGCTCTGGGACCTCGGGCGACCCACCAGCCTCTCGGGTGACCCCGGGTGCGGCTGGCAGGCGCGAGGCGGGTGAGGTGGGCGCGCAAGGAGGCGCTGATCGGGGCATCGCGAGGCCGAGGTGTTTGCACAGCTGCAAGTCCTCAGCGGGGATTTCCCCCTTTTCAGCAAATCCCCGTAAAACAGCGTTTTGCCCAAGTCAGCATTTTGCGGCCGCCTGGGCCTCCTCCCGGGGCGGCGGGCGCGGGCTCCGGGGCCTCCAACCAGGCGCGGCCGGCGGAGGTGGCCCCATACAGAGCCCGCCACGGGCGCCCGCTGACGGTGACCCCGCCCGGCCTCGGGGTCCTGCCCGGGGCGACCAGCAGACACCCCAGCCCTGCGATCCCATGGGGGAGGCTCCCGGGGAGCACGCGCGCTGCGGCCTGGCCCCATCAGGACCAGCCCCTGGCCCCCCTGCCCCAGCCCCTACTGCCCCCCTGCCCCCAGCCCCTCCTGTCGTTCTGCCCTTCTACCCCCAGGCCCCCTGCCCCTCCTGCCCCCCAGCCCCTCCTGCCCTTCTGTCCTCCTACCCCCAGCCCCTCCTGCCCCAGCCCCTCCTGCCCTCCTGCCCCCCAGCCCCTCCCTCCTGCCCCCCTGCCCCAGCCCCTCCTGCACCCCTGCCCCAACCCCTCCTGCGCCCGTGCCCCAGCCCCTCCTGCCCCCCTGCCCCAGGCCTTCCTCCTTCCTGCCCCAGCCCCTACTGCCCCCCTGCCCCCAGCCCCTCTTGTCGTTCTGCCCTCCTACCCCCAGCCCCTCCTGCCCCAGCACCTCCTGCCCCCCTGCCCCAGCCCCTCCTGCGCCCCTGCCCCAGCCCCTACTGCCCCCCTGCCCCCAGCCCCTCCTGTCGTTCTGCCCTCCTACCCCCAGCCCCTCCTGCCCCAGCCCCTCCTCCCCCCTGCCCCAGCCCCTCCTGTCCCCAGCCCCTCCTGCCCCCAACCCCTCCTGCCCTTCTGTCCTCCTACCCCCAGCCCCTCCTGCCCCAGCCCCTCCTGCCCCCTGCCCCAGCCCCTCCTGCCCTCCTGCCCCCCAGCCCCTCCTGCCCCCCCTGCCCCAGCCCCTCCTGCCCTCCTGCCCCCTGCCCCAGCCCCTCCTGCCCCCACCCAGGCGAGGAGCGGGGCAGCAGGGCCCTGCAGCCAAACCACAGGTATGTTATGAGGCGCTTCCTGTTGTGGAGACATTTCTCCGGGATCGGCTCCCTGCTGCCTCCCGCCTCCCCACTCAGCCTCCCCCTCCGCCCCCCAACCTCCGGCCCCCACCCCCTGTCCTGGCCCCTCCGCCAGTCTCTGCTACCCCACAGGCCTCTGCTACCCCACAGGCCCTCCGTCTGGGGGTCCAGCCCCGGGGAGCCCTCAGGGCCCCTGCTCTGGCGTAGCGCCCGGGGACTGTGCTACTCGCAAGTGACTTAACCTCCTGAACCCCAGTGTCCTCCCGAGTGCAAGGGTGAACAGAGGGGAGCTGAGTGGGCCCCCCAAGTGCGCTCTGTCCCCCGGCCCTGGTGGCCGCAACGATCTCCTCCGTCTAACCTCAGTTTCTCCTCCTGCAAAGCAGCACCTTCTCCACTTCCGACACTCAGGTGACTGGCTGCCAGCCAAAGGCCAGGACCTCAGGCAAGTCTCAAAGCCAATTTTCTGGCCTTCCAGAAAATTCTTCCCTGCCTGACTAGGGGTCCCCCAGCTGCTCAGGACTAGGAGGCAGCCCGGGCCCCAGAGAGGAGCAGAGGAGCGGCCATTCTCACCCACTGGGCGCGGTGCCCGCCCCGGCCCAGCCCAGCAGCTCCAGACTCGCCAGGCCTCCCCCTACAGCCCCCCTCCTTCCCAGATCCTGGGCATTGGGGCGCCCTCTCCTGTCCTCCTTAACCGAGGCTCAGACGGGAGGGGTGTCAGGGCCTCCCACTGTCTGTGGGTGCGCCCGTCTCCTGTTCACAAGGCCAACCGCAGCTCCCCAGCACCCTCACCCCTCCCCAGCCACCTCAGCCAAGCTCCTGGACAAGCTCACCCCCTCCTGCCCCCAGCGAGGAATCCTGCCTGTGGCCCTGCTCCCCTCCCCGCTGGAAAGGCTCCTCCTCCCTCCTCCCCCTGCCCTCTCTGCAGACCCAGGCTTGCCCCAAGGAGCTGGGTCCGGCCACCTCTCCTCCGGATGTTCCCCTGCAGTTTGTGGCTGTCGCCAGCCCAGTCCCTGTCCCACCCCTGAGGGCTCCCACATCTGCCTCTACCTGCATCCTCACCTGAGCCTGAGCACTTTCACCGGCTGCCCCCCGATGCCTCCACCACAACTGCTGTCACTATCTTGTCCCCATTACTTGCTTCTTTCCAGCTCCCAAGGGCCCAGGCCAGATACTGGACATCATGTCTGACCCTTCCGTCCCTGCAGGGCTGTGAGGCATCTCTGCAGCCTGCACAACACCTTAGCACTGCCCTCCTTCCAGCACAGTCGGTACTCTCGTTGCCTCTCCCGGGTGCCCTTGTACAGTAACCAACCTGCACAACTGTGCAGGACAGCCCTGTTCCTTTACCTGTACACCCTCAATCCAATCCTGTAGACTCTCCTTGACTTTTCTCACTTTTATTCCTTCCCCTCCTTCCCCAAAGTCTCTACAGACCTTGTAGTTTCCCAATACACAGCCCAGGTGCCTCCCAGCCGTCATGTTACATTGTCAAATCCTCACCTGCATTATCATAGCAGCGTCTCTCCTGCCCTCACCCTCAGCTTCTCTTCTGTGTGTGGACCACACTTGGGCACAGTTGTGTGCACGGCCCTCCCCTGCTCTGGATCCTCTCTGGCTCCCTAGTACTGACTCGGTGAATCCCATGCTATGCTGCAATTGGCGGGACCTCCCGGGAGAGGAGGCCGTGCTCGGACCCAGTTGGACGTGGACCAACAAATATGCCCCACGGAGAGTGGCGGTTGAGGGTGAGCCTGGCAAAACCCTGAGCTCACAAGTGGGGCACGCCTGATGACAGTCAGATGGAGGAGGGGGAGGGGGAGGAGGGGGAAGGGGAGGAGAGGAGGGGGAGGGGGGCCCACCTGCTACAGGAGCCATGCGGGTGTGTGCACACCTGTCCCCTTCCTCTGGTCTCTGTGTCCCTGAACCCGGATGCTCACCTGCCTGTGCCTCTCAGGCACCTCGTCCACTGTCACTGTCGCGTTTCTGCTCATCCCCGCAACCCCATTTGTCCCTCTCCTCTCCCATGTCCTTGAACCTGGATTCCTGTGTTCCGGGCTCTGTAAGTCTCTGGCTGTCAGTCACTTGATGGAACCTTCTGGAAGGCCAGCATTTGTGGCCCTAATGCCCACGCTAATGTCAGGCCTGGGTCTCACGTCCTCAGGTGGAGACTCGTGGAGCTCGCGGGCCTCAGGACCAACGGGACTCGCTGGGCCCCTCACAGCTCAGGGCCCAGGCTGGAGGATCGCTCCCAGACCAGAGCCGCCTGGGATCTGGGGCCTGAGGGGTGGCGGGGGGCAGCCAGGCTGGGGGCCACCTCATGGTCCGGGGCGCTGCTCCCTGCCCAGCTTGTCTTGCCGACCAGGCTCCGGTTCTGCCCAGACACCCAGCAGACACCTGTGCGGGTGAGGCTCACAGACCACAGGACCCCCATCTGGGACGCAGCACCCTAAGGAGGCGGGGGCCAGGCCGAAGCGCCAGGGCCCCGGGGAGTAACAGGGGACGTTCCAACTGAGAGCAGAGCACACCGCTGGGCAGGGAAGGCGGGGGCCCCCGGGGGCAGGCCCCCCACAGGCACAAAACTTCGGGTCTGGAGCTCGACAGGGAGAGACACAGATGGGGGTGGGGGGGGATAAGACCAGGGCTTCACCAGCCAGGGTGCTGGGGCCGCAGGGGGGCCGACGCCACCCCCTTGGGAAGAACAGCGCATGCAAGGGCGAGAGGCGCCGCCGCAGCCCGGAGCCGCAGCATCCTCCGACCCAGACACCCCAACCTTCTATTTCCCTCTACCCGCCTGTCTGCCTGTGCCTCACAGGCCTCTCTGCCCAGAGTCCCTGCCTTTCTCCTCGAAGCCAGCATGTTATTCCTTTAGGACAGCTCAGATGCCTCCTCCTCCGAGCAGCCTTCCCTGCCTTCCTCAGGTGGAACAGCTCCTCCTCCGGGGCACCTCTTCCCCACCCCCCACCTCATCCCTGCCCGGGGTACAGTAGGTGCTCACAGGGTCTGCAGCCTGTTGCCCCAGCCCGGGCCTCCGACAACCCCCTCCCACCTCCAGCCCCGCCCGCAGGATGGCTTCCCACAGGGCCCCCTGGTCTTTGGGGTCCTTCCAGCGCCCTGCTCAGCCCTGGGGCACAGGGGGGCCTTGGGCCTGGGGCACAGGGGGGGCTTGGGCCAAATCTCCCTCCCTCCCGCGGGGGATCGGGTCGGCCTCTCGGGTTCTGAGAGGGGGAGGAGAAGTCCCCGGCTCTCCTGGGAGGGGCAGCTTGAGGCCGAACTGCTTCCAGGGAGGTGGGAACAGCCAGCTGGGGGCAGAAGAACCAGGAGGAGGCCCAGCAGTGGGCAGGACTCAGGGCAAAATGTGTCCTCAGGCAGGTGGCCAGGGGACCGGTCCTCCCTGCCAAGGGGCTCCGGCCTCAGCTGGTGACATTGCTCACTTCCCAGCAGAGGCCTTGAACTTCTGAGCAGGACTGAACATGGAAATGTCCCCCCCACCCGCCCCAGCCACCCTGAGCCCCAGGCCGCGGGCAGGGCCTTGACGGCAGCCAATCCCTTGCCTTCTGGTTCACATTTGCAGCCTTTTCCGGAGCGCCACCCGCCGCCCGCTGCCTCCGCGCGCCGGCCAAGATTCCAGAGCCTTCGCGGCTTCCCCGCGATCGGTGGCGGCGGCAGGAGGAGCCGGGCTGGGCTGGGAGGGGGCCCGGCGGGAGCGAGGCCAGGCCGCTGCACCCGGGCAGGCCAAGCAAACATGGGCCGCGCCAAGGAGCCGGGGCGAAATAGCTCACAAATGAGAAAAAGCTGCTTCCGAGTTGGGCTGGGGTTTTAAAGCCCAGGCCGCAGGGAGGTGAGGTCACCTGCAGCAGCAGGGAGGTGAGGTCACCTGCAGCAGCAGGGAGGTGAGGTCACCTGCAGAGCAGCAGGGAGGTGAGGTCACCTGCTGCTGGGATACTAGGATGCTAGGACAGCCTGGCCTGGGAGGGGCTTCGGGGGCAGTGGGAGGGACCCAAGGGGGACAGGGTGGGGGTGGGGGGGATGTCAGGAAGGCCTGCCCCCAGATCCAGCTTACCTCTCAGGTCGGAGGGCCTCTGAAGGTCCTGGCAAAGCCAAAGCCTGGGGACAGGAAAGAGGGAGACAGTGAGGAAGCTGCCAGAAGCCGGGAAGCTGATGCCCCGACCCACAGCCACGCAGGCCCTGCCGCAGGAGCCCCTGCTGGAAACTGGCGCCTCAGCCCCTCACCTCATGGAGCCAGCCCCCACCCCCGCACTGTCTCCCTGTATTCCAGGCACACTTGGCAGCTGCCCGCGGGTGCTGGGCTGCGGGGACGGAGTTCCTCCCGCCCCAGGGCCCAGGCTCAGGAAGCTCCTTCTTCGCGCCAGGATCCAGCCTGAGAAGGCCCTACTGGCTGTCGGGCCCTGGGCCAGGTGACCCCTGCCACAGGCTAGGGCTCCTATCTGAGGAAGCTCCTGTGCTGTGGGGAGCCCAGGCCGCGCAGAGAACCCGCTGGGCCTTCACCCCACTGGCTACGACGCCCCGCCCCGGGTTGTAGGCGCACAAAGCAGGGGACACTGCCTCTGCCTTGAATCCTCCCCAGAGGCTGCACACCGGATGGGGGACGGGATGTGGATCCTGAAGGGTGCGTAGGAGCCTGAATGGCTGACAAGTCAGACAAGGAGTCCCGCGCACCCGGGAAGGTCCAGAAGCGCCCTGGGGTTCAGAGGACACGCCGGGGCCACCGAGGGAGGAGCCTCGAAGGCCGCGCTGACGTTTCTTTGGAAGGCCACAGGTTGCTGAGTGCGGGGGCCACGTGGTGGGGCCTGGATGGCCGGGTCCCCGTTCCTGCCTCCGTCAGTCACGCCTGGTCCATGTCACACGACCGTGCACAAGGGAGCCGAGGTGTCGTCCAGGCCAGATGTGACTCCCGGGCGGGTGGGGAGGGGACACCCCGCCAGCCCACCTGGCAGGGCGGCCAGCGGCAGCGTCACTCTCTCCCCAGCTGCGAGCTCGCCTCTGCCTCCCCCATGGAAACTCTGACACTCGGCCCTGTGTCTTGCTGCACAAGCAGCCAGACGCCGAAGCCAGCAGCTCCCAGGCCTCCCCTCCGCCTCGGCCAAGACCTGCCTCCGTCCGGCCACTGAACACGACCCCCCAGGGGCTAGGGGGCTCCCCCGAGGGTGCAGGCCGGCAGGTGCAGGCTGAGTGGGAGGGCCTCTGGGGTCCCCACCTCCAGCCCCACCAGGAGGCCCTGGGAGTGACAGGTGTCTGACCTGGCCATTTACTGGGGTGGTGGCCGGGGCCGAGGGGACAGCAGGCACATGTGAGCGCTGCAGGTGTGAAAGCCCTGAGCACCCCCAGAGGACGAGGAAAATTAAAACAAAGGAACAGAAGAACCAACGAATCCCAGCGACTGCTCCGTGTGCACCTACAAGGAGCCCGGTGCTAGGGTCCCGTCGTGGATTATCTCCTGTCATCCTCACGACGGCCCAGGGAAGTAGGAACTGTCTTCCCCTTTTACAGCTGGAGGAACCAAGGGACAGAGAGGTCACCCGGCTGGCTCAAGGGCACACGGCGCACAGGGGGTAGAGGCTGCCTTGGACCGCAGGCTGCTGGCCCCCGCCTGGGCCCCTCGGCCTCCGCACCACGAGGGACACTCAGAGTGAGGAGGGCTAGTGGGGCTCAACCCCCCGGGAGAGGCCTGCGGGTCAGACACAGAGACACGGGGCCCACCTGCCGCTGGCTCCCCAGCCCGCCCCCGGAGCCCCTAGTGACAACGCTAAGTCCCAAGTACGTTTCATGCACCTGACATGGCACTAGGCATGCTCCTGGCATCATGTCACCCAACTGTAGCCTAACCCTGGGAGCTGGGAATTGCTGTGCGTTCTTCTGAGGAGGAGCGGTGAGATCCAGGGGGGTGACATCCATCCTGCAAGGTTATGAGGCTGGGACGCACAGGGGCCCGATCTGAACTTTGGGGCCAGACCCAGGACAGCTGGTTTTCCTGGAGCCTCCTGCCCTGGAGCCCCGGGGCCCCGTGCCCGCATCTCCTCTACCCCACTTGTGCGCCTGCCGCACCCACTGGCCCTGGGGACAGGCAGGGCTGGGGACACGACGGAGGCAACCCTCGAGGGCCTCGGGAACCTCCTGCAGGTGACACAGGCTCCCTCCAAAATGGGACGCCAGGCTGGGTGGGCGGGTGTGCCAGGGCAGTGCCCGAGCCCACTTCAGGGGGCCTGTTCCTAACCTCCACCCGCCGCCACCGGCATTCCCTAATCTCCCTGAGCTCCTCCCCTGGCGACATCTCCTGTTTGCACGGAGCCCGCCCGCTGCCAACTGAATCCCAGGCCAGGCTGGGGGGACAGTATGCACCCCAGCCCCCTGCCAGCCTCTCCGCAAAGGGCCCCCGCAGAGGCTGGCCAGGGTCCCATGCCCGCCGCCCCACCCCAACTTTCCGAACAGTGGGTCTCCCCCGGAGATGCACTCATGTGGGGAGTCCCCCATTTTTGGAGCAGGCCCAGGCTGAGTGTCGATTGAAAAATCCTACAGGGTCAAGAGCCCAGCGGCCTGGGTTCGTCTCCCTGCCCCAGACCCTTTGCTAGCATCGTCCGTGCCTGCGCCTCAGCAGCTTCATCCATGAAATGGGATCAAATCCTGTTCCTGGAGCAGGTGCGAGCATGAAGCGAGCTCATTTCATAGAGGGACCTTCCTGCCGTATTTGCCTCCTGGGAACGTCCAATAAACGTTCACTATTATTTCACTATTCTTATTATAGTTATCATCACCTGGCCGCCTCCACGAAGCCCCCCGGGGTTAGTATCAGAAACTCTGTCTCACAGATGAAGACCCAGGGGTCACCCAGGCAGCCGGTGGGGGCCGGCCCCCGCCTTGGGGCTAAGCTGAGGGAGCCCTGGGGGGGCGGCGGGGTCCCTGGCCCCTCCCGTCCTGCCCGCAGGAGCTCCCCTTCCCCGCCGGCCCCTGCTGCTGCTGCAGGGGGGGACTCTGCATTCCTGGCTAAGCGGCCCGGATTTGCTGTGCTCCCGGAACTATGAAAAGAATGTTTGCCACGAGCTGAGCCGTGGTCGCCTGTCAGAGGAGCGTGGCCTGAAGGGCCCATGCAGAGCGCAAGGCCGCCAGCAGCCGCCGGTGGGGACAGGGAGCCGGACATAGGGCAAGAGTGTGGACAGGGATGGGACAGGGACTGCCCTGGGATCCTCCGGGAGCGGAGAGATGACCCCTCCACTCCCCCACCGACGGCATCCCTGCCCATCTCATACATGGGGTTATAGGGCCCCAGAGGAGAAGCCCCCCAGGTCCCACAGCAGCCAGTGGCAAAATCGAGACCCGGAACTGGGGCTCCTTCCTTCCAGGGGCCGCCCTCCCTCGTAGGGCCCGCCAGGACCACAGCGGCTCTTAGATACTAGAAAACACCACCCACATGAGCCAGGCGTCCGCACAGACCTGGGAGTGAATCCCGGCGCGGCACTCGGCAGGGCGACACTTGGCCCGATTGCTGACCGAGCCACCACTTTCCCCTCTGTTAAATGGGCCACTGATTCCTGCCTTGCAGCATTGCGACAAAGACCAAATGAGACCTGTGAACAGAGGACCGGGTACACAGCAGGTGCCCAATAAACTTAATGCGACCCTCCTTCAAGGGGACAGAAGGAACTTATGTTAGAGAAGCTTGGGCGACAAAGTCTCCAATGGGCCTTGCTAGTGGGGCGGCCTCTGTGAGGAAGCAGGCCCGAGGCCGGGTCGGGGCCACTGGTTCAGTTCTGCCCTGGCTGCTGTGCGGCCTCAGGCAGGCTCCTCTAGGAGTCTCCACGAGCCCACCCGTGAGACGAGCCCGTGATACCGCATGGCTCACCCCACGAGGCACTAACCCCTCCCCCCTGCCCTCCAGGAGCCAGGAAGCTCCACCAGTTCAGGCTGCATGGGGACGGTCACCTCCCAATTCAAACCTTTCCAAGAATCTGAATGGAAGCAAGTCCAAGTCCTCCCACGTCCCGTCCCAAGATCCGCCCGGAGAGGGGTAACAACACTGAGCAGAAGTCTGGGCGAAAGTCCCAGGTGTGTGACTCGGGGCCACTTTTTACTCTCTGCAAGTAAAAAGACCCCGGAGACAAGCATTCGCATTCCTGTTTTACAGATGGGGAAACTGAGGCTACCAGAGATGGGAAGCCGAGCCTGCACTCAAGACCCACGATCCACACCCCAGCACCCTGGAAACACCCACAGAACAGAGCGGGTCCGGAATTCCCTTCCTGGGAGTGTGACTCCCCTGGCTGATGTCTGGGCACTCGTGTGCGCACATCTGGGTTCACCACCCACTCAGGCTTCCGCACACACTCCAGGCCTCCCAGGCACTACGCCCCGCAGCTCATGGCCACACCCGACACCCAGCCCCTCGCCATCTCAGCATACCAGGCACCCGGGGCCAAACCCACATCCAAACCCATATTCACCTGCCTCATCTGGGGACAGGCCACAGTCACCCGGTACACAGGTCCTAGCCCACCCTCTCCTCACCCCCACCGCCAGTCACTGAGGCCTCACCAGTCTCTCCCCTTCCTCCTTTCCATCTATTTCTTCCTCTCATCCCCATGGAAACCACCCACCCCAGCCCCCATGGCTTCCCCTCCAACGGCCCAGCTTGTAGGATCTCCTTTCGTCCAGGCCCCCAGAGCAGCCACAGAGACGCCCAGGTTGCATCCTTTCTCTGGTCAGTGCCCTTGGAAACCTGACCCCAACGCAGTGCTGTCACTCCCTCCCCCCCTCCCCCCCACTCATTGCCCCACTGTGTCAGCCACCAATTACTCACTGTCCCCTACAGGAGCCTCCCCACCTGCACACCTTGGCACCTGCCACTCCCCCTGCCCGGGGTGGCTTCCAATCGCCCTTTCCACCCCCTCCACCTGTCAAAGTCCACGTTCTCCTTGGAAGTCCCCTCTGTGGTGCTGCCTCCCTCATAGCCCCTCCCGTCCGCACTTCGGCTTGCAGGGGGCCTCCCCGCCGTGGACCTCAATGGGCACCCTGAGACACAGCTGCGCCCCATATGAGAGGCCCCTGTGCCTCTCTGGCTTCCACTCCAACTCTGTAAGTGCCTCGGGCCACAGATGGGACCCACTCACTGAGGCCCCACTGTTCGGCAAGGAGAGCCCATGCCTGCCACTGGGGGTCTTCAGGGGCCAGGGGCCAGCAGGGCTGGGAGACTGGGGCTCTGCTAACCCTGGGCCGGCTCGGAGCAGGGGCAGGGGAGGTCTCAGGGCACGGGGGGGGGGGGGGGGGGGGGGGGGGGGGCGGCTATGCGAACAGCCCTGTTCGGGATCCTTCCCTCCCTCTCACTAGCAGACACATTTACTTCCATTGTTTCTTTCCCCTTCCATTGAGCCCAAGAGCGGAAACACTCATTTTCACTCCAATGGACAGAGTGAAACCGGAGAAAGAGACCCTGTGTCTGAGTGTGAGTGTGAGAGTGTGTGTGTGTGTGTGTGTGTGTGTGTGTTGTCCTGTCTGAGTATGTCTGGCTGGGCTGTGGGGGGCCTGCCGTGTGTCTGTAGGAGTTTGGGTGTGCGTGTGTGCACACGCCTGCCCAGTCACTTTAGCAGCCGTGGCCGTGTGTGTTCAGTAGAGCGGGTTCCCATGTGTGGCTGCGTGTCACCGTCACTGGGAGGGAGGGTAGCTGCGTGTGACCGTGTGTGTCTGGGGTGCGCCCTCGTTTTGGGGGCATTGTCCGGGGATCTGTCGGTGTGCACGGCCCAGCAGGAGGCCGGCGGAGCGCCCAGGCCCTGCCCAAGGCTGCCAGTCACCCTGCGGGGTTCGTGCCCGCCAGGCCCCAGCCCCGTCCCGGGTCTAGAGTGGCCCCAGACGACACTGCATCGGCTCACTCGCTGGCCCCCCAGAGAGGACCCCCAGGCTGCCTGAGCCGCTGCCACCGTGCCGCCTGCCGTTGCAAAGGCCCAGGGTGGCTCCCCGGAGGCCACTGTCCCCAGGGGCGCCCCCAGGACGCCGGGGCCCCGCCACCAGCCCAGGGCACAGCTCTAGGCCGGAGGCACAGGAGGCCCACGGTGTTGCCAGGGCCCGCGGGCCGACGGGAACCTTGTCACACACCCGGGGGGCTCACCCCAGCACACACACAGACAGACGCACAGCCTCGCAACACCCTGGCAGACGCTCACTGCCCCCCACGCCCCGACAGGCTCACACTCAGGTGCGCACACACACGCACGGGCAGACTCAACGGGGCTCGCCTTCCCCGGGCGGCCACTCCCGAGTCCCTCTGGCTCCTCTGGCTGCCGAGCGCCACTGGCCCTGGGGCTCCCGGGGCCACTGTGTCCCCAGCCCCGGAACAGACACCCGGGGCGCTCGGGCCCCAGTCCTCTCAGCCCTACAGGTCCCAGTGGAGCTGCGGGCGGCCTGGGCCTCCAGGACACCTAGACGGGGAGGGCCTGGGGCAGGAGCAGCAAACCAGGGGGCTGGACTGGGGCCAGCAAGCCCGACGGCAGAGAGACGGGGAGCTCGAGGGTGGGCTGGGGCCGGGGGGGCCGGGGGGCCTGGGGCTGGGGGACCCTAAGCCCAGTCCGTTCTGTCCTGCGCCGCCTGCGGGGCAGCCGCGTGGCTCTCGGGTCACAGGTGGGGAGGGAGGCTCCCCAGGTGGGGGTGTGCCTGGAGGAGCCGCAGCATCTGGGGCGCTGCAGCGCGCTCCGGGAGGGGAAGGGAGGAGAGGCCTGTACCCGGGATCCTGCGGGGAGCCCGGAGGGAGCGGGATGGGGATGGGCGTACGCATCCCAGCGCCCACCCCGGCCCGAGCCCCCCCCCCCCGCCCCCCGCGCCAGCCTCCGTTACCTGCAGGGGCGCCGCCGGCCTCCGCTGCGGGCCTCGCGGGCCTCCCTCCCGGGCCTCCGGGGCTCCCGCGCGCGGGCTCCGGGCTGGGCGCCGTCGGGGTCGGGCAGGGCTCGGCGTCCTGTGCCGGCGGCCCGCGGGCTGCAGGGGTGCGCGGGGGAGGGCGGGGCGCGGCGGGCGGGCGGGGGCGGGGCCTCCTCCCTCCTCCCTCGTCCCTCGTCCCTCGTCCCTCCTCCCTCCTCTTTCCGCAGCCTCTGCCAGGCCTGCCCGCCCGCCTGGCCTCGACGGCGCCCCCGCTCCGCTCGGCTCCCTGCGCCCGCCCGCGGCCTGCCCTCGGGGGTCTAGGGAGATGCGGGCGGGTCCCCGGCTGGAGCTGCCCGCACTTCCCCCCAGTGGACCGGGAAGCCGCAGAGGCTGGGGCGGAGCGCAGTGACCCGGTCAGACTGTGCCTTAGGAAGAGCCCCCCCCCATGTCTGTGCCGCAGACAGAGGCCAGGACCCCCCTGGAGGACGCTGCTAGAATCATCGGGGCTAGTCCACACAGTGGGGTTTGGAGGGAAGGGTCAGGGGTGGGAGGAGGTAAGGAGGTGGAACAGGTAGGACTTGGGTGTAGGGGTAAGGGGCAAGGACAGGGGTGAAGGGAGAAGGGGCAAGGACAGCGCCCAGGTTTGAGGTTAGGCATGGGCGGGTGGGCCGCAAGGAGGGTGGTCAGACAGTGCGTGGAACATGCCTGTGGGGTTTCCATGTATCCATAAGGGAAGTGAGAGGCTGGGGCTGGAGATTCGGGGCCTGTGGTGACAGACGATGACCGAATGACCGATGACGGATGACTGACGCCACCTAGGCTATGCCTAGGGAAGGTGTGCAAGGAGACGAGGAAGCCCACGCCAGGACCAGGATGCGGGAGACCCCCACATTCAAAGGGTATGCAGAGGAAGAGGTTCAGCAAAACAGACCAGGAAGGGGACGGGGCAAACCAACCGGGAGAGCAGTGACTCAGAAGGCAAAGGCATGGAGTGTTCCAGAAGGCCAGGGAGTGCCCCTCCCCCCAGGGTCAGGTGTCACGCGGGAAAGCATCTTTGGGACCAGTGATTAGGGACTGATGGGGGGGGACAGGGGAGGAGCCAGGCTGCAGAGGCTAAAGGAACAGCCTCAGGAGAGGTAGAGGCAGCAAGTGAAGTGGAGGAGGTCAGATGAACTGGGGCCAGGAGCAGGGGGCTTGGGGTGCGTGTGTGTGCGTGTGCGTGTTCTAAGTGGGAAATGGCTAAGCCGTCAACAGGTCTAGGAAAGGAGCAGGGAGGGCCAGCGGCAGCCTGTCTGGGGTCTGGGCCCACCTCCACCATCCCCTCCCCTTCCTCCTGCCTGCCCTCCAAGGACCTCCCGCTTTGCTGTCCCCCGGCCAAGGTACACAGCAGCCCCACTGCTCCTCCGTGGGGCCTCTCACCCTTGCCCACCTCCAGGTCCTGGGCCCACTCCTGTCCTTCTCCTCCGACTGGGGGGTGGTGGTTTGCAAGAGGTCTCTGGCTCTGGCCTCCCGGGGGGAGGCACCCTGGAAGGGACCACAGGGGCCCAGGCCGGGACAGTGCCCTAGGAAGGGGAGGGGGCTGGTTGGGTGGGGACCTGAGAGGACACTGGCTGGGGTGGAGAACCGCGCCCTCCCCCAGAGCTGGTTCGAGAACCAGGCCCTTGATAGGGATCCGATGGGTGGGTGGGGGGGGCAGTGGGTGGGGAGCTAAGGAGCAGGGGCCGGACGTTGACAGCATGGACTCTGGAATTAGACTGCCTGGGTTCAAGTCCAAGTGCTCCAGTCCCCAGCTGCACGCCCTTAAGCAAGTCACCTAACCTCTCTGGGTTCCGTTTCCTCATCTGCAAAGCTCGGGGGTGGGGGTAGCTGTGAGGATGAAACCCCCCAATGCTCGAGAGCACTGAGCTCTGAGTGTGAGCCGCTCTTAGAGCGATGAGGGGTGCTCAGTGAAGGAGGGGGAGCTGAGGCGCGCAGGCGATGGGGCGGCTGTGCTGAGGAAGGGGTCCTGTGAGCATCGCACCCTCGCCCGGCCCCACCGGTCCCACCCCTGGTTCTCCTGACTCACTTCCCGAACTTCCCTGAGGCCTTGGGGCCTGATGCTCTGTGGCACACGGGGTCCCCACCCCCTCTCTTCTTCTTCTGCCAAATGCCCTGCAGGGGGAAGGAGCGCAGCTCCCTCATTCACCGCCCCCTGCGAGCCTGAGTGGGGCCCAGTCCTGCTGTCCCGTAGCCCTGGGGTTCACTGGACTCTCCTGATGGGGCTCAGCTGCCCACCCCCGCACAGAGGCTGGCACAGCCTTGTCATGACCTTGCCACAGCTGCCTGCTTGTCCACCAGCGCTTTGCATAGCAAACTTCCAGGCAGGAAATGAGTGTCCTAGAGCCAGATGTCCGCAGACTCTCCCATCAGGGCTCACCTCTGGGCCAGGCCGTCCCAGTCGCCAGGGGCTTCCACCTTCGCTTTGTCCCTGGTGGTGTCTGGGTAGCAGAGGGTCGGCTCTGCCAGGGGTCACCTGCTGTGTGGCCTTGAACAAATTACTGCCCCTCTCTGGGCCTCAGCTCCCTCAGCCGCAAGAGTTAGGCTGGCAGAGAGGATTCAAGGACTCTCCTACGATACCCAGCTGGCTCCGGCAGGAGAGCGTGTGACTCTTGATCTCGCGGTTGTGCGTTCGAGCCCCAAATTTGGCACAGACATCACTTAAAAAAAATTTTTTTTAAAAAGATTTTATTTGGGCAGCCTGGGTGGCTCAGTGGTTTAGCGCTGCCTTTGGCCCAGGACGTGATCCTGGAGACCCAGAATCGAGTCCCACGTCGGGCTCCCTGCACAGAGCCTGCTTCTCCCTCTGCCTGTGTCTCTGCCTCTCTCTGTCTGTGTCTCTCATGAATGAATAAATAAAATCTTTAAAAAAATTTATTTAAAAATAAATATTTTATTTATTCATTTCACACACACACACACACACACACACAGAGGATAAGCAGGGGGAGCAGCAGAAGGAGAGGGAGAAGCAGACTCCCCGCTGAGCAGGGAGCCCGACACAGGACCCTGGGATCATGACCTGAGCTGAAGGCAGACACTTAATTGACTGAACCACCCAGGCCCCCTTACTTAATTTTTTTTTAATTTTATTATTTAAAAATTAAAAAAATATTTTTTAAAGGACTGGTCTAGACCTGAGCAGGCCTATCAAATGAGGTGGGTGTTTAAAATGAACCAGATGAGGGCAGCCCGGGTGGCTCAGCGGTTTAGCGCCGCCTTCAGCCCAGGGCCTGATCCTGGAGACCTGAGATCGAGTCCCACATCGGGCTCCTTGCATGGAGCCTGCTTCTCCCTCTGCCTGTGTCTCTGCCTCTCTTTCTCTCTCTCTGTGTATCTCATAAATAAATAAGTAAATAAAAAAATCTTTAAAAAAATAATAAAATAAAAAAATAAAATAAAATGAACCAGATGAGGGTCCCCTGGGTGGCTCAGCGATTTAGTGCTGCCTGCAGCCCAGGGCGTGATCCCAGAGACCCGGGATCGAGTCCCTCGTCGGGCTCCCTGCATGGAGCCTGCTTCTCCCTCTGCCTGTGTCTCTGCCTCTGTCTCTCTCTCTCTCTCTGTGTGTGTCTCTCATGAATAAATAAATAAGATCTTTTAAAAAAATAGGGATCCCTGGGTGGCGCAGCAGTTTAGCGCCTGCCTTTGGCCCAGGGCGTGATCCTGGAGACCCGGGATCGAATCCCACGTCGGGCTCCCTGCATGGAGCCTGCTTCTCCCTCTGCCTGTGTCTCTGCCTCTCTCTCTCTCTCTGTGACTATCATAAATAAATAAAAATTAAAAAAAAATTAAAAAAAAAAGATCTTTTAAAAAAATAAATAAAAAATAAGAAAAATAAAATGAACCAGACGAGGCATGTAACCTGCTTAGCGCAGCCCCTGGCGGAGCCAATGCTGGCAGCCGCCCGATGGTTCAGAGCATGGGCTGAGGAGTCGAGCAGACCTGGGTTTGGATCCCAGTTCTGCTTCTCTGTGACTGTGGGCAAGTGACCTCATTTCTCCAAACCTCAAATTCCTCCTCTTTAAAAGAGGGATAATGATAGTCCCGAAAGATAACAGCGAAGTCTCCCAGGCCTCTTCCTCCACGCCAGCACTATTGTGAGTGCTTTATGTGGATTAACTCATTTAATCCTCACAAACCCTTTGAGGTTGCTATTATCGCGGGACCCACTTTGTAGATGGAAAAACTGAGGTGCCGAGGGCTAACTGACTCACCCACAGTGACATCGCTGGGAAGTGGGCGAGCTGGCTCCCAGGCTGACCCGCTGTGCCGCGGGGCCTCTTGGAAGACAGACTTAATATAAAGTCTACACAGGCCGGGCGCATAGAAGTGACTCAGTTAATGTGCATAATCTTTATTGCTGTTACCATGATTCCCCCATTCATTCTAAATTTCTATCTTGATCTGCCAGTAAGAAAACTCTCGAGGCTCCAAGCACCCCAGGTTGGAGCCTCGGGAGGGCCTGGATGGAACCTTCCTCTTGCCACCATTCCATCTGTCTGGCAAGCTGAGGACGGGGGAGGGATGTTTGCACAGATGTGTGGCCCAGCGTGTGCAGATAGTCTGGGGAGGGGTGTGGTGCTGACAAATTCCTGCTGTACCAGGGCCTTGGCCACTCTGCACCCCACCCCCTGTCCCCACCCCCCCCAACTTGCACATCTGCTGGAGGACTGACAAGTCCTGGGAAGTCCTTCCCTCTGTCTCGCCTTCCTTCCTTCTTTTCAGTTGCCAGAGGCCTCTCCTGCAGGTCTAGAGAAGTAGAGACCCTCCTGCAACCCCCGCCACCTCCTTCACGTCCACCCCAGGGGATCGCTCAGCCCCATCCTCAAAAATCCCAGTAATGCGGTGGAAATTAAAGTTACCTTCAATGTTCTAATCTTATAACAATTTTGCTTCAATCAATGTCTAAATGTGACCACATGTGCCCAGACCACCCAAGGCCCCGGCTGGTGGCTTGGTGGGGGGAGTGGCGAGCTCCTGAAGGGCTGGAGGGCCTATGGCTGGCTCTGGAAGGGCTCCTGGGGAGGAAGTCTGCTGGTCGCTGGGCCCTCCCCCTGCTTTCCCCTGGCCTGCCCTCCCTTCCTCACCTCCTCTCTGGCAGGCCGGGAAGCATGGCAGACCGTGCTTGGAGTCTGCTTCTACTCTCTCCTGGACATCTGGGCTTGGGGACAGCTGGGGACTCACACAAATGGAGGCCAGGGCTGGCTTCGTGGGCATGCCCGCCTGTGTGGTCACACAGAGCTCCCTGCTCAGACGGGCTCGGTTTACTGCTCCGCTGGGTCATCTTGAAATTCATAACGAGTTTCTTTTTTTTTTTTTTTAAAGATTTTATTTATTTATTCATGATAGTCACACAGAGAGAGAGAGAGAGAGGCAGAGACACAGGCAGAGGGAGAAGCAGGCTCCATGCACCGGGAGCCCGATGTGGGATTCGATCCCGGGTCTCCAGGATCAGCCCCGGGCCAAAGGCAGGCGCCAAACCGCTGCGCCACCCAGGGATCCCTCATAACGAGTTTCGAACAAGGGGCTCTACATTCTCATTTTGCGCTGAGCCCCATAAATTGTGTAGCTGGTCCCGGTGGAGGTCCACACCCCTCCCTCCCCCAGGGGCCCCTCTCACTTCCTCCTCACTCTCAGTCAATGTGCAGTCAACAAACATTTACTGAGCACCTACTTCGTGTTGAAAAGTAGCCCTGGACGCGTGGGGATGCAGGGGTGAACACTGCAGACCCAGCCCTGGGTTCCCAAAATTCCTCTCTGCACATACCAAGCCCCTCAGAGATGCACGCGCAGTAGTTTTCCAAGACAGCACACTAATAATCCTACCTGCCAGTTAGGGAACTCCACCTATAGCACGCACTTTATCTTGTTTTATCTTCAAAACAGTTCGTAAAGTAAGCACTATTATAATCCCCATTACAAAAATATGTATTTATTTGAGAGAAAGAGAGAGAGAGAGAGAGAGCACAGCAGGGGGAGAGGCAGAGGGAAGGGGAGAGGGAGAAGCAGGCTCCCCCAGTGCAGGGCTCCTCCCAGGACCCGGGATCATGACCTGAGCTGAAGGTAGGTGTTTCACCGACGGAGCCACTGGACCTCCCCATAATCAGATGGAAAAAAACGACGCTCAGAGTTCAAATCCTTTGCTCAGTGTCACATAGCCAGTAAGGAGCAGAGTCAGGACTCACCTCTGCCTCTCGTCCTCAGCCTCTTGTCCCCTCCCTGCCACCACCCCTGCTTTCGGCTGCTCCCCGAGCGACAGCAGCCGCCAGCCTCTCCCTGGCCCAGGGCCCCCGGCACAGGGCTCCACGTTTGTTAAATGAAGGAGTTTTGTTAAATGAAAGGAACACAAGGAGACAGACGCACACTAACACCCAAACACTTACATCCGGAACACATATCGCAGAGCTTGGTGTCCAATACCGGACGATTTGGGTTTGAGTCCTGAACCTACTAGGTCCCAGCGGCGTGCCTCAGTTTCCCCACCTTCAGATGGCGTGCCTCAGTTTCCCCACCTTCAGAATGGACACAGGGGTAGGGGCGTGTTGAAGGCTAAAGGAGAAATACATGCGAGGCTCTGAGGCCGGCGCTGATTGGCACCTAGTCACACTTCAATAAATACTAGCTGTTGCTACGAGTAACATTTGTCATCCACACTCACTCGCACGCGCTCTCCTGCCGTCACCTTGTCCTCCCGGCCCTCCCGAGCCCGCCTCCGTCCTAGCTGTGTCCGTGGCTGACAGGCCAGGCTCCGGAGCCAGGAGGGAAGAGCAGCGGCTTCTCTGGGCGCCCCCGGGGGCTGTACCTGGACAGGCCCACGCAGAGGGAGGGGGCTGCTCCTCTGCGGCTCCGGGTGCATCAGAGAGGGCTTCCTGGAGGAGGCCTCCACCCAAACCAGCGGAGCGAGCCAGCTCCAGCCGAGGTAAGACGGTGCTGCCATTGGCTCCTCTGTTGCCCCTCACAACACCCAGCCCCTGACTTCTTCGGCAGCGCCCTCCCTCCACCCCTGTCCCCACAGTAGAAACTTTCCTCTCCTCCTGCCAGGAGCGTAAATTACCCCCAGGAATGCGCTGCGTCCCACAGCTCCCCTGGCAGTGGCCCTCGGCTGTCCTAGGGTCAGGCCTGGCGCGCCATCAAAGGCCGGATCGGTAACAGTGAGGCTCCCCGCCCCTCCCACCGGCCCTTTGGCTTCCAGGGAGCAGCACATGGTAGCACTTAAGCTCCCAGAGAACGGGAGGATGCTTTCCTGCACCCCCCCCCCACCGTCCACAATGAAGTACTTGTTAGGAGACTATTTTAATTTTACTTAATGCAATTTCTGTTGCCACCTCCTTCTCTGGATGCCCAGCACAAATACAGGGGAGGCCAAGCCACTGAGGAAATGTTACTGGGGGGGCGGGGGGCATGGGGCGGGAGGAGGCCAGTCCTGGTGCCCTGGGCTCCACTCAGGAAGTAAGGGGGTTGATGAGGGGAGGGCTCAGGGCTAGCGTGTGCAACTAGGGCCAGCAGGGGAGTCCGGGGGACTCACAAAGGGCTCTTTCCACTGCCCTGGGCCCAGGAGGCAGGTCCTCGGCCCGGTAGCACGCAAGCCTTGCTGTCAGACCCTAGGGAGAGCCCGGGAGAAGGGGGCGCTTCCAGGTCCTGAGCAGCCTCTGGAGTCGGGCCATCAGGTGCGTCTCCCAGCAAATTATGAAAAGCAGGGCTCCAAGGGTCACCCTGGGACAGGAGAGTGGGGATCTGGAGACCCCTGGTGGCCCAAGGCTGCAGAGCAACGCCTCTCTGAGGTCCACCTAGTGGGTGCCAAGCCCAAAGGCCACCAGCAGGGCCCCTAGGGCCCCAGATCTCCACTGCCAGCAGGCTGCTGTCCCCAGCGTTCAGCCTGTCCTATAAAGGCAGCAGAGCTGCCCCTCCTGCAGGTGTGCAGTACGTGGGGAGCGGGGCGCGGCCTAGCCTGGGGGCTGTCCCAGCCTCAGAGCTGTAGTAAAAGTAGAGGCCTATACAATCCACAGTGATTCCAGCGGTGGGGGCGGGGGGGCCCCCCGAGGTTAGGTTGCTGGGACTTGTGTGTTGGGCTCCTTCGGGAGAGATGACGAGGTGATGTTCCAAACAGCTCCGTGGTCCACAGCCCCTCCCTTCCCTCAGCATCTGCGTGCACATCACACAATTGTGGGGCTGTCACTGGGAAAAATCACCAAGGGGGCCTTGTTTCCACAGCTTGCCCACTCTGGTGCGGCCTGTGCTGAACTCTGGGAAAGGAAGTATCTAACACCTCATACCGTACAAACGGCTGCTGGGCCACCGGAAAGTAGGTGTGGAGCTAGAAGAGGAAGGGTGAGATCCCCCCCACCCACCGGAGAAGGAAAGGGTGGCGCCGCTCACTTTTTCCGTGGAGCCCGGATACCACACGGTGCTCCCGCAACTGGGCCCCGGCATCCGTTCCCTTAATCTCCTTCATTCACTCGTGCTCTGGTGTGATTGGACCCAGCCCCATGATAGGTGCTAAGGATACGGTTGACCAAAGGGGGTACCTGCCCTAAGGCCTCAAATTGTACCTGGAGTGGAAGGTAAAGAGGCTCGGAGGACAGGATCCCCGTGGGCGTGTCCCTATACTTGGGAACACAAAGGTGACCTTTCCCTATCCTTTAGTGGCCTAACCCAGCTGGAGGAGGCAGGTCGTGTGCAAACTGCCTCTATTTGGGTGTCCCAGACCCCAGTCTTAACCTGTACAACCCCGACACCCCCCGCATCTATAATGGCTCTCCTCACCTCAGGCCTGTGCTCTAACCCTGAGAAGAGCCTGGGGACCCCATCCCCCACCCCAACAACCTGAGTATCTGGACCTCAAAGGTCTAGACTGTCTCCAAGAACAATGCTACCAATATGGTTTGACAACCTCTGATCCGTCCCTTGAAAAGCTATCCTGAGGTCTTTTTTTTTTTTTTTAATTTATTTATGATAGTCACACAGAGAGAGAGAGAGGCAGAGACACAGGCAGAGGGAGAAGCAGGCTCCATGCACCGGGAGCCCGACGTGGGATTCGATCCCGGGTCTCCAGGATCGCGCCCTGGGCCAAAGGCAGGCGCCAAACCGCTGCGCCACCCAGGGATCCCTTTTTTTTTTTTTTTTAAGATTTATTTGTGGGGGGGGGAGCAGAGGGAGAGGGACAAACAGATGGCGCTGACCACAAAACAAAGCCCAACATGGGGCTTGATTTCATGACCCTGAAATCATGACCCAAGCCAAATCAAGAGTCCAAAGTTCAACCAACTGAGCTGCCCGGGTGCCCGAAAAGCATTCCTAAATTCCGTTAAGGCTGGGAGAATGGGCTGCAGCGCTGCTCCCCTCCTCCCCCAGTGCCAGCTGAGCATCAGGGCTAAGAACGTGGGCTTGGTGCCCTAGATTCTCCACCTAATGGCTCGATGACCTCGGGCAATTTGCAGTCTTCTAAAAGTGGAATCACTGTGAATAATGGAATTACTGTGGATTAAGTAAAGTGTTAGTATGGCATGCGGTAAGCACTCAATAGATCGTACCCAACATCACAGGGTTTAACTTTCCTCTGACTTCCTATCTGTCTCTAGACACTATCCTACTTCTTAGGTTTTTTTTTTTTCTCTAAAGATTTATTTTGAGAGAGAGAAGGGGAGAGTGTGAGCGCATGTGTGCACATAAGCAGGAGGGACAGGGGGAGAAGAGAGAGAGAACCCCAAGCGACTCCCCACCGAGCGGGGACTCCGCTGTAGGGCGGGGAGCCCAAAACTGGGCTTGATCTCACAACCCCAAGATCCAGACCTGAGCTAAAATCAAGAGCTGGAGCCTGAACCGACTGAAGCACTCAGGTACCCCCTTAGCTCTTCTTTATAAAGAACAAAAAGTCTTTGAAAGAAAAATTGGGGCAGCTTGGGTGACTCAGTGGTTGAGCCTGCCTTCCGCCCAGGGTGTGATCCAGGATCAAGTCCCACATCGGCTCCCTGCATGGAGCCTCCTTCTCCCTCTGCCTGTGTCTCTGCCTCTTTCTGTGTCTCTCATGAATAAATAAAAGCTTTTATAAAAAGAAGAAAAATTGGGTACCCCTAGTCTTCATTTATTCTCTCAGACCTTCTCCAACCTGGCTTTCATTGTCATTATTTTTTTTTAATTTTTATTTATTTATTTATTCATAGAGACACAGCTAGAGAGAGAGAGGCAGAGACACAGGCAGAGGGAGAAGCAGGCTCCATGCAGGGAGCCTGACATGGGACTCGATCCCGGGTCTCCAGGATCACACCCTGGGCTGCAGGCGGCGCTAACCCGCTGTGCCAACGGGGCTGCCCTCATTGTCATTATTTTTAAGTAAACTCTACACCATTCAGGGGGCTTGAACTCACGCCCCTGAGGTCAAGTCTCATGCTCTACCAACTGAGCCAGCAAGGAGCCCCTCTCCTTTCTTCTGACTCAGTGGCCAAGAGCTTAAGATAGTCCATTTTAGGTCTATCTAGGATAATGGTCTGCTTCTAGATTTTACTAGACAGTAGACCCAAAAATGACTTTGAAGGGGTATTTGCACCCAGGTTTCCCAGACTCTGGTCTGGGGGAAGGAGCCATTCTGAGACCAAGTAAAAGTAAGTCAGGACACAGGAACTCAGTTGGTCTCCTCACTTCACTGCAACAAAATTCCGGAAAGAAAACAGGACACACTTAGGATTTCACTCAAGAATGTGTCTTTATTGAAGAAACTGTAAGAAAAAAAGGATGGACCCTCTGTAAAAAGAGGAGATGTCGCCTCCAAACAGCAGGGAGGAACGAGACCTGTGTGGCTTCCCAGTAGTCAGTGTTCCCGGCACGAGACTCCTCCTTCCTGGCAAGCACGAGAGTGTCACACTACAACCAGCAATTCCTATCCACCCCATGGGCCTCTCCTCCCCCGTCCCACAACCCTGGATTCTCCACAGCCATTCACCAATGGTTTCCCGAAGGCCCAGGAAAAGACGGGGGAGGCTTGCCTCTGAATGGGGTCAAAACGGGTTTTGCTTTGGAAAATTCAAAGAGGAATGTAAAACGGTTGAGCTCTTTCTAGTCCAACCAAACATGGCCTCATCCAGCCCCTCTGAAGGGAACTGGAGCAAAGAGTTTCCCTCCTGAATGTGTAGGCTTGCGCTTGTGGGGTAAACAGACTATCTCAGCCTGGAGAATGGAAACAGTTAGAAGAATATGTAACAACCATGTTAGAGAGTCACTTAGTTCCTAAAGGCCGAGGGAGCTCTGAGGCTTCGGATTCCAAGCAGTGCTCCTGCTGGCTCCCCTCCAGTCCTGGGGATGGTCACTCCTCTCCAGCTGGGAGATTGTCCTCAATTCGCCTGATGAACCTCATACGGATTTCTGTCACACCGTCTCCTTTCAGGGTGTCCTGGACAAACCTGGCCTCCACGGCCATCTGGACCTGGGGGACAGTGGGAAAATAAAGGGGCAGCTGCCTAGCCACAGGCTCTGGGAACCATGGGGGACGAGGCTCTGACTCATCCGCAGCAGTCCCAACAAGGGCGCTGCTCTCCGGCAAGAACAAGACTGCCAATTCCAATGCTCCCTTGTAGAAAGCAGTGGCCCCGACCCTAAGGATGGATTGAGCAAAGAACCACCACAGGTGAGATTGGCCCCACATGAGCCAACCTGGGAATGGACGGTCCTGGGCTTTGGGGGCTGATGGCACCACCGTCAGGGAGGGTCATCACCACGGAGAGGCATCCAACTTGGAACCTGTGCTCAGCAGCATCACATCTCAGGCAGCCAAGTGCTGAGGTGAGCCAGGGCCTTTCTTCTCTCTCTCTCTCATTCATTCAAACATTTACCAAGCCCCTACTGTACCTCGGGTGTCCCAGAAGGGAAAGAGCTGCACTCACCATCTCCAAGGCTCCCCGCAACACCCCACACAAGAGATTGGAATAAATAAGGGATGAGTGGTTATCAGGAAGTTCCACAAAGTCCACCAAGGGGTTATTTTCCAAAATGAGGGAGAATTCGTCACCAGCTGGGCTCCAATTGGTGATGCTTGGAGTGATGCCCAAGTACATCTTGAACGCCACCTGTCAGGGGACACACAACAGCACCGTGGGGGAAGGGCAGCAGGGAAGCTGCTGGGCCTGGTGAAGGAGAGTTAGGTGGCTCGGGAACAAAACTGTGGCCTCTGCAAACACCAGGGCTTTAGGTATTCAGGGCAAAAAAGGAAAAGCATCTTTGCATAATTCCACAGCCCGCTCCTTCAAGGCCTCATACGATCAGGGAACGCGTTGACCACCTCCACTTCTGACGGGGCTGGCTTCCCAGAACCACCATATGGGAGGCCCAGCCCACTGCCCTGTCCTCTGTGCTCTCCTGAACCCTTCTTGAAAGCAAATACAGGTCACTGCGGCACAATTACTCTGAAGACACCCTTCCCTCTATCCACCCTCCTAGTAACAAATCTTCACAGAGCTGAAGCTCTCTTCACTGTCAGCCCTCTCTATGATTTGGGCCAGCTTGCTCTACGACAGAAAGAATCAACCTTTAGGTGCCAGACGCCACAAAGCTAGAGGCGTTTTATCATTTATTATTAGGTCTACAAAATGTAACGCTACTATTATCAATAGCGACCATTTCCTACAAGCGTGCTACGTGAAGTGCATTCATTTCACCCGAGAGCTCATGCTTATTATTTCATTGACTCCTTACAACCACCCTGTGAGGTAGCTCCTAGTTTCTTTTAAAGATGAGGTAAGTGGTAATTAGAAAGTTTAAAAGTAACTTACCCTTAACTAGAAAGGACTGGAGCCAGAATATGAAGCCAGGTTTGTCTGAGTCCATAGTCTGTATTCTTTACCTCATACTACCCTACTACATCTTCGCAGTCAAGATCTGGCTTTGATTTCACGGGGGCTTTCATCCACCCGGATGATTCCAACCACTCTTCCCTCTTCATAATCTGTGCTATTCCCAAACCACCAGGAAGGCTTGTTTGGCCCAGACAGCTGCCTGACTAGTCTTTCGGAATACTAAGGGCCCATCTAAGGGAGATGGAGAGAGTGGTAAGTAGTGCCTCCCAGTGACACATCCTTCAGCATAGCCAGGTGGCCCAGGATAATGACCTTGGCGATGACATCTGCGGTTTCCCGAAAGTCATGGCACCTCCCAACATTGGACCGTGCCAAGAAATCTTCAATCAGTCGGACTCCAATGTTATAGCCCCTGGGAGGAAAATGAGAGAAGAGACCATATCATGGAGTGTGAACGTCTTATGTCTGAATGTAAGGCTGCTGGTGGTACAGGGAAAATCAGGGACAATTCTTAAATATCTCAATAAATGAGCTGAGTGGAAACTATGTCGAAAATGTAGCTTACAAAAGAGGACCCCATTCTGGGCTCTAAAGGACCTTGGAGACTGTGCCCTGGGGAGCCCCATTCTTGTCTTTCCTGCAGAGGAGCTTACTCACATTTTGTCCAGCTGTTTATTCACATCTTCATCATTTTCATAGTCCTTGCACAGCTGTGTGACCAGAGCCCCGTAGGTGAGGGTGAAGAGCTCAGAGCTCTAAAAGAGATTCAAAAGGCAGTTAGGAACAAGAAGCTCAAAGAAAAAGTTTAATGAGTCTAGGTCAGCCTCAGCGCAGCTGTCCAGATTCCAAGGAAGGTCATCTGTGTCCAATGGGAAAGAATATCACTCCGTAGGGTGGCCAAGGAGGGCAGCTCCCCATGGTCAAGGTGGCAGGGCTTCAGTCATGAAGCCAAAGTCCAAGAACGGGTTATAAGAGGAAGGCAGCCATGCTAGCCACTATACCACCAATGCTCAAGAACGGGTTGCAAAAGGCACTTCGCACATGGAGCAGTCACTCTTCCAACACATCAAGGTGGGTTTCTGCTAACCCCGGAACCCCCCATAGCCGCCATCCACTGGATACCATGAAAGACAGACCTGGAGAAGACATTTACAGATTAGCTTTTTGGACCCATGGCTTCTCCACACCCAAGCATGTCTGCAGCGTCAGGGCCAAGAGTTCAACTGCACTCCCAGTGCCCTACCCAGGACAGCAGAGGACCCGGCAGCCTGGTCTGTGGGGAGGAAAGAAGTCCTAGAGTCCACCGCACTGACAATGCCCCTCCTAAGTCACCAGCATAAGGAAAAGTAATGTTCCTCTTGACACAGAGCGAAAACGTTTCCAGGAAAGGAGTAACTCTGAAAGGAAGCCAATTTTTTGTGTACCTGAAATACAATACTGATCTGGACTGGTTTCTACTATGATCACAGTTAAAATCACAGTCTTCTCAGATAAAGGCTCCTGTCACCTACCGGCCAAGAAACAGGGGTGTGGAAGGTGACAGGATGACTGATACCAAGACTGCAGAATGAAGGCATGAAGTGTGGGGCAAGGCACCATCAGAGCCAAGTAAAGGGAGAAACATGCTATCAGCACATCGGTACCAATATATTCGCATGGAAGTAATCACTCAGCCACTTCCTCCTTGTCACACTTGGAGCAGAGCACCGTTCTGTCCTCAAGTTTTCTGGAGAGCAAAGTCCAAATAATGTTGAGGCCCAGGCTCGCAGCGTGTCAGTGCCCCTCACCTCATCCCCATGCCCTGGTGACGAGGTCGCTGCAAGAATAGTACTGGGAGTGCCTTTGCTTACACACTACGTTCTATTTTTCATGATCACATTTTCCATCCCACAAGAATTCTGTAAAGCAGAAAGGGCAGGAATTAATCTCATTTTACAGGTGAGGAAATACAGACTCAAATGATTAAATAATATGTCCAAGGACCAACACCTAATTATTGACAAAAGTAATTTTGGGAGACAAAAGCCAAGAATTCCTAAGCCAGTGTTCATTTTATCCTCTGTTCCCTACAAGTGCAATATTAATAACCCCCCCCCCCCAAAAAAAAAAAACAAAACCACAACAACCAGCAACGAAAAACTTAGCTGTACTAGGAAGTCAAAGAGAATCAGTTTTAGAATCAGGAAACTTTTTGAACTGAGCTAAAACAGTCAGATCAGGGTGTCTCCAAGAAACCATTTACCAAATATGGCAATTAAGGGGAAGCTATTAAGGAGCACAATGATTTTTTAGTAAAGTTAAGGGTTTGTCACTAGAATGGCTTAGTCGTGAATGGATGGAGACAATCCAGCAGTTACCAGTCTACAGAGTTGGCACCACTGCATTCCATCAGGAGAGCTTTCCTTCCATTATTAACGAGCCCTTGGATGGCGATTCCAACAGCCTCGACCCACCATAATGCCAAGTAACAGATATACTACAATGTTATCGAGAACTTACACATGCAGCAGCCCCCAGTTTACCAATAACAAAAATCAAGGTTCTAGACAGATCTATCCATGGTCACAGTATCAATATGCTTGGGATCCGGAATGGGATTCCTGGCCCAGGCTCTCCAGACTCTCTCCTATTTTGCAAGTCTGTTTCCGTCTCTGATTATGAACCAAGCCTACTTGAAACAGTGCGCAATGCAAATATGTAACTTAAAGATCTTTATACTTTATATTTTTAAAGGTTTTATTTATTCATGAGAGACAGAGAGAGAGGCAGAGACACGGGTAGAAGCAGATGCAGGCTCCCTTCAGGGAGCCTGAAGTGGAACTCAATCCTGGGGCTCCAGGATCACGCCCCTGGGCCAAAGGCAGATGTTTAATCACTGAGCCACCCAGGCGTCCTGATCTTTATACTTTAAAAATAGGAGTGGGACTGTGGTATAGAAAAGTTATTTACTCAAAGTTTACCATGTTCCAGGGACTATCTAATAGAAGAGAAACAGATAATAATTTGAATATAAGGCTTGTCAGATGATAATAAGAGCTATGGAAAAAAAAAAAAAAAAAACAACCACAGACAGAAATCAGGGGGTATTTACATTCATATATATATATATCCTGTCACCCGGGATGACGACCTGAGCCAAAGGCAGGTGCTCAACCACTGAGCCCCCCAGGTGCCCAAGAGATCAATTTTAAATTGGATACTCAAAGAAGACCCAGTAAGGTGATATTTGTGTGAAGACTTGAAGGAGGTAAGGATAAGCCATGAAGATATCCGGGTGAAGAGATCCTGCAAAGCCAGTGTAAAGGCACTGATGTGGGAGTATGTCTGCCATGGCTGAGAAACAGCTAAGAGACCAGTGTGACTTGAGAGGAGTGAACAAAAAAGAAAGCAGAAGAGGAAGACAAGTTACTGTTGACCTGGGTTTTCAGTCCGTGTGACCCTTACAACAAAAAGTTCCACGAGACCTTAAAGGCCAGCTCATTCAACGAATGCGGTTTCTTCACTGCACATAATAACTACATTCTCCCTCCCAGAAAAACACAGGAATCTCTTCTGCAACATTCCTACTTTCAGGTGCTTTAATTATGTTTAATCATAATGGCCATAAACATTTATAAAACCTTCAGAATGCCTTCACAGATAGTTTCTCATTGACCCTAATCACAACCATGAGAGGTTAGGAGAACAAACAATATTTATCCCCATTTTACAAGTGAAAGGTTAGGTAACTAAGACTCAGTCTTCTTCTTCTTCTTCTTCTTTTTTAAAGATTTATTTATTTATGATAGAGAGAGAGGCAGAGACACAGGAGGTGGAAGAAGCAGGCTCCATGCCAGGAGCCCGACGCGGGACTCGATCCCGGGACTCCAGGATCATGCCCTGGGCCAAAAGCAGGCGCTAAACCACTTAGCCACCCAGGGATCCCCCAAGACTCAGTCTTCTTATAGTTGAGCACCACCCTAAAAAAAGTTGTGATCTAGGCCATCATTTAATATCTTGGATTAATTTTTTCCCATCTATGTAATGGTGACAATATTATCTGTCCTTGAGGGTTCCTGTGAGATCCTAATGAGATACTGTTTGTAGGGCACCTGCTATACAACACCTACACAAGAAGTAGATATTTTTTTTTTTTAAGATTTATTTATTTATTTATGATAGACATAGAAAGGGGCAGAGACAGGAGGAGGGAGAAGCAGGCTCCATGCCGGGAGCCTGATGTGAGACTCGATCCCGGGACTCCAGGATCGCGCCCTGGGCCAAAGGCAGGCGCTAAACCACTGAGCCACCCAGGGATCCCCAGATATTGTTACTTTTATTTTACTCATTTATTTTTTAGGGGGGGATAGGGGCAGAGGGAGAAGGAGAGGATCTTAAGCAGCTGTGGAGCCTGAAGCTGGGCTCAGTCTCATGACCCTGAGATCATGACCTGAGCCAAAATTACAAGCCAGATGCTTAACCAAGTGAGCCACCCATGCACCTGTTATTTTTATTCTTTTTTTTTTTTTAAAGATTTTATTTTTTTATTCATGATAGACAGAGAGAGAGAGACAGGCAGAGGGAGAAACAGGCTCCATTCCCGGAGCCCGATGCGGGACTCGATCCCGGGACTCCAGGATCACGCCCTGGGCCAAAGGCAGGCACCGAACTGCTGAGCCACCCAGGGATCCCCTGTTATTTTTATTCTTAAACTAGTTCTCTGTGGTGTGGTATGAGAGAGTACCCCGAGCCAGGTTCAAGAAGGGAGATTTTAAATCAACATAAAGAACTCCGTAACAACTAGCAAGACATACAGAAAGAATACTGGGTTTGTAGTCAGAAGACCTGATTCTGAGTCTGGATTGCCACTTACTAGCCGTGAGAGTTTACTTAAGTCACTTCACTTTGCATAATCTCAATCTCCTCACTCAAATATGGCGACAGTAAAATCTGTCACGCTGATTATAGGATTGTTGGGAGGCTCTGAGAATAATGCACTTAAATATTCTCTTCAGAACAACCACAGGAGTGGTTTCATACTGGAATAGGTGATCTGATCTCCCAGTCCTACAGGCACAACCTGAGCAGAGTAAGTTAAGCCAAGCCGTACTTCAGGTGAGCTACGGCACTTGGTGGTTTTCAAAAGGGTTTTCAATTAGTGCCCCAAACAACAAATCTCCTTAAGGGGACTGATCTTTGGAGCTAATGCTCCAAGAGTCGCATTCACTATTTTTACCAACACAAGTAACTCAGTATGACTGCCCCCAACAGCTGGGAATGAAGGTCAGTTACAGGACGGAGTCCATCCCTGTCTCAGCCTCCGGCCTCCTGTCAGGGAAACTCTGAGTGCTATTACGAAAGTAGTATCTCACCTGAGCACTGGGGAAGAGAGCTGCTGGGGTTGGGTTACTAGTAACATGACACAAAATAAGGGAAGGTTTGATTGTCCATGGAATTCAGGAACCAAACACTATACAGACCCATAAAGGCTAATAACTTTACTAACAAGGATGCCTGCTGACTTTCACCGAGTGCCAACTACGTAACATGCACCATCACACTGCTAGCTTTTCATGCATTATCTCAATTCTTAGAACAACCCCATGAGAGATACTATTACTACATCTCCTAACTTATTTTTTAAAGATTATATTTATTTATTCATTCATGAGAAACACAGAGAGAGAGAGAGGCAGAGACACCGGCAGAGGGAGAAGCAGGCTCCATGCTGGGAGCCCGACGTGGGATCCGATCCCAGGTCTCCAGGATCGCGCCCTGGGCCAAAGGCAGGTGCTAAACCGCTGCGCCACCCAGGGTTCCCTAACTTATTTTTTTTTAAACGGTGGAATTGATGCTTAGGACAATCAGGACACTCGCCCAAAGTAACAAGGCAAGTAAGCAGTTAAGCCGGGACTCCAGGCCAGACAGCACTATGCCGCTGTGCTATATACTCTTCTGCCTCATACAATGTGCTTCTCAAGGTTAGGGACTAGGCCTGCATCTCTCAGAGCACCTAGACAGACCTACACATACAGTCAGGGCTCAGGGAAAGTCTGCCAGATATGTTGGCTATTTCTGTTTGCCCAGACTAAAAGCAGATGTCTAGCTCCTCAGGCATATTAATCATTTAAGTCTTGGAATGTTTTAAGTGGGAACACAGCAATCAGCAGAAGGTAGGGCCAACGGGAAAAAGGGATGCTAGAGGGGGAGACTTCCTGGCAGGAGAAGAGCAGGTCAAAACCAGGTGGCCACAAAGAGGATCATGTGACAAGCCTTAAGCAGGCGCCAGCAGGGAGTGAATGAGAGGATGCACCAAACCTTCATGTCACTCTTTCACTAAATATCGATTGCCTAGGGCCAAGCATCACTCTAGATGCTAGGAATAGAGCAGTGAACAAAACAAATCCCTCTTCTGGTGGTTACATTCTCATGGGGGAGACTGAAAATAAACAAGTATGTAATTCGTAATGAAACAGCGCTATGAAGAAAAACAGTAGGGAAAACTAGTCACGGTAGTCAGGGAAGGCCTCTCAGAGAAGGTGACATCTGAGTAACTATGAATGAGTGGGGAGTAACTAGACGAGGATTAGGGTCACTCACTGGGGGAAGGAAGGATTTTTTTTTTTTTTTTTTAAAGTAGGCTCCATGCCCAATGTGGGGCTTGAACTCAAAACCCCTGAGAATCCCATGGACCCTGAGATTTAGAGTCGCATGCTCCAGGCAGCCCTGGTGGCTCAGCGGTTTAGTGCCACCTTTGGTCCAGGGCCTGATCCTGGAGACCTGGGATCGAGTCCCACGTTGGGCTCCCTGCATGGGGCCTGCTTCTCCCTCTGCCTGTGTCTCTGCCTTTCTCTCTCTCTCTCTCTCTGTGTCTCTCATGAATAAATAAATAAAATCTTAAAAAAAAAAAAAAAAGAGTCACATGCTCCATGGACTGAACTAGCCCAGCCAGGCACCCCTGGGGGGAAGAACTCTCTAAGCAGAGACTCTGGGAGTTGCAAAAGCCTTGAGATGAGGGTGCTGCTGTCTTTCCCTATTTCTCCCACTTGCCAGAGCTAAGTGAACACCGGGGGTCAAGGGTGGAACCTGGGGGTTTCTGCTTCAAACAGTATTAAACATTTCAGGAAAAAAAAATACCAGAGTAAGATATGAAAATTAAGCATGAAGACCTCTCATATCTGCTCCTATCTTAGGAAGAGGAGAAAGAAACTTTTACTATGCCCCATACATTGTACACTGCTATGTCACTTAATCCTAAGCAGGCATTATTATGCCTAATTTATAGATAAGGAAATTGAGGACTAATCAAGACATAATTCCAACAAAGTCCATGCTTTTTTCCCTATGTGACTCTGTTTTCTAACAAAATATAACTTTTTTCTTTTAAATTTCTGGTATTGCCTCCAAAACAGGAGAGCTTTTTTTTTTTTTTTTTTTTTAAGATTTTATTTATTTATTCATGAGAGAGAGAGAGAGAGAGAGAGGCAGAGACACAGGCAGAGGGAGAAGCAGGCTCCATGCAGGGAGCCAGATGTGAGACTCGATCCCAGGTCTCCAGGATCACGCCCTGGGCTGAAGGGGGCACTAAACTGCTGAGCCACCCAGAGATCCTCTAAGATTTTTAAGTAATCTCTGCATCCATGTGGGGCTTGAACTCACAACCCCGAGATCAGGAGCTGCTTGCTCCTCAGACTGAGCCAGTCAGGTGCCCCCTAAACAGAAGCTCTTAAGCTGTGATCCATGTAGGATCTCCAGGGAGCCCACAAATCCCCCCTCCCCCCCAGAAATGGAAGTCAACGTCTGTGTATACGTTTGTCAATCTAATATTTCTGGGGAGACGATCCATAAGTAGCAGCTTCTCAAAAGGGGTCGGAGAGAAAACCAATACTACCCTGGAGCATCAGGGCCTCCTGGAGCCCATTTTTTATGCAATTCCTGCTGTACGATGCCAAGGTGGGAGGGATGTTTAATCACCCTTCCAGAGCGGAGCATCAACAAAGGACCTCGGAGTTGGGTCGGCCTCCCCAACCTGCAACCTTGGATATTTAGTTTCTAAATCAGAAAACAAAGACAGCATGGGGAATTTTGGAGGAGGTCAGAACGCGGCAAAGAAGGATGGCTCCGGGGTTGAGCGCCTCCTTTCAGCCCAGGGCGTGATCCTGGAGTCCCAGGTTCCAGTCCCACATTAGGCTCCCTGCATGGAGGCTGCTTCTCCCACTGCCTGTGTCTCTGCCTCGCCGTGTCTCTGATGAATAACTAACTTAAAAAAAAAAAAAATGCAAAGAAACGGAACACCTGCCAAGAGGTCTTCACTCGGAGATAAACGTCATCTGCGCTACTTTCCAGGCCCAGCTGCCACCTGCAGCCAACCTTTACGCAACGACTCGGTGTCCCACTCTTCCCAGGGCAGGAAGGAAGCGCCCCTCCCCCGCAGGGGCACCGCCACTTACTGCCTACCCTGGCCCACCTCTTACTCCTCCAAATCGGAAGTTCCTTTCGGGCAAGACCAGCATCTGGGCATCTCCCGGGATGCCTAAGAGGCCTAGCGGCTCTGAATTCCTGGAGTTAGAGACCTGTGTTCCGAGGCTCCCTCTTCTCCCTAAGCTGCAAATGTGGGCAAGTTATGCAACCTGGCTGAGCCGTAGAACTGCGGCGACGCTGTCCACCTGAGAGTCACTTTGCGGATTAAAAAGGAGCTGCTACTTCAAAAAAAAAAAAAAAAAAAAAAAAAAAAGGGAGCTGCTGTGCATCGAGTGCCGGGCCCGGGGCGGGGACCGCCGCCGCCGCGCGTGCAGCACCCAGCGGGCCGCAGGGCCCCGGGGAGGGGTCTCTGGGCGGCCCTGCCACCGGCCTCAGGCCTGCAACGCCCCCCGCCGAGACTCTGCCCCGCTGCCCCTCCGGCAGCCCCCCTCCCCTCCCAGCCGCGCCCCTTCCCCAGAGCGCCCCAGTCCGCCCCGCCCGCCGAGTCACGCGCTCCCGGTTACCATTTTCTTGCTCTCGGTGCCGCGGTTCGCCTGCCTGGACATGGTGCCGGCCGCCGTCCCCCGCCTCGCCGCAGACCCACTCGGCGACCCGCCCCGACACCGCGCGGCCCCTCAGCCTCCGGGATTGACCGGCAGCAGCTCACCGCGCCTGCGCGGCCCGCCGCGGGGCACCACGGGACTCGCGGTCTGACCTACGGGGGTAATTCCCGCCCCACACACGTCGGACTACAGCACCCAGCCTTCCCCACCGGCGGCACCGCTGGACTACAACTCCCAGGGTGCTTCGCGCGCGGGTCCGCCTGAGGGCCCGGCTCCCGCCGGGGCTGCGCCCTGGCCGCTGGGTGGCGTCCGGAGCTCGCGGTGATCCCGTCCCGCCCGCACGCTTCCTTCCCCCTCCGCCCACAACCCTCACCCTCGCAGATGCTCTGCCAATTCCTCTCTCGCGGGCTTGCTCTTGGAAAGTCCCCCTTTCGAACTAGCTGCTTCCGCTATTGCTGCAATTCAGAGCCAGAAGCTCCCAGGATGTGCTAGGACACTAGCTACGGCTCATTCGCGAATCTGGCTTTTTTTTTTTTTTTTTTTTTACTGCAAAAATACTTAACAAGCTCCTCTGTGCCAAGCATTTCACTAGTGGCTTTCTTATCACACTGTCGTCTGTCCCCCAGCTGCAAAGGCAGCCAGTACCTGCACCCTACCACTGTGGCCTCAGGATGGGACATCTAGTCGGTTGCCTAAAACTCAGGCCACTTTGCTCCTCTCCTTCCCCAAGAACAGCTACCCTGCCTGCTCCCTGGAAAAGAAAGATCACCAACGTCGGTAACAGCCAATCCTGGATTTTAATCTCAGCTTTGCCATTTTAGGCAAGTCCCTGGACCTCCCCCAGTTGTTGTGAAGATTGGTGAGACACGAGTGCGCGGCAATTGGCCGCAGAGTGTGTCTCCCTTTCTTCCAGCTACTCTGTAAAAACAGCCCAACAAACAGGTCCCAGAGACACCAGGGGGTGTGCTGGCCACAGCCCCACCCGTCACCAGGGGGAAGTCCTGCAGTCCCTGACCATAGCTCTTCAGTTTCAGCTCCAGCCATCCCCTCTGGCTGGTCAACCATGAGAGGCCCGGCCTGGGAGTGCCCGAGCATCCTCCCCTCCCTTGAGCCTGGAAGCCTGACTTGTAAGCAGCTGCATTCTAGCCCCTAGCCTTCACCATGACGACCAGCCTAGCCGGGGAGCCAGCCGTGCTGGGGGAGTCTGGGGGTGGGGGGAGCCCAGGCTGCCCCAGCTTAAAGCCAGTTCTCAAGATTTCCCCCAGTCTCTCCGTCAGGGTTCAGGACCCACGGTTAGTATACCCTTCTTCCAGTGACACAGACATTTCGGGGCCTCCCTAGAGGCAGTGACCTTTGACTCCTCCTCCCTCCAGGGTCAGTGCCTTGGCTGAGAGTGCTGGGAAGGAACAGGCCGGCTGGCTGGGGTGGGGGAAGGAAGCAAGGGCCGGCTAGCACCCCTGAGGCCCCGCACGGCCTGGGAAGGACCTCCCGAATTCCCAGGAGAGAGGACAGCTGAGGTGAAAGCTGCAGTTGGCTGGCCTGTCTTTCGGTCTGGGCTCCTCCCTGCCGGCTGCCCTTGGCTGCCCACAGAAACCTGAGTCACAGTCAGGGCCAGCCGCCCGACCCCACCCAGCCTGCTGTCAGGCAGGGTGGTTCTGGAGAAGCTGGAGGTGGAGCCTCTCCCTACCCATCTTCCGACCTCTGAGATTCTTCCTCTGTTCGCCTATGATTGTTCCTTTTGGAGTCTTTTTCGTTGGGACTCCTTCTTGCATCACAAGTTGTGAATCAAGGACAGGGGTGGGGTCCATTTCAAGCTGACTTATAGTCTCCTCCTTGCTCAGATGGGAACCTAAAGCTCCTTAGACCAATGCTCCAGGGGTTCTCAGTAAGGCTTCCGTCATCCCCAAATCCCAGTCCCTCTCCACCCCTGCTCAGGGCCAGGACATTTAGGAACACTTAGGCACCCCTTCCCTTCCTTCTCTCCTTCTCTCTAGAAAGGAATGCAGCAGGGACGCCTGGGTGGCTCAGCGATTGCGTGAGTGCCTGCCTTCAGCCCAGGGCGTGATCCTGGAGTCCCGGGATCAAATCCCACATCAGCCTCCCTGCATGGAGTCTGCTTCCCCCTCTACCTCTCTTTCTCAAATAAATAAATAAATAAATAAATAAATAAATAAATAAAATGTTTGTAAAAAAAAAAAAAAGAAAGAAAAAAGAATACAGCAGGGACAGCTTCCCATTCCTAGCAGGGGCTCTAGACAAAGACCCCTCCCAAAAATCCAAAGCATTGAGCCTATTTGGTCCTGGATCTGCGTTCCTCCCCCCTCCAACTGTCCCTGTTCCTTCCTCTCCCCAAGCTGGAGGGAGGGAGGCCTTATTTGCAGCTGGTGTCACCACCGCCCTTGAGGACATTCTCCAACCCCAGCCCCAGGGAGTGGGCCTGGAGGGCTCCCCAGGAGAGCAGTGTGGGTTAGAGACCCATTCACAGTGCAGTGCCTGGGGGGCAGGGTAGGAGCGGGAGGCTGGTGTCTGTTCCGCCTGCTGCCCCCACTGGGGCCCTCCCACTTCCTACTTTGTAAGTGTGGCGGCAGCCTCCAGGGCCTTGGTCTGATTCATATCTCGGATCTCTGTCTGTCTCCCGGTGATTTCCCTCACCTCTCCATCAGGTTCATCCTGGACCCTGGCTCACCAAACCTAGGTTGTGAATGCTCTTGCTCCTGCTCCCCACCCCGCCCAGGGGGATCAGAAAGGGGACATATTTCTGATCCCTGTTCAGTGACCTGCCCTCAGCCCTGGCCCAGCCTCATGGTGAGAGGAACAGCTCATTCATGCCTGTTTCCGAGGAGGAGGGGACTGCCCTGGGCGGCTGGGGGGGCACAGGGGAGCTGAGAGTTCCCTGCCCCTGACCAAAGAGGGCAGGGCATCCTGTTGGGGCTTGCGGTTGGTCCCTGATGTGACAAGTGCCTCGCTTGTCCAATATTCAGGGGGCCATGTGAGAGGCTCCCACACACGGTCACCCAGGCCCGAACCCAGAGACATATACACACTCTAAACCTTCTCCGAGCATGGGATCTGCCAGGGATCCTGGTCAGTCAGGGCACAGAAGGAAAGGAGCCAACTCCATCTGTCCATCTGTTTGCTTCAACTTAATCAATCATAGGACGCTGCTCTCCTGGCTGCCCCTCTGCCATCCTCCCCAGACTCTCTCTGGACTCCTCAGTTGTACAGAAAGCCTGGGGCTTCCAAGAGAACTGTCCGTCAAGTTGGCTAACTCCCAGATGCCTTGTTGTCCCCACCACTAGCGTTGTGTGGGGGTATAGATGCCTCCACTCTCAGTCTAGGGAACAATTCCTCTGTGTTGGCACCGTTGACGTTTTGGGCCTAATGATTCTTTGCTCTGAGCTTTGTAGGATGTTAACGGCATCTCTGATGTCCAAGCACTAGATGCCAGGGACCCCCCCGCCCCCCACCCAGTTGTGACAACCAAAATTGTCTCTCCCAACGTTGCCAAGTGTCCTCTCTGGGGGCAAATCTGCATCTGGTCGAGAACTGCTGACGTAGGCTAATCCCACATTGTCTTTGCAATGACTCCTCCAAGTCAATCCCAGATCATTAGACACAGTAGAGAATTTCTAGTTCTAACGCACTGCTCACCCCTCCCCTTCACAACTCCCCACGATCAAGGTCATGCAGATCATGACGTCAGTTGGCATTCAGATCTTCCTATAGAGACCATCCCTGGCCTGTCTTTTCATCTTTAGCTACCATTTATTTTCCCCTCCACTCTTATTGAGGTCTAGCCCATGAAGGTATCCCACTGTTTCCACCCAGGGTCTTCATCCTTGTAGTGATCTCAAGATCACAGGGGTGAGGGGTGGTGGAAGAACTATCCCAGAGGGCTCCCCCCCCTTTTTTAAAGATTTTATTTATTAATTTGGGAGGGAGAGAGAGAGAGAGAAAGAGAGCAGAAGCAGGGAGAGAGACAGAGGGAGAGGGAGAAGCAAGACTCCCCACTGAGCAGAGAGCCGAACATGAGGCTCGATCCCAGCACCCTGGGATCATGACCTGAGCAGAAGACAGACATTTAATCATCTGAGCTACCTAGGCACCTGCCCCTGTTGGGTTCTGTTCATGAATTCTGAGTCTACTCACTGCCTGGCTCAGGATAGGGAGGTTCAGCTCTGGAAAATGCAGGCCCTGAGCCCTCTGACCTCACAAAGCACAGTCCTGGACTCTGTCATCCACATGGCCCCTTCACCTTGCAGGTGGGATGGCTGACAAGAAAGATTGGGGGGGAGGTGTCTGTCCCTCCTCCTAATCTGCTTTTATCCTTAAAGCTCCATCATCATCACCACCACCACCACCACCATCATCATATTTATTACGTACTTACATGCCAGGCTCTGTGCTAAGCACTTCATCTGCATTGTCCCATTTAACTTTTACAGTGACCCCATGACACATCATGGTACCATTGTTTTCCTGATTTTATAGGTGAGCAAATGGGGTTTCAGAAAAGGTAAGATACTAGCTGAAGATCAGCAGCTCCACTTGCAGGCTTTTCATCATCATCATTTTCTAATGATTTGGGGCCAGAGGCAGCACGAATCCCTCCCCAGGCCCTTCCAAGAGAGTTCAGCACCACCACCACCCCACTCACTCCTCCTGGGGCAGGCTGCTTCCAGGTTGCCTGAGACCCAAACCCTTTTGTTCCCTCCCCTCCCCTTGAAATGGCTGCTTTCTGGAGCTGTTCAAAGAAGACGCTAGTGCGAAATAGGGCCAGGAGCCTAGCATCTCACTGGGCCTAATCTCTGGACAATGGAGACCAGAGAAATGACCTTCTAGAGGTCAGGACAAAGGGCAGGGAGGGGTGGCAGGGCCCAGCTGTGCCTCCTCTTTCCTCCCCTCGGTCAATCCCTGTAGCACCATCATCGATCCATCTTCCCAGCAAGCTTCCCCTCCATTCCCCCACCCCCACCCCGGGCTGCCCAAGTGTCCAGACTTGGTTTGGGGCCCCACCTCCGCTGGCACTGACAAGGAGACTTGGGAAGCCAGACTACACTACGGGGAGGGAAGTCAGAAGGGGCTGGCTCTCTACTTGACAGGCCACAGGGGAGCAAAATCCTTCCGGGGACCTTGGAGGGGGTCTCCCGACGGGGGTGGGGGGTGGGGGAGGTGCAAGGCCAGGACCACCCGGTTTGGAGCTGGGAGGGACCCAGCAGATTAGAGACCTGGGTAAAGCATTGGCGCAGGCCTGTAATTACCCCGGAGGGGCAGGGAAGACACCCACCATGGAATGCTGGAGGAAGGGCGGCAGCAGCAAGGCTCCTGGGCTCTCCCGGTGCCAGCCATCACCGGGGGAGAGAAAGCAGAGCCCTTTTAGGGGTCTCCTTGGGGCCCTCCTCGCGCTCCCTCGAGCTCTCCCGGGCGCATTTGGTTTGCAGTGGGATTGAGAGAGGGTTTCGCTTTGCACCCAGCGCCGGAGCCCCCGGGTCCCAGGGTGGGATCGGGGGCTCCCCGGCCCGCTCCCCGCGGCTCCCCCCAGTCCTGGCGGCGGGTGAGTCACCCGAGCGCTCCCTACATAGCCTCCCGGCGCTGTGGCGCGTACCAACGCGCGGCCGCAGGGGGAGGCGGCGGGCCCGGCGGCCTCGGGGAGCCCCGGCGCCGCCCCCCCCGCCGCGGCCGCAGGGGAGGCGGCGCGAGCTCCGGGGCCCGCGCCGGCGGGCGGGGCGCGGGGGGCGGGGCGGGCGGGCCGGGCGGCCCGGGCCCGACGGCGGCGGGGGCGGCCCTCCCCGCGTCCGCACTTGGTACGCGCCGGCGGGGAGGCCAGGCCCAGCCCCGGCGGTACAATAGGGCTGGGCCGCGGCCGCGACGGGGCCGGCGCCGGGCAGGGAGCGCGATCGCCGCCGAGGCCGAGGCCGAGCACAGCGGGCGGCCGGCCTCTCCGCGCCGCCCTTCCCGGGGCGCCCCGGCCTCCGAGAGTTGCCCGCCGGGCGGGGCCGGCCGTGATGCGCCGCGGGACCCGCGTCCTGGCCGCCGGCCGCCGCCGCCGCCGCCGCTGAGCCCCCGGCCCCGCGCGCCGCAGCCATGGAGAGCGGCCCACCTGCGGAGCCGCGTGCCGGCGCACCCCCAGGTATGCGCGGAGCCGGCGCGGCGCGGCGGGGAGGGGAGGGGCGGGCGCGGGGCGCGGGGCGCGGGGCGGAGAGGGGACCCCCCCGCCGCGCCCGCGCCCGCGCCCGCGCCCGCTGACCGCTTGCAAGTTTAAAAATAAAGGCTGCAGCGGCCGCGGCTCCGGCCCCCGACGCATCCCCTGACAGCTGCCCCTCCCCCACGGCCGGCGCCCGGCGGGCTCCCCGCACCCCCGCCCGCGCGCGCCCCCTTTCCGCTCCGCCCCAGGCCCCGGGAGCCCCTCGGGTTGGGCCGGGCCGTCTCCGCGCCCCTCCCCAGCGCTGGGGGCAGCGGCGACTCCCGCGTGCACGCGCTCGTGGGGGGCCCCGAGCCCTGGAGCCTGAGCCCCGGCGCCCCCCACGCCCCGGCCGCGACCTCGCCCCCACCGCGGCTCCCCAGCTGCCGCGCAAAGGGCCTGTTGCGGCGGCGGGCCGGCCGGGAGGGGAGCGGAGGGGAGGGGAGGGCAGGGCAGGGCAGGGCAGGGGGAGGTCTCTAGCGGCGGCTGCCAAGGAACCCGCCGGATAAAGACGAGGGGGAGGGGGAGGCGGCATTGTTCGGGGCGAGGGCGGGAGCCGGGGAGCCGGGGAGCTGGGGAGTGGGCCGCCGCCTCCGCAGCCCGGCCTGCCCCACACCCCCCCCCAGCCCGATTTGGGGAGGAAGGGGCCAGAAGCAAACGTGCCTGTACGGCCACGCTCCCCCCCAGCCTCTCCAGGCCCGAGACCCCGAGACCCCGCAGAATGAGGTGCAGGCTCAAGGCCGCGCTCCCTGGACCTGCCACATCATTCTCGGGCCTGAAGCTTGGGATGCCTACCGCCGCCCCCCTACACAGGCTCCAGGCCCCAGACCATCAGAGCTCCCCTCCCCTCCCCTCACCCCACCAACCACCAGTGCCCAGCACTTCTGCAAATCCCATTCGGATCTGGGAGCAGCTGATGAGGGGGTGGGGACAGGTTTCTGGTTGGGCCTGCTGTTGGAGGGAGGGATTTCTCTTTCTCTTTCTTCCTGGAAGGGACGGAAGAACATGATTGCTGAGGACCCAAGTTCTGTTCCCACTGACTCAGGGGGGAGGCGGCCCCAACCTCACACCTCCATAGAGTCCCAGAGCCTAATCCCTGCCGCCTCCCTGACCCCTGCGGCGTGGGCTCAGCACGAAACAGTGTCTGTGGGTGCGGAGAGCCCAAGACAAGGTGGAGCCGCTTGGCTGTGGGTGGGCTCCTCCCCATGCCAGCGTGGGCGCTTCCTGGGGACCCGTGGGTGTGGGAGCTGAAGTTCGCAGGTGGTGGGTGGCGGGGAGCTTCAGACTGTCGTGGGTGGGGAGGTTTGTAGGCTGTACTGGAGCACTGGCACTGGGGTCAGGTCAGTCTGGACTCCGCGGAGCCTGAGAGGGGACACCCACGGAGTGCTAGACTGGGTCCATTTCATCTGCTTATTGGCCCTCTGCGTCTGAGGGGCGCATGCACTGGCACATGCATCAGGGCCTGAATGGGCCCAAATGAGTGTCTGGTTTATAATTAAGGCCCTTGGGTGGGATGCCTGACTGCACGTGAGGGCATGGGGGCCTGCTTGGCTGTACTGAGGGGCCCGAGGGGACGACTGCCTACAGGGTCTGGGGTTGGGAAGACTCTTCTATACACAGGGCCCAGATGAAGTTACATGAGAGCCTAGATCAGGCTGGTGGCTGATGCCTACACAGAGCGAAGGGGAACGGGACAGGGGCTTCCTACAAGCCAAGGGCTTCCGGGGACTAAAGGTGGTGCCCACTGCACGTATCCTGTCGAGTTTGAGTGTGGGGCTGAGACACCGAGTGCGCATGGCACGATCCCTGCCATGCTTGAGTCCCCTTTGCACCCTGAGCATTTCCAGGAGGCAACATGGAGTGGGGGACAGGTGTGGACTGGAGCAAGTGACTTCCTCCTCCAGCCACAGTTTATGCCCCTGGAAAATGGAGGTCGTGTTATCGAACCCCGTAAGGTTAATGTGAGGGTTAGAGATGATACCTAAAGGAACCTGGCACACAGACGCCCGCAATACAGTGTCATTACCATTATTGTGGTTAGGCTCATCAGAACTGGTGCCAACAGGGAGGTACAAAATATGGGGGAGGTGAGGACAGGAGTTGGGAGCCAGCTTGCTTAAGAATGTAGACTCTGGAATCAAACATAACCTACTACTGTGTGACCTTAGGTAAGTTGCTTAACCTGAGTCTTAAATTTTCCCATCTATAAAATGAGAATAATGCTAGCGATGATTTCATGGAGATATTGGGATCATGAAATTAGATGAATACATGAAAGGCTTAGCCTAGGCCCGGCACAGAGTCTGTGGTCAATAAACTCTATTTGTTTTTTTTTGTTGTTGTTGTTACTGTTTTTAATTCCTTTGGAGGCCTGAGTAGGAGGTGTGACTAATTAGGATTTCAGGAGGTAAATAGGGGACAGAGAGCCAGGGGAGGGGAGTTCTGGACACAAGTGAACCGAGGTGTGTCTGAGGAACGGAGGGGACCCTGTGCTTGAGGTGGGGCTGCGGAGGTGAGTGCAGATAGTCATCCAGCACCCCATACTGATGCCTGCCATGTCCCAGCTCAGTGCTGGTATGCAGATGGCAGAGAAGTTAATCAGACGGAGTCGCTCCCCTCTGAGCACTCCTGGCCGGATGAGGGAAGCAGAGGTGTTCAGGGCAGGGAAACCCTACAGGCATAATGGGCTCTGCTTGTGGAAGGCTTCACAGAGGAGGAGGCGTTTGAAGTGAACCTAAAAGGATGACTAGAAGTTGGCAAGACTGGCACAATG